>NW_027286830.1:3100006-3700006 GCF_022747635.1 Hetaerina americana
TAAATTCTCAGTGTCATCGGTCCACTTGGAAAGTTCATGGTTTTTCCTTGTGATCACCAAGATTGAAAATGTTCATTTTACCTCTTTTTTGACTCATTTTTTTTACTGTGGTTGCATGCTGAAGAAGAGCAAAGGAAGCATAGACAATTATTATTATTCAATTAATTTATTACTTCGCGAGCCTTAAGCCACCAGAGTTTGATTTATATTTCACACTACACAGTTGTTGTCAGATATAATGCAACCATTTTAAATCTGACGGCGTACAGCCTCCGAGGTGATTTTTCTGCAAGATTGTGTCCTTTTTTTCGATTGCGTTAAATTACGTTCATTGGAATTATGATTAAATGAGCATGATGATATAATCGTTGGTTATTGATTTTTGTGCGATTCAAAGAGTAGAATAATTTATTGAAATTAATGTAACGTTATTAATATCCTTTCAGATGGGTGGAGGAATTGGGAGCCTTCGATTTAATATACATATCTGTAATTCATCTGGGTAGCATAAAGTTATGCCTTCCGAATCCCTCGGCGAAGGATAAAGGGATGGCTTCCCGAAAAAGCTCCTTTGATCTCCTTGCCAAGGATCCGTCAAAGGATCAGCTTACCAAAAACCATCGTCGGGTCGATAGCCCATTCACTAGCGGCTCCTTTACCTACCGAAAATTTCCACCCTCGATCCATGCTTCCAAAGATTCCTCGTTTATTGGGCAGCGGTGCCAGGGGTGCAAAAAAATAAAATTAAGGGTTTAAAACCCCCTGTTTTTTTCTTCTCCCATTCCTCTCATGTCCCTTTAATGGCGAACAAATCTACTAAAGTAAGGAAGGCCGTAAAAAGAAGAGACGTGTGTGATGGTCCAGAGGATGAGTTCTGTGTATTTTGACGCAAAGATTGACTGAGTTCTTTTTGTGCATTATTTGTTCTGCGGGTCAAAGTAGACTTTAAGGTAAATGTATGTGGTTAATTTTGAGTTTGCGTATGCGAGCCAATCGCGGTAGTAGACCCCAAGGGGAAAGACGGGTGTTGTCCTTGGCCGGTATAATATTCAACCCTCAACAACCAACACCACCATCCGAAGAGGACCATTTCTCTTTTCTTCACACTCACACAACCACACACCTCGACCCTCCTAATGCCAGATTCTCGTCTTCACAAACCTTTATGTCTTTCTTTGTCAACGTCTCAAAGAAGAGCTCATCTTATCCTTCCATTCCTTTTCACCTACCTCTTGCTGCCTCTCCCTTACAATTATTTTTTGCGCCTCACCAAATTTTTTTCCACAAATTAATGTTTTATTTTATTTTTTCGCTCTTTAATCCAACCTACCCTTGGTATCCTCGAGAACCTCTCCCGAATTCTTCCCACAAACCTTTCTACCCATCCATACTCCACCATTTCCATTTCCATCATATCTGTTACCCTTTTTCTTACCCTGCTCTCCTCTTTTTGTCCCTGCTCACTTCTCCAACCTTTCCCCTGGATCTCCTTTTTCAATCCATTAAGCACTTTGTTTTCAAATCCATCCACCGGTGTAGCGAATCTTCTTCTATTCCAAGTCCTCTCCCCGGTATCCATATTTTATTTCTTTGTTGCATATGTGTGTTTGTGCGCGTAATTTAAAATACTGTCATTCATTCAAGAATAATAAAGTATAAATAATGTATACATACACACATATTGATACAGAATAAACCACTCCTTTTTCAGCAGTCCATTCATATCGTGCTCCTCTTCGCTAGTATACAAATACGTTAATCTGAGTGTGAAAGCTTAGGACCACACCCATGTTCTTCCGGCCTCAGTAAGCCCCTGACTCCTCTCTCATTATCTAACTCTTTGTTTAGTCATTGAGTTGTACATGAATTTAAATTAGGGTTCAAATGGTTTTGGGCTAGTAATGAGTCAATCTCCCTCTCTAAATACAACACCTCTCAGCCACGTTGCGTTCTACCTTCAGAAACGAATTTTGGAGCAAATTTGCGAAGATAATTTCAGTAATTCTAATATCCTTCTGGTATTAACGAGTTATTTATTTAAATCTCAATTCTTTAAATTTCAGAGATTAGAGAAAATGCTGAGCGATTCCTTTAACTTTCAAATCACTGCCATTCTGAATTTTTGGAGTATCACTAAACTCCGAATAGGCTTTAAAGTTTCCAAAACTTCCCTGTTAAACGCACTTTACTCAATGGAAGTTGTAAATACAAGTACGTACATCTGTGCTATACACTACCACTTGAACAAGGAGAAAATTTAGAGAAGCGGTAGAATGACTTAATTTCATGTTATTTTCCTTTTTCTTTGGTGACTTGATTTCCACTTACTCTGGTGCCTCTTGAGTTCTGAGAAGTGTAGCAATTTACGATGATATGATTACGTAGCTTCGGAGTTTGCTAAAATTCAGAAATTTTGTTGCTCAACTTTCTGTCATGTTACAAAGAGGGTTTTAATGAACACAGTAATTTTACTGCTCGTTCAATGCTTCTTTTCTTTCTGGTAAATTTTCCCGGGAGCTAAAGAGGAGAGATCTGGGCCACATGACAAGAAGTAATTTATTTGGATTTCGCGTTCGTAGGCGTCTTTAATTATTATCCTGCTGAGAAATTATTGAGGCTCGGCCTATATATGCGATTCTGATGGTGTATGTTATGTTCGTACACTAGGTTAAAAATAATTTCCTGCGAATCTGTAATCACTTGGTAACTTCTCCACCACACAAAGTAATTCTACCTTCGAGGCATTTTAAAAATTCATCAAATACTGAGGATATTTTCAATCGAATTTTTCGTTTCAAAAATCTTTGAAGTTGGTGTACAATTAGTTTCTTATAGAGTTAATTTCAAAAACATGCCAATGATATAATTTATTCCGAAGTTATCAGCGCTTCTTTTACTTGACAGATCCCAGGCAGATGTGTTGAGGGGAGGGAAAGTTTTTCAGCATAAAAGTCGGGATGAAAACTCAGGTAATAAGTGTCTATGCAAGTAAAGTGCCTGAGCAATCTATACCCTCCCTCATTATTATTTGTGTTTTTAATTTTCAAGATATAGGAACTTTGGATGAGAATGGTGTTTTCTTGGGAGAATGATAGATGGAGGGAGAGATTGCGAAAATTTCTTTTCGCTGATGGTGTGTGTAGCCCACGCGCTGCTCGAATTCCTCCTCCCGTCCCACCCGACCCAGTTAAACGCCCATCCTTCCACTTACTTTTAATCTTACTCCAACTTTTTCCATTTTCCGCACTCGTATTTTCCGGCTTTGATTTTATTTTCAATATCAAGTCTCGCCTGCGATGTGTGGAGCAAAGCTGTCAGCACCAACAAATTTTAATGAAGGTCAAACATTTGGCGGAAGCGACTTTTCCAGTCCTCCAAAAGTACGAGTGTATGTGGTGCCTTTTAGAAAAGGCCAATTTTATAGAAAGTGCAGGAATCAAACTGGAGTTGATTGAAATGTAATGATTATCCATAGGTTTTAAACGATCAGATAATTTTGATATTTCATTTATAGTCTAATCTAGCCCATATTTTGATACGCATCGGCAAATAAGTGAAATTATGCATACAATTTGACCTGATTTGGGATGCGATGCCCAAATATTTGAAGCGAGCTGTAGCGCAGTCCTTGTCAATGTATATAAAATAAAATATTTTCAATCAGGATTTTAATTAAACCATTCTATTTCAAGGGTCAATATGAAAGTGGCCATCTGCTTTCATAGGATTTAAAAAATATTATATTCTTATTCAGTTTATGTTTATAATATATTCTATATCTGAAATATGTTCCTATGATTTTATTCTAACCAGTCCAAGAGAAAGGCCCAGGAAACGAGGCCTTATTTAACTCGAAAGCATGGTGGCGTCAGCAGTGCAAACCAAATTTAGTTAATTGATATTGCAGGAGAGATAGAAGCCAATTTGCCAACCAAATACCTGTTAGTTAATTATAGCAAAGCGTTCATGTAACATATGGACTTATTCTTCCTAATCTTATTTTTGCAGTAACCTGCGGGACGGTGATCTTTAAAAGAAAGTGGCTAATCATAGTTTCTTGTCTCGTATTCATAAATATGGACTAATACATTAATATTAATATATATTTTCACATATTATTTCGCACGTACGCCTAAAAAACTCACATTTGCATTCCACCTATATCATGCAATAATGATTGCGTTCGATAAAAGGCTAAATTTTGCTTTTTAATTTTAAAATGTTTGGTTTCTTAAATTTGATTTTGTTATGACTGTGTACCGCGCGATGAAGTAGTTGAATTTTTCAGTACTATTATCTATCTCTCTAAAGTTATCATGCTGCTCTAACCATTATATAATGTAGGCCAATAGTGATTACCTCGGTATCCAAATTAAGTTTGGATGTTGTTTGCTTTCTTAAAGTCTTTATTTCTTACTTTCTGAGTGACTCAAGGGGCTCCCATCCTAATTCCTTTAGCATACCCGTCTCGGCTACTCTTATTTTGTAACAATTTTTAACATTGATTGGAAATTGTATGACTCTAAATGAATAATATGAAATAATCATTATGAATAACAATGAAAGAAAAAGGATACAAAAGTTCCATTTTTAATGAAATATTTGTCTCATATTTATTCGTATATTTACGTATTCATATTTATACTAAAATAGTTAAACGTATCCAGTCACATTAAGTACCATTATTTGCATTTTGTTTCCCGGAAAGTCAATTATTTCTGAGTATTGAAACGTTATATCTCATCTGCCGCTGGATGTTGGCTGAGAATAGTATTGTGTTCTTAATAATTACAATAATTACTGTTAAAAAATAATTTCTCATTATATCAGTGGACATTCAATTTTTGAATAATTGGAAAAACGTATACCATAATATGTGAGCTTTCAATTTAATTGCGTTTTGTATTTTGATGGTGCATGTGCAACTATATTAAGAAGGTCATATCGAAAACATGAAACTAAGTATTGTCGTTGAAGGAATAATGTAAATGTAGTGACTGAATATTTCTTGGCCTTCAACTGAAAGAGTAATTAAAAGTCTCGCTACTGAAGAAGACCATTGCGACAATTTCCTATGCTATAAAAGCTACCACAAGGGCCAGTGACACAAAATGATATTATCATCCTCCATTTATGCCCGCCCACCTTCAACTATACACAATTAATACTACAAATACTTTATCTAAAGGAACAGATGGGGAAGTGCTAGTTTTACACGCACTACTTTCTACTAGTGGTTTATTTATTGAAGACAAGAGGTATCAATTATTATAATGTCCATTTTAGACAAAATTCCAAGGATTTGAAGTTAATGCTCAAACCTATTACTTAATATGGCTTTCTATGTTTTGAGGTAAATATTTCGATTATGATCTATATCATATTTGCGTAAGATATTCAGTAAAAATTTTTAAATACAGTTAATAAACACTTCATAAATCTTGTAAACATTACGGTAAAATCTGGAAATATTTATTGGTCATCTCCGGAATCCTTTTGTTAACGCCTATTTTGATTCATGTGCAGATACCTCTCAGCTGTAATAATTGTATGGAATGTGCTTCAAAGTTTGTTTTACAGAAGGGTACCATATCCCTTTCCTGGAATTCCATTGAGTTTCATACAGAGAAGCGCGTCCGCAGCCCCCGAGGTGCTCTTTTTACTTGCTTTACGTTATCATGAATCAAATTTCTGTAAAATGGGAAGATATTTTTGTCGAAGTTGCTGCCTTTATTTGATCTCTGGGCTTTGTCCCAGAAGACTTTATGAACTGCTAAAAACGCATTTAAAATGCTTTCAACAAAATAGTTTTTTGGAAACTTTATTTTTTTATTCCAACGTTTCTGGATACTTTAATTTAATTTTTTACGCTGCAGTCAAGGTAGTAGATATATATTATGCCTGGTGGGGATTTTCACGATTTATGATAAATATTAAGCATCGCTTTGGACTTCTAAAACAATTCAAGACACCATCATCTTCTCCTTGTTAGCCAGTATCTCATTTACAGTTTCCAAACCCCTTCATTCTCTCCAAAACAACTGATTTTTTCCTTCATGTTATTCATCAATTCAACATTTTTCCTTCCATTATGGCCATCAACATAGATCTGTCTTCATTCACATTGTTTTGCCTTCTCTAAATTTTTCTCATTGAATGCCTCTCTTTCTCTATCTGATATACAAGTAAGATCTAATATTAAATATATATCTTGGTTTTTGCAATTAAGATGTTTTATATTAATATTATTTAATAATAATATTATTTGCTTAATATTATTTTATACACTCGCGTCTTTTTCATTCTACATTCATCCTCTCCCTTTTATGAGCACGTTCATGAGTCTTGCGTCAGTATTCTGCATGTTATAACCATCACTCACTTCATGTCTCCGTCTAATTCCCTTATTCAGCTTAGGTATTTGAGGCGTTCTGACTGTTCTCAACTTATGCCCAATGAGTTGTAACTTCATATTTCCAATATTTAATTTCTGATGGTATAATAGCCTTTCTTTGATTGAATGATGACTTTCCTTCATCCCATCCATTTCACTTTGCTCCCTCGATTGGATGGCTTAAAAACTCTTACGACCATGTTGTTGTGCTTTTGCTATCCGCGTGCGTTATATCCTCCAGCACCTTGGTAAAACATGAAGGTAAATTATTTACTTTTGGAAATAAGCACAAATTGAATTCATTGCAGCATCAGCTACAAACCTTTTGGGAAACATTCCTCTGTTAGCGCGGACAATACCGAACAATAAACGTGTGTAAGCTGCTCGTTCCATCTAACGTTTAGGGGTTAGGTGGAAGAAGGGACTATCTAGTCTCAATCTCGCCACTATAAAGGCATTTTCTTATTATTATAAGGTCCAGATGAAAACATTCTCATTATCTACCACTCATTTGTTAATTCCCTAAGGATTCTCAATAATCTGCTTTCCTCAAAGCCCAGAGAAATCGTAGAGAAATCATCGTGACAGTCATTCACGCGTGTCGCCATTAACAATCGGATGTACAACTGCCGTAATAGGAATTGCTTATTAAGAAAAAAATAATTTTTTTGGGTGAAATTGTTAAAATCTATAGCATTTTAATTAAATAGACTAAAATCGTACTTGGTTGAGTCATTGGAGGGAAAGGAAAAGATGCTGGGCTCAAATACGTAAAACGGGGAAAGAATGAAAAACCTCTCGGGGAGTAGGACAGAGAAGAACCGGGAGCTGGAGCCAACCAATCTTCGGCTAGCAATAACATTGATGATATTATTTTATCTTCAACTTCGGTCGATTGCATTCAAGGGCGTGGTTGTCTAGTGATTAAAGCGCTGGCCAGCCAACCAGAGACCCGCGTTCGATTCCGGATGACGCCTCTAGATACTGTCGGCTATACGCAAGCTGTATGATTTCTTGGGTAAGATTACGTACCTAATCGTTCTGGGAAGCTACAGGAGGCCTAGAGAACCCCTTCCATGATGTGTGTATTTTTTGCTATCGTAGGAGCTAGGACAAGATGAGTTAACCTAAACAGTCAATCTTATGTTTATACACAACGGTGGTTAGTTTATTTATCGTTCAAGGAAATCACTTCTTGAGATGTTATATAAGTACGCTGACCTAGGATTAGTTGCCAATAGCAGTTTCTTTTCAGTGGTTCTCAGCAAGCACGAGTTATTTAATTCCAATGCATACTTCATCTATGCTGTGTAATTTTTCGGGTACCACTTCTTCCTGAGAAACCGCAGGCGGCGTTAGGCCCCGCTACCCTTTTGAGTGAATTTCACTCGCTGTTTAGCTTATTGCTAGGATGGTTCCACCCTCACCTATTAAACCAACCTTAGAGTTGTATTATACATATGATTGGATGCCTAACCTATCTCCCATCCCTCTTTTCAGAGCCGAGGCGGCCCACCAGAGAGCGCCTCAGCTCCCTGTCCTCCCACGAGGACGAAGGGGACGAGGACGAAGATGACGAGGAGGGCATGGGCTCTGTGTTCGGCGGCGCCGAGGAAGATGAGGATGAGGACGAGGACGACGGGGAGGGAAGGGCGGAGGACGGGGGCGGGGGAAAGGCGGTGGACGCCGAGGACGAGAGGGACGACGAGCCGGAGACGGTGGACGACGGCGATGCCACCAGGATATACAAGAACCCCAGGAATTCGCCGTCCGTCCTCTGCCCGAGGGACGAGACTCAGGCGACTCTAATGGTACATACATGCGGCGACCTGGATATGTTGAACAGTCCAACGCGTGGATAATTGTAGCCAGCAATGATAATTTTTAATATTTAACGTTCATAATTATGCTTAAAATCTTTCACTAAAAGGTAATGCAGTTAAAGTAATAATTACCCGGGTAAATAAAAATTGATACGCATCCTTTGTAAATCTTAAACAACGGGTAAATGATAGCAGAAAGAGATTGTTTAGCACGATAATATCTACAGTAACTGTAGTACGGATTAGATTTTTTAACACTATTTAACCAATTGGCGGGGAGAAGGGCACTAATTTAACAAAATGGCGTAAATTTGCTGTTAAAGAAGGGCATTTCATTAATATCGCCACGTTTTTTAGTAGAAGGATGATAGTACAGTGACACATGCGGTAACACATTAGGGTTACTTCATGATGAGCCGTAGTCATTTCAACTAACACAGCAATTTCCATCGGGAGTTGGTTCACAACTGACCCTTTACAGTTTTAAGATATGAAGTGGAATTCAGTGAAGTTCATTGGTCACACTCAATGGAATCTCTAAAATGCCGAATTTGGTACAAATATCCACACATTCAAGCTGGAAATGAAATTAGAAAACCTAAAACTAATAAATCGGTGGGTTTTCAATGCTATAATTATTTATGTAGTTATTGGAAACGTGTGTTATGCTCGTTCACCGTCTCTTTCGTGTCTTTTTCTTTTATTACTCCATTTTTTTATGCGCATTTAGGTGCATTTGCAGTGAAAACTGATAATGTTAAATTAGTTTAGATTCTGAAAACAATTTTTATTTGGTCTTTGAATTGCGTAATTTCATGATCATACTGGATGGCAATGCCCTCATCTCCTCAATAAGGGTAAAACATTTATTTTCCTTCGAAACATACCTTCTGTAATTTTTACCTTGGAAGAATTTTATGTTATCATTCATCCGTATCAGGGTCTTGGGTGGGAGATAAATATTCTAATTTTTGAAGATACAGAATAGTTTTTTTAATGTTATGTGAATTCTGGTCAATTTAATATTGGAAAACGGAATAAGGAAGGTTAGAAGTCGAGTAAACATATTCAAACTGGAAATGTATTGAGAAAATCTATAATTAAGAAAATGCCTGTTTACACGTATTTATATCCTAATTATTCATCAAAATACGTGCTTGCGAGACATGGCACCCTGTTGGATAGAGAATTTAGCTAATCACTGAAGGCTGAGGATTGATTCGCAGTAACAATCAAAAGCCTCTATTTCACCAAAGCTTAGTGATCTGGCATCAGATCTCCCTGGGTAATAACAGGCGGCACAAGGGAAAGTACTGGCCCAGTGAATTTCTCGTGCGTGAATTGAATTGAGAATTTAGAGTGATAGGTGAACTGATAGGTGTATCTTTTATCGAACTAACCTTGCACTTGCCTAGTCATCGAGGTGGCAAGAAGTAAAATTACTGCTTTTATTGGAATTATGTAAAAAACATAGCTCTGCCCTAGAGACAGAAATATCCGTATTTCATGTCTACTAATGAAAATTTCAAAGTATTCGGAAGCAGTTATGCTTAGCGTAGTCATGTACGGCGCGGAAACATGGGTATTGAAGCAGGATGATATGCATAGATTGGAGGCTTTTGAAATGTGGTTGTGTAGAAGGATGGAGATGATTAATTGGATAAAAATGATATCAAATTTGGAGTTGCTATGTGCGGTAGGAGATCTGAGAGGCTGATAAAATCCTAAGGAGACAGAAAAAATGGATGCAAAGCATATTGATTAGTTCCAAGGAAATGCGGTAGATGCCGCGACAGTGACTTTTACCAGAGTCATCCACTATATGAGCATTAAAATGCAACAATTTCAGAGTGTTAAAATGATTCGCCTTGACCACGATCCCGGTGAGTATAAAGAGGAAAATTGTTACCGCAAGCGTAATGCTCTCTGGCGTTACATAGTGGTTCTCCATTCTGCTGAATGGGGAAATATACAATTTAATTCAAAATATTTATATTCCCCTTCTTTCCAACTATTGAGTTATTGTAAAAGTTAAACGCTGCATTAAAAGCCACCATCCCATTTTATCTCAAATTATATTTTTCAGATCAAGGGTTATTTTTATGTACGTGACTAGTTGAAGACATTTGTATATTTTATGAGAAAATTTACTATTCACTTTATCAATAGCAGTGTTTGCGTAAGGTTTGCTAATTACTCCCTAGTGTGTCGTGGAGAAGCTCCAGGTTTAGATGTTTGCTGCAGCTGAACACTTCGGGGAATATCGGATTTAAACCGTATTGTTGGTTCCGACGGTAACGGAATTATGCTTAATTTTCCCGCCCCTCTTGGGATGGGCGAAACGCTCCCATCGCCCTCAACTCCCTCGGCTCTTGACCCGGCACCTACATCCGCTGACAAATAATCTATTCCCGTTGCCCTTGCACACCTTTTATTATATTTGGGGTAATGCTTTTTTTCTCTTTCCTTAATGTCACTCCCAGGGACAGACGTGCTTACGCAAGTGCTCCTCGGACGAAGACTGCAAGAGCAAACGGAAGAAATGCCTGTGTGACGGAGCCTGCGGCATGTCTTGCATCAAACCAGGTAAGAGGAAATATGGGGAAGGAGATGGGGAGGGTACAAGGGGGATAGGGAGAGGGAGTGGAATGAGGTAGCGGTTGAGAATAATACGGGATGTTGGATCGGAGAGGAAGAGGTGATGAAGGCAGGAGAGAAAGTAGTGAGGGCGCTCAGCGAGACAGCGGAAGTAGTTGGAGTAAATGTATAAGAAAATCTTTTCCATCAATTCCCCCAGAGAAAATATCGTTAGTTTGTAGAGCATTGAAAGGGCGGGCTTTAAACTTTGAACTCGCTAAATGAACAGGTCAAATAGAATGTGGAAGCGTCTTCATAACCTCAACAATAGAAAAATATTATTTAAAATACTTCAAAACATTGTACACTCCTCAAATCTTTTTAAATTGATCTCCAATCATAATATTCGTTTTTTTTACTTGATACAAAAGTGTCTATTGATTTTTAAATGTTCAATTTTATTGACAGTTTAGGTAAGTCTAACAGAAAATATCAGGAAGATCAAGGAGACGTAGAATGAGAGTTTTTAACTTTTTGGTCAATTCTCCGCAGTTTTTTTTCAGATTCTTATAGGCCTTGAAATTCGAGAATCTCTGGTTTACCACGCTAAAGATATCGAAATATCAAACGTTACAGATGCTTTGTAAGTGCCATTTAGAGTTACTGGTCTGAAAGCCGAAACAAGTTACCTGCTAAAATGGCTACCTTTAAATTTGCAAAAGTAAAGCAATTGTGACTATTTAAACACTACTTGTATCTTTCAGCAACTTCATGTCAATCTTACCTGTTTTCTTTCCTTCAAAAATTCACTTTTAACGTTTTGTGATTGCTAAATACACGGAGAGAAGTAAATATTTTAGCGATGAAACTGAAGTTCATTAGCGGAACAACAAGATAGGAAAAAAGAAGAAAATAAAAGAGGAAACTGAACCAAGTTCAGTGAGCTGTTTATTTTGAGAATATCTTACGGAGAAAGCAAGGGAAAACAATTTGGTACACTCCAATTCAGAATGTCATTTCTCGAAAGGAAATGGGTTGAGATTCGCAGCCTTCGTGGCAAGGCCGCCTTGGGTCTGGCGTGAGTGGTTGAGTTGGGGAAGGTGGTGTGGGACAAGGGAACGGCTAATCTTGGATACGACCGTGAGAGGCAAGAGGACGGAGATCAACTCTGCGGCATATGAACAGCCGATTCCCGCCGACAATCTCACTGCGGTGGAAAAAGTAGGGGTGTTGTCGCATAACCTCCCGATCCGAAGCTCGCAACCCAGCCAGCATTATCAAGTCTTTTCCATCTAAACAATTTCACTATTGAACACTTTTGAAAATTAATCAGTAAAAAATTAGAGGCACGAGCATGATTACCCCGTTAAATACATTTATAATTAATAGTATTTCCCGATTTTCCTTCCATTTTTTTGTAGCTTCTTTCTAAAGAGGCGAGTTGACGAGTAAATAAATCAGGTAGACAATGGATTCGTCTCCTCCACGCCTGTTTGGGGCTAAGCATGGATGTGATTTTATCCCGGGTAGTTTAACCTCTGAGAAACTATGAAAAACAAATGTTTTCTGGAAATTCAACATGCCCACCGACCTTGGACTACATATAACATTATTTTATCTTAGTTACACCCATTTACTCTATTTGTCATTTTTTCGTACTTTTAAGATAAATTATTAGTCTCGTCCTATTATTTTAGTATAATTCCTTATCAAATAGTTTAGTAGATCTTTTTCCATTGTTACACGTCTATGAGGAATCAATGCCGGGTGACGTAGGTGCATTTTATAAATATTAAACGATATTAGCTGTAACAGGTTTTATGTCTCTGAGGTTATTATTGAGTGGCCAAATTGTCCTGAATATACTAATCAGATTCATTTTAACACTATTTGTTTCTCCAAAAATATAATTAAACCCTTATTCGCCTAAATATCTACATAAAATGTAATCTGCTATGAAGAATATCCTACAAGGCCAATGCTCTAACTCCACCATAATGAATAGATAGCAATATCCCCGTTTGCTAAATGAACTTGTGGTAGCCAGCAGAGTAAGCTGGACTTTTATGAGCATCTATTTTACTACAGATATGCTGTTACCTGCATGGCAATATTATTGGACTTAAAAAAATGTGCGCATAACTCTTAGTGACCAAGGAGTACAAATGCTTGTAGCAAAGAAGTCCACCTAGGCCCTCCCTGGCCCCATTTTATCTTAAAATCATTCGACTTTGGACTTAAATGAGAAAAATTAACTTTCGTTTTTATTTACATTGGGCCACATTATGTTGGCCCTGCCAACAGGCTTCCAGTCTTTTTATGGAGTGAAGTCCATTTTGGACCTTGCGAGGAGAAGATCGACTTCAGAAAGTGAGAAAGAGGTGGGAATGAAAGGAGAAACTCTGGAAAAAAGTCTTAAGGGTTCCCGGTTCCGAGTTGCTAGTAAAGATAACTAAAATACCGCGCCCTCTCATGCTCGAGCGACCCATTAAAAGAGGCCACGGAAAGGGTTTTTTAATATAAAAAACATTCGCTAGCTCTAAGTGCACCTCCTCTTAAGCGTTGATGTTTACTCTGAAGGGAGCTTTGCTCTCTCTTTCTCAACTTCCTCCTCCCTTCCTCATTTCCTTCTGCTCCATCTCGGCGCCCTTTCTTTTCCCTTCATCCATTGCCCTTCCTTCCAGGCGCCGCCGTCTCGAGAAGCCGGGAAGCGAAGGAGAGACGAAGGGAGAGTGGGAGGGCAAGAGGTGGGCTAATAAGAAAAGACGATTGGGTTGAGAGGGCGGGGTGGGAGCAGAGTCATGCTGCAGATATGAGAACGCTAAGGTTTCTCGGAGATGTGAGCCGGGAAAGAATTCTGAAAGAATGGCTTCGGTGTGTGTTTATTTACCTAGTTCTCCGCACTATCGTTATCGTTCGCGGCTAAGTGATCTTATTCCGCCCGGTGAAACTGCAAAAACCCTTTCTTTTCGGTTCGAAGGTTTCATTTTCAAGATATTCAGAAGATAAAAATGGGCTGAATAACGTCACTGTTGTTTCCCAAAACTCATTTCCTAAACGGGCAGCTTATCTCTCCTTCACCTCGCCATGCCAACGAGCTGTAAAACCTTGCTTTTCGACTATTGAGGGCTCCCTTTCATTTTTGGAGCAATATTTACTCATCCTTTTACGTGAGATGTTAGGTAAACCCGGTGAGGTTGGAGACCCCTTGCAGAATTGCGTGCTAACCATTAAAAGAGCTGGCTTCCCAAGTCATGACCAAGATCTTCTCTCTCAGCCTTTCTATATGGTCCGAAATTTAACAGAGGTACGAACGTTGCTTAAGGATTAGAAAACGCACGGATTCTTCAATCCAAAGATATGATTGTGAATGGTGTAGTAGTATAACGTTTATATTGTGGTTATCAAAGGCCTTTGTCAATGGAGTAATACTTTAAACCTTTGGTCATTTCTTTTGGTTTTAACTCTTTATTATGTTTGTTACTTCGAAAATCATGTGAAATATTTATCTGTCTTTTCCCCTCAACGTGTCACTTCGTTTCTTATCCAACTCATAACGCATGAAGAGGCAATTAGAGACTTCTATCACGCACTAAATTCTAGTAGAATTGAATGTAGTTCACTTTGGAAAAGGGAGAAAGTAAATTATGAAGTTAATAAAATTGATGATAAAACGTTTCGTTGTTCCCTGTAGTAATCTGTATCAATAATTTACAAGATCTGTTATTTAAACCCTGCTTTAATGAAATGCCATGAAAACACGATAAGTTGAAATATCTTTTTTTATAATAGCGGAACTGTATGCCATCATTCGGTTGCTTGTTCAAAGTAGGAAGTACGTCAACGCCAAGTATTGGCAATGTATAACTACGCATTGAAAGGTTCCAAATATTAATATCCCAATTGATTAAGGAACTAAATAAATAGAGCAAAGCAACACTAGTTGGATTTTATTCGGAACTCACATAAGTTTTAATAATGCTATTTGAATATTTGAGGGCGATATTATATTTAATTAGCTTGATTATAAAATTAAAATAATAGAGCCAAAATTATTAAATTTCGACCTATTATGCGAAGAAGTTTAAGGGACCCTCTCTTTTTCAAAATTTATTCCGGGTTTATTTAGGAACCTATGATTATATTTTATTGATTAATTTTCTTTAGCAAAAATGTATTTTTACATCAATATATATATATATAAATACTATTTTTATTTTTCCATTTTTTATGGGTTTCTTCGAAGAATTGATTGGTTGATTGAATCCCCAGTCACAAAGATACTGTCATGGTTAGTTATTAAAAATATTTTATTTCTCTCTCGCTTAGCATAATGCAACGTAGATAGTATCCTTATGCAGTAGGAATGCAATTTTTATGAACCAGTAGTGGAAGATATTCATTCTGTACTTCATACACAATTCCTATTATAAAATGGGACAAAATGGCGTTAACAAATAAACCAAAGGGTGGCAACATTCTTAATTCCAATATTCTAAAAGATTAAGCTGTTGTTAATCATAATGTTCTTGAGAGTAGTCATTTCGTATGACATTAAAATCAATAAAAAAGTCCAATTGATAAAATTACACACTTTGACGGCGAACCGTGCCTTACTCTAGTAGGATACATTGGGAGACAGTACTATCTGGTCTCAAAATTATCTTTGCAAACAAAAGTAATTTTTTTGTTGAAAGCCAACTATAGAAACCGTTTCCAGAGAAACAATGTTTTGATAACTGATTGACACATATGATGAAAGGCAATGTACATTTTAATTTGAAAATTTCGTAAAAATAAATGCACCAGATTAGTTTATGCGTCTTTAAAATAGTTATGTTAGTATACCCTAATACGTAGGTATAACGTCTCTGATAAAGTTTTTTTGGGACCCTTTTCTTATACTCTGAGCATTTCCAATTGACCTTTATATTCCTATTACAATCTGAAATCCCTAAAAGAGCTATCATTGGAATGTAAATAAATATTTTCCGGCATGATTAACTTGTTTTTAGGATCAGGAGACCATCTTCCGACCTAAAAGTTGGAAAAGAAATACATTGGCTGGATTCCAGATTTTGTAATGGTTTCTGTAGACCCTTGCGGTTTGGCTCCACAGAAACCAGATGATCAGCCAACATCGGATTATTACATCGGCATCCTCGGAGCATAAATTCCTTGCGTTATTCAACCTCATATGACCTTTAGCCTTACTGACCCTGACTATTTGTTTTCAAATATTAACTCAGAAAAATTCCGCAAAATAGGTACTATGGAAACATTATTCTCCCCTTCCATGGAAAAATTATTCTCTTCAACAAGAAGACAAGCTTTACGCGGAGCCTTCAAATTTGAGAGAAACAATATCGGACAGAGGAATTTCCTCCCACTCCCCCAACCCGTACCATCCAAAATAAAAATATGAAGGTGCTGATACGTGGTCCACTCAGCGGGCCTTCAAAGACGCAGATTCCTTCGCGTTTGGGGAGAGAGGGGGCGTTTGGGGAGAGAGGGGGCGTTTGGGGAGAGAGGGGATTGGAGGAAAAATGGAAAACTAAATAAAGCATATAAGTATTGGGAGGGAGGGGAGCATAGGCATGAACTCTTCTTCTATGGAGTAGCGCCTTGATGAAATAGATACACACGGGGAAAAGTAACAAAGAGCGGGAACGTCGGCGTCTCCTCTCAAAGGAGAGAGGAAGGAAAAAAGGGAGAGTAGGGAGGGGGAATATTATTTTGCAGAGTGGGAAGAGCTTATCTACGGCGAGCCTTTCGGTTGAGGCGAGCGGGAATGTAATATCGGTAGAAAATTGCGGTGGCTCGTTTTACCTGTGTATGCGTATATGCATTTATGTACGTATTTGTGTGTATATATAGGTGAATATATATATATATATATATATATATATATATATATATATATACACACACACACACATAAATGCGTACATATGCATCTGCAAATAAATCGTATATAGTCGACCTAGGCGAGCCACCGAAATGTGGGAATAATTGTGACTCTTTTTATTCTGTCTATTCTTAAATGTTTTCTTTTCCATGTACCATGTTGCTACTCGATGATTTATGTATATATATATATATATATATACTATATATATATATATATATATATATATATATATATATATATATATATATATATATATATATACTATATATATATATATATATATATATATATACTATATATATATACACACACACACACACACACCATACATGCATATTTTTTATAAATTCCATTCGAGGCGGTCGGTGGCATGGGATACCGTGGACGTGCCGCCGCCTCTGTGGGGCGAAGGGTCCCCTTACTGACGACGTAATCCCTTTGCCATGTCGGAGTGGCCAGGGAGGAATTCCTGCCAAGGGCGGGAGGAGGGAGCGCGAAGCCCGTTACCGAAGGGACGCGTATCCGGTGGGAGGGTGATGGGAGACTAGTGGGGAGAGATTTTTTTTCCCGAACCTGGACGAGCCACATTTCCTTTGACTCGACCCTTGCCAACATCAGCCAGCCCTCTTCAGGCGCCTTGCTCGAAGCAGGCGTTAATTTTTCACGCCCCCTTCCTCCCGTTCTTAGCCGTTCTGCATGTCTTGCTTACGCAACAACCCCTAGTCCCTTCTTGCTACGCACGTCGACTCATTTTATTTTATTTTTAGCTCCTTTCCTCAACAAGATAACGTCGTGTTTTCCGTTATCAAAGTCCCCACTCGCTCCGGGCTAACGGTTAAGGAATGGAGATTACTCTGTCTTCAAGAGGATGATGCTGTTTTCCTTGTACCTCCGCCACTGTGTCGGAGGTTATGCGTTGCCAAGATCTATTTTCTCCCTTTCTTTTCCTAAAGCTTGGCGATCAATTCTGATCATTTTACAACTGGTACTCGTCGCTAAATGGAGTTACATTTGTTTTGACGCCGATTTTTTTCGTCTAAGTTGGGAAGAACCTGCTTTAACGCCAAACGGAAGCTTTCAAAACTTCCATTTTGCCGTCCAGGAAATGATATAAGGTTCAAGAGATCTCATGTTTTATTTAAATACCAATCCGTTCCCTATTACTCTCGAAGGTGACACATTTTGAGTCGAGGACTTATGAATCTAAAGATTCTTCTTATTCGAAATCCTTTACTCTTACCTGAAGGTGAAGTAATCGTCTGTACGCTCGACTTTGATTTTTGTTCAGTGAGTAAACTATCCCGAAAATTCACTGCTTGCAAATGGCCTAATATACCGAGGAACTCCTGAGCCCCAATTTGAATTATATACAGCGCAAATTAGGACCTTCAAGACGCCAAGAAATAAATAACGCAATATAGCCATTAGTTTTCTTTGGTTAATGGAAACTTATTAGGTGCTATGAAAGATTACGGGTTGTCTAACATTTTAACACCATCGCTGTCGTATTTTCTGTTGGTGCATTTACACCCCTTGCATAGTGACGGAGATTTTGGATGCATTTCCACCCTCATTGCACTGGTTCACCGTTTCCCTGTTCTTGTCCTAACCCCTAGCGAACATTCAGAGTGACCCATCCGTTGGCCCCACCTAAAATCCATCACCCCAAAGGTCACCTCTCCTCCGGGTCCGCCACTATCCATGTTTCCACTTGAGTGCATCCTGTCTCCCCACCCTCTCTCATCGGTCCAGGGTTCTTTCCCTTCACGGGGTATTCCCTCCTCCTCCCTACACATTCCATTCGGTACTCCACTCACCTACTTCTTCTCTCCTCTGGATTCCATTTCCTGCTTGCCCCCACTCGGCGCGCACCCCCTTCACGAGGGTTTTAGCCCGTCTGTCGGTCCCATTCGCCCCCTGAGTGACCCGAAACCTCTAAATCTCCTGCGTTCTTGCGTCCTTCATCGTACCGACCGCCACCTTCCCGAAGGGTTCCCGCAAGCACGGCGAGGTTTCCGTGCTAGCCGCACCCATTCTCGGTAGTAATTGGAATTGAAAATAATTGAAGTCTAACTATTCATTTCATTAAATTCGAGTAGCAACTTACGTCTTTGTCAAGTTTTTTGTGAACTTGCGGAGTTGTCCAAAGGAATATACAGGTCTATGGTATGTAAGTATGTATGATAACTTTGTACCTGAAAAAATTTGAAAATGAAAGGGAGTAGATGGGTTCTAGTAGTAGAAATATAGTGCCTTTCACTAACTTACTTTTTCCAAGCTGGAAATGAACTTCCCAAAAGTACTCAGTAGTTTAAATCAGAGAGGTGTTTTCGCTTGATATTATTTATCAGCGCGAGCATCGCCCAGTTTTTTCCCTTTTTTCAATGAACATAAAGTGAGTTGGTAAAGAATATGTAGTTAGATAATGTAGTAGATATAATTAATCTATGCATGAAAAAACCATTGTAATTTATATTAATTTGCTCTCCCTTTTTCCCATTACTATGAGATGATATTATTGTAATTTTATCGCGTAATTTTCCCATTTCTAAACATGAGGATAGAGGGAAGCCAGACGACGAAAACCACAAGTGTGTTTCTGAGGCGACTACTATTGACAGGTAACTTTTATTTGCCATGACTTCACGCACTATGTACATAATGTTGGCATGCATATTTGTAGAAAGTTGGATTTCATTTGTTAACATCACACTGATTTTAGAAGCAAGAAGACCCGAACGCCGAATTAACGCAGTCAACCCGTAGGAAAGCAATTGTGAATAAATCAATTGGCTTTATTTTATATGTAAGTCTTCAAACTTCAATGCGCGGTGCGAATGAGGCATTAAGGCTAATACAAAATATCATACATTTAAGATTCGCGTCTAAATAATTACTTTGAAAACGAACGGGCTTCTTTATATTCATTAATGGTACTCTTGGATAGATTGCTGAGGTGTTCAGTAACTACATACATAAAGTAACTACGAGTAAGCTCTGTAACTACTGACCAATGCAGCGAGTGATGAAGTAGTTTTGCAACCGTCTGATTAGTAGGCAATTCTTAATTGTTTTTCTTGGTTTCTTGTAAATGATATGTTATTGATATGACTGGCTAGTTTATAATGACAAAGCGAATAATTCTACCGCACAAACTTTCCAAAACCATTTAAACAACAATTTGTGGACCTGAGAACCTGTTTTTCACAACTTTGTTCTTGTATTATAACGATTGTGTTACTTTCTGCAGTCACGGTGTAACGCACTCGGAAAAAAGTTTTCAAAAGAGGTCAAAAATGACTAAGGACACCCTCAGAAAACTAATTTAGAAAGCCACCGTGTGCTTTAATTCCTTTTTTTGATTGCCTCCCACCAAAACCAATGAATTCCATCGTGGCCTTCGATTTGCCAGTTGCAATAAGGGAATCCTCAGCCTTTGAACACTTGCCGGAAGATATGGGCGGTTGTTTCAATTTTGAACCTCGGCCCCTGTTGTGTAAACTGGACTTGGAAGCGAAACCCAATAAATTCCAAGGGAATGTTGCCCGTGCACTCTCAACTATTGGCAAATAGCGTCTCCCTACCTCTCTCTCTTTTTCTCTTTCCTTCATCCTTCACCTCTTACCACAAACTTCCTCTGAACGATACACGTGCATTCACGATTGCTTTACCTTTCCTTCTTTCTCCTTCCACCCTTCTCTCTCTCATCCCCCTCCGCCAATCTCCCGAGTTCCACATGCGTCAACCGAATGCCAGACGGCCACCATTCTCTTCCATTGTAGATCCTGAGTCACGGGACCTTCTCCCACGCTCATTTCCTCTGTAAAGCCTCTCCCAGCCTAGCCTCGCCCCATCCACCAACATCTCCACCCCAACGGCCGTAGTCAACCCCTCCTCTCTCTTTCCTTATCTCTCACCCTTTGCTCCTCTCGTCTCTTATCCCTACCCCCTCTTTTTCTCTTTAGCCCTCTTAAGTTCCCATGTCCAACATCTTTCGTGTCCCTTTCAGTTCTTCGTTCTATTTTATTCAATTTTGAATGCTTTGGTTGATTATTTTTTTGGGTATGTAGAGTTATGTGTCTTAGTCACTTTGAAATCTGAATTTTGGTGACATTTCCAATCTGTACGGAGCGTAAGCGCTACTGTTCCTCGCGGAAACTGTCATTGGTGTGAATATATAGAGAAAGTAATAGTCAACTCTAATTTCTCTACATTAACTTTTGGAATAATTGTAGACTTGTTTCCATTGTAAGTGACAGTTTCAGTAGTCAAATTTCTTTAAGTTTTCTTATCACTGAAAAAGTATTTTACCAGGTTTACAATTTTTTTCAGATCTTGCATTTGGCGATAAATATTTTGTTTGCTTAGAAATTTGGCCAATAAATGAGATATTTATTTAATTTATAATTTCACACTGTAGAATCAGTGTGTTATAAGTTTTACACCTCTCTTTTTGCAGATAAATTGCGACCAAAAGAATGCCTATATGTCGTGCAAATCATAATTAAGAGCAGAAAAATACAAATACACCAATAAGATCAGTCTCAGGAGAATGTTATATATGTGCATATTTAAGTCCAAATATCTTAATTACTTCGCCACTAATCATTATGAGGATTAAGTCATTTGGAGTGACTAAGGTTCACCTATTGCCTTTTTTATTCTTTTCGAAATTAAATACCCAGTCATTTTTAGAATTCATTACTGGCTAAATAAAACCAATGATGTGTGTGATATTCGCAAAACAAAATGTAGTGAATAGTTAAATTTGAAGTTGAACTATGGTATTAATACACAGACTTTAAAATTGTAATTCTTGTGGCCTTATTCTCACATGCTTAGGTCAAGTTTTGGATGGTAATCAGATTTAGAAATAAAATTACTGATAGCAGATAATTCACCTTAAAACTCAGTTTTTTGTAAGTAGTGGCAACTTGGTACATATGTAAATTTCGTACGGAAGCTGAATTTTAAATAGTGTTAATTAATATCGCCAGAAAATAAAAAAAATTAAGAGTAAATATATCGCCATCATTTCGATTAATGTTTTTCATTATAGATCAGTGGCAAATTAAAGGGAAAAATAAAAAAAAGCGTGCGAGAATAGTCGCACTGTATTGTCGCATTGTACATTACTAGCTGAAATAGCCCTGCTATTGGATGTTAGTGGGATTGTTAAAATCCAACTAACATCCAATTATTGTGTTCACTTACCCATATTATAGTCTACACCGAGTCGGAAATGGATTGACTCAAAGAAAATATACACTGTCATTGCAAAGAGTATATTATATCCATTGATATTAGTTCAAAGAGATGCATGTTTAAAATAGCCATCATCATAGGTTTCTACTGTAACTTTATGCTATACTATCTGTTAAACACAATCTGTGAGCGCCCTTTCACGTGACTTCATGGGGTCTAAAAAGCAAATTCTGTTTCATCCTCTTCTCATTTCCGAAAAGTCTTCCTTGTTATACACACTATGATAACATGCTCTTTCAACATTTCTACTCCTCAGGTTATCCTCCATCCATCCCTAACTTTAAAATACCAACAGTTCCCGTTCGTCTTCTGCTCAGTATAATTAACTTTTTCATTTCTCCTCCCCCCCTCACCCACATCTCCAAAGACTATCGAAGCTCATCAAAGCCACCTTTAATTCTCATCTTCTTGGATTAAGGACCAGGTTTTGGATTCATACATTACTTTACTCCAAATGGTATTTACTAATCTTTTCTTTACGTCTTAGTTTACCATGCCTGCCAAAAATTTCATTTTTCAGAATGCATCGTTTTCCAATACAAATTTCAATTATGTCAATTAATCCTATTTCTATTTGATTACCTCCAACATTATGCTCAACTAAGTGAACTGCTTTAATCGGTGACATAGCTGATTCAATATGCATATAACTTTCAAACGTAGCTAACTTCCCTCTCAATTTCCGTCCCTACTCAAGGTCTTCCTACGCCACCCCTAATATTTCCTCAGTATACATGTTGAAAGAGTACAGACGAGAAGACAACCCTGCCATATTCTCCTGCCTTTGTCTATCATATTTTTCAGCCTTATCCACTACTCAAAATTCAGGATTCGTATAAAAGCATCAAGGTTTCATTCCTATTTTCTTTTTATTTCTGTCGACGTTGTTATTTCCGTCTTCCCGTGCTTCTCTTGCCTTTCTAAACTAAAAATGATGTTCACCTTCGCAGTTGTTCTCGCACTTAAGTAACCCTCGATTGATGTATTCTTTGCACCACCTACTATACTGCATTTAAAATCACACATATGATCGTATACTCCTCATATGCTGGAACATTTGACTCATTTTCGGGGTTGCTGCGTACAAATCCGAACGCTCTCTTTCTTCCTTATTTCCCTGAATGTTTTGTAATTCTCAGAAATGATTATAGATCCATTGCCCCTTTTTTGAATTTATTTCCTTTGGTGCTTTGGTTACCTTTCTATCTAATAATTTAGGGACATAAGCTATCTTTTTACCCTGGAATACACAAATTAAGATATTCTACTAATAACGAGAAAGATACTACCAACCGGATGAGGAACTCCTCATCCAACCGTAAACAGAAAGTAGCTATCGCTGGATTGGAATCATTAGAGACAGACTTAACTTGAGGATTGCCACAGGCAAGTGTTATAGGACCCCGATTCTTCTTTAAATACATTAACTATCTATCCGTGCTACTTTGTAACGATTTAGACCAATATCGCGGTGGTGTAAGAAAGTGGGGTTAGAATTAAATATCACAGGGTTGGCACCACTGAAGTTTTTGAATAAAAGATAATATGAGGAAGACGTCATTTTAAAATAGATAGAATCAAGTTAACATTGCAGAACATTAATCATTTGGGTGTTATACTGACATCAAACCTTTCACGGAGTACACATGTTAGAAAAATATCCGGGTCAGCCTTAAAGAAGCTGGATTTCGTTAGACGAGTTGTAGAACAGTGATATGAAAGAGTAAGAGATAAGGGTTACTGCCCTTTGGCCACCTTTGAAATGCGGGGCTAGTATGTGGGACCCATGGGAGAGAAGTTTGATGAAGAAATTGAATTAGGTGTAGAGAAAATCATGTAGGTATATTAATAATTTCTGCGAGAAAATACAAGGTTAAAGGGGATGTTGTAGTAATTTTCATTTCAGACCTCAGGATTCTCGAAGAGAGCTGGCAAGACTTTTAGAAAGGTACAGGACACAAGTTTACATGCGACACAAGGAAAATCTTAATGGCATTAAGTAATATAAATAGGTTCCATATTCAGGTTCCATTATAGCTTTCCAGTTTCACCTCATAGGTCTGTATCTTTGTCATTGTTTAGGTCTGTATCTATTTTCACTGTTACATCTTTTGAACTATTTTTCATCTTATCTTATACCTCGTCCACTTGTCCCAGTCTTCAGAATTTCTCCATTACACGCACTCTCCTCATGCACTCTTTCCACCGCGTTTCTTTGACCCCATTGGTTACACAAATGTTTATAATTTATTTCTCTGGTTATTTTCTCCCGACCTCAGGGTTCATTTTCTTTTCTTTCCTGCTTTCAGATTTCCTAATCATCTATTTAATGATACACGGCTTCTTAACTCTCTTAGTTTTTACCAATCATGTTGTTCCTTTGCCACCCTTGATTCCTCGTTTATAACATTTACCTACCATGTGTTAGCTGTGCCAATGTGGCATTTACCTACCAACGCCGTTGAAAATTTAGCATTCTCTTACCAGTCCTCATTCTTATGAATTTTAAATTTCACTGTTTTACAGCTAAATAATGATACAAACATGCATATTCCCATGAAAATCTGTGAGAGCAAACGGTGCTAATCCAGATTTTATCGTGCATCTAAACATTGTCAAACTTAACTGGTACCTACAGAGTCTCCCGGGATACTTCATGCGCACTTACGACTTTCATGGTTTTTGAACCAGATATTAGTTATCAATTAGTTCATGATTACGATATAAATATAATATTTATACGAATTAATACACTACTTAGTTTAATATTTGATACTATATCTCTTGGAAGTTTTTCTCTGAAAACATCGGAAAGCCCTCGAATTTTTCTGTATCACTGAAGGATATTTATTAATTTATCAAAATATAATTAAAGCATTCCAAGCACTGGGAATTTATGACTCTCATTATGTGTTTCAATGGAAATAATAATGAAGGAAGCTGTGCGGGCAAATGAATTTAAGGGTGAAGTAATTCATGGCGTATAAATCATCCCATTCATCTATATTCAAAGCGTGCGCCAGTCCTCCCTACATTCCCATCAGTCCTAAGTCCGCCTGCTTGTGTGCACATCAGAATGGGAATCCGACCTATCACCACCTCCCGAGGCATACCCAGCAACCTTTGCGAGGGACGCCGTTGTCTTTTGATGCCGCCCTAAATTGTTCGGCCGACCTGAGGCAGCCCTCTCCGTTCCAGCTCCCTTGCTCTTTGTAGCGATGCACCTCTATGTGTAGATGTAACGTTGAATGTTCATGTCACATGCTCCCCAAGGCTTGGTCGGCGTAGGAGGAATAGGAATGCCATTCAGCAGAGGCAGAGGGACGGCTGGGGCCAGTGGTTGCCTGTGCAATGGAATGAGAGGTTACCATGTCAGGAAGTAAGGGATAGGAAAAAAAATCCTTAACTAGTTGGTGGCTTCTGTCTTGCAGTCTCACGTTTACCACCTTGGCACTAGTATCGTACCGAGAAAAACGTTTGGAGAATTTTAGATCTTCAAACCATACAATCTTAGATGAAATACAGAAAAAACGCTTTTTACTTAAACCCGCGTAAATGCATGCATTTGCTACCAAGTTTGCGTGATTTATCTTTATCATCAGTGTACAAGAAATATGAACTCCCTATTGCCACTGAAATAGTGTTAGCAATAATCACTATTATTTCGAATAACTCTATTTTAGACATTTTGCTAATAATAATACACAGTAAAGTCTCGGTTTCATATTTTTGGGGAGTAGTTTACTTTATTGATGGAATAACGAAGGAAACAACTTAAAATTGTGCCTTAAGCAGTGAATTATTTTTTTAATAAGCGTACGAAACAACGATATTTTTTTATAGTAACTTCATTCGCATTACTTCTAAATACATAGAATTCAGTATTCAATGCTAAGGAACGTTTTGAGATTTTACTTTTAGATTTAGAACTACATATTTCGTAAAATGTATTACTGGGATGCAATTTATTCTTGATATACATTTCCGAAACGATTGACCTTTGACTCACAAAGGCCAGAGGTGATATATGACTAAGAGCTCGTGTTTTTCAACGCATGAAGGTCAAATATGTGTGCGCCACTCGTGTTTTATACATATATCCCAGGTTGCAGTGAGCAGATATTAGTTACATAAGCTGAGCCACGTTAATACCATAGGAATTATTGCTTAGTCATTCGACTGTAATGCCTACCAGAGTAATCGAATTGAAGAACGTATCTCTCCAACGCAGGTCATGACATATAATTTTAGGCTTCACTTTTTCATTTCAGCTTAAATTAATCTATGATTTATTTCTTGCACTCATCCGTTATGGTCAAAAATTGCTTACATCAACGAGTAACGAAAATTCATCAATGAATATTTGTTGTTCGTAATTTAAGTTTCAACTTTCATGCCAAGTGCTTTTATTCAGATCTGATTTTCAATGCAAATTCCATCGAGTTGGCCGTCATTTAAAAGTAAGGGAAGAGAGAGGTCCAAGGGATTTCCACTTGAATTTTTATTCTTATTATATAGTTAATTGAATTTATTAATTTTAAGCTGCTCTCTCTGCTCTCATTCAGCCTAAACCATTTGCTAGAATCGTTTGGGTAGAGAATATCCAGGCTCGGATTACTCGTAATATTTTTATCTAGGCTTATATTTTGAGTCAGATTTTCATGAAAATCTCCTGACTGAAGAGACACACAAGATATGACTAAACCAGTGACTTTTTTCAGACCTCGAGCATTCACTGTTGCTCCAATTTGGAATATAATTTTATTTAATTTATCTCCAAGAATGGTTTTTAAAAAATTTACTGCAAGAAAATTAATTCCAAATCAGAGGGTGAAGATGATCCGACAAGTCAGAGCTTAAGGGTGGAACGAGCCTCAAGATACCCCTTTCACTAAGTTAATCCTTTGCGTGATGAGGAGAATATTTAACCAATGCAGTCAAATTTTATGATCATTAAATTGCATTCCTGAAGTTTATATAGTTTCAGGTATTCTACGTTAATTTTTTTCCAAGTTTTCAGTCCAGGTCGAATACTATGCGGCTTTTAAATTTGGACTTAACATTGTGATTGACGTAATTTTGAATATTTCATTTGAATATAGTATTAAGGTGACGGCATGCCAATTAAAATAGATGAAATTGTGTTTCATATCGTTCCACACATTCACTTCAATCATATTTACTCTTGAGGATATGCAGTTTGACCTTTGAGTTATGTCAATTTCCAGCTCTCCTCATGTGTAATACGGGAAATATCGGTAACATATATTGGCGTTAGCAATATTTGAATACCTCGCGGTATTTATATACGGTCATCATTAATTAATGTGTTTATTAATGTCAAAGTTTGATCTTTATATTTTAATGTAACACTTTTCAAAGTTACATCACGATGTAAGAATTGTGAATCGAAATCACATGCATGTCGCGGATAGCAATCGATGAATCGTTATATCACCCCATCATATTTGCGAAGAAAGGACATTGGCATCATCCGATCTGTAAATGGGTTAAATTTCCGATGGGTTAAATGGAATAAGGGAATATATGGTCTTAATTTCGCTCAAATAAAGCCCTCTATCTATCTGTAGCGAACCTGTTTCTATTATGGTGCATGGAACTTAGTCAAGCAGCATTGTGCTCCGAAGGAATACAATTTTTTTTGTCTTAATTGCATTTAAATTTGATTTATTTTATGATACAATTGCCTTTGTTTCCATTAACGTCCGTGACATTTTCTTTTGATTTTTATGGCATCTACATGTACTCGTATTAGTCAATATATGGAGTACGGAGCCGTGTAATCTTTACTTATCTAATTGAAAGGGCGTATATTTTAAAGAGTCTTACGTTCATTTCCCCCATCCTGCTTATCCGGGTGCACTCGTTTGAAACTCGACCTCTATGCGTAAAATAACTACCGCACGAAGTAAGCCTGCGCACTTCTCACCGGAACACACGTGAAACGGATCGATGGACTTTTAACTTGTTCCGCTTATTATTGGGCCGCGCCCATTTCGCGCGATGTTCTTTAAATTGGGCGTTGCAAGAAAGCGGGGGTTGTCCCATACGTTTTGAGCCCTCCGCGATGCACAAAATTTCGTTTTTTTTAGAACGATGAAAATAGGATGCACCTTTTCATGCCCTCTGGAAAAATTAGGTCGACCTTTTTTGAGCCTTGATTCGAAAATCTGCCAACGCCACCACTTGGTGAATTTCCATCTTGCTCTAAAAAGAGAAAAATTTTCACATTTACCCGAAAATAAATGTGTATAAAAATACGATTTATTGTGTGTGAGATTGATGCCTTCATATAAAATGCATTTAAATCGAAGATCTGAAAAATTATCTTCAATTTCATATGCAAGAAATATTAGAAAACGTGTATTTATTTCTAGATAATGACAATTTTTTGCATTGTGTGGTAAAATGCATACTTTTAGAGGGTTAAAACAAACTCCCATTCCGATCAATAATAATATGCGTAAGTAAAAGGTTTTTGGGCATTAAAGAGTCGCCTTTTAGTATGGCTACTTTGCAAGCATTTTTTTAAATTATTTGGACTAGAACATAATGATGGGTATATATTTAGCGTTGCTCAACTCTGATCAAGTAAATTATCAATCCCATTTAATTCGGCCGGAAGTAATTCTGCGTATTTGGTTGCCTGAATTCCTAGTGATATCTTCATTTCATTGTGCCTGATGCCTTCATAGTGTAGTTTACAAGATCCCCTTTATTCATGGAATTTTTATATCAAAAACGTATGTTAATATTTTGTTGCAACACTGAAACACTCAGAACTCAGTAAGAACAAAAGATCAGTAAACACAATACTTGGAACAAATCATACTTAGAAAGAATCAAATCATAATTAGAAAGGTTCAGAACAAACGAGTTTAAATATGACACTGAAGGAATTATAAAGGCCCCACACTACTTAGGTAGATCAGAACACAAAGATAAACTAAGGGAGATAGATTCCAAGACAGATAGGTACAAATACTCATTCTTTCCCCGAACAATCAGTAATCATAATAGCAAGAAACCGAAGTCACTTTAGAAATATTAAAAACGTTGAATTTACAAGTCGGAACAAAATTAAACACTATAGAGATGTTAGGTATACTTTCAGGTGCATGTGTATGTTAGTTGGTAGTTTGAGTGTTTGCATGTGTGTGGGGTGTAAGTGTTCATGCATGAATGTATGCCATGTTTTTTTTATATATGATTTTGTCGTTATTGCATGCGGTTTTTTTTTCTTTTTCTTTTCTAAATTATGGGTGGTGTCCTAGCCCCCCCCCCCACCCCCCGCCACACGCCCTTGCGGCGGCTTGCGGGGTATTAAGTAGATGTAGATGTAGATACGTTTTAGGAATCCCATGTTTTAAATGATTTACTAATATAGTTGATGCTCTATATGAATATCATTTAATATTGTATAAAATATTTGTGGCAATGCGTATACATTTGAATTATTATTTAAAAAATATTTTTTAGTACTTAGGAATATCCATTTTAAAATAGTTTTAGTAGAGCAATATTGTATTTATTCTAGTTGAATCTTTATTCGTGGTCGCCAGCAGACTACTACTAAAATAAGAAATCTATAAAAAACTGCGGAAGATCCATGTTATTAACTTATGATGGAGTCATCCGCTAATATGTATTAAAATGTCAAAATTTCAAAGCGTAAAAATCATTTACCTCGATCAAGATCCCGGGCAAGGCGAATGAATTTAAAATTTTTGAATTGTAGTCACGAAAACGTTTTATTCGTCATTAATGGGTTATAATTTAGCTTTCCCTTCGGCCGGTGCAGATTTTATCTTTTTTACCTCCGAAATCTCTCCCTTTTATGATTCGCTTATTGAAATGGCAGGCATTGCATTAGAGGTAGTGTGGTAGTGTTAAAAAACATGTGGCAAGTGATAATACCACCGGTGATGTTTTCTTCTTCGTCCTGATTTTTCAGTTGCTAAGTAATCCATCCGTTCACCTAACCTTGCCTATTCATTCTATGGCTATTCAATTTTTCTATGACATCCTTGTTAAACAAGTTATTCGCATGTTCTAAGTTGAATTGTCAAAAATTCTTAACTATAACCATCTCCGGTTTCCCTACCAATTGTCTTTGAAGTATTAACGATAAAATCTTTAATTCCGTGTACACGTTATTCAGCTGTACAAACGGTAAAAATGACTACGCTTATGAACCAATTTATTTGAATATATCTATGCCAATTTTTAACCCGAAACCTTTATCGAGGAGGGAATCTTGAGTTCGCTCAATGCATCAAATGTAGAATAATTTTGATATGTCCACCGATTATATCTCACATGCTCAGGCTGACTGTTTTTGCAATCTAAGCTCAGATTTAATCCCGATACAAGTCAGAGCCACTAGAAAATTCGAGCTGGGGGATGAAAGACCCTTTTTGGAATCCCAGACGTACCCCGCGCGCATTCAACACGTGGCCTAACTGACTTCAGATAACATCATCCTCTCGCTTTTCCGTGCTGAAGCGGTTTTCCTCTATTGGTGTCACAGCTTAATGTAAATACCTTGCGCCCGCTTTGAAAAAGTTTGTTTAAATTCTATGGCTTATTTGTCCGCATAGAATGAATATTATCACAATTCTATGACTGTTTTATATTTAATCGGTGGGATACTTTATTTATTTAAATTTGAGGGATAAATCCACTTAATCTGTACGAAATTCTCATGGATATGTTTTAATGACAATCTTTCAGGTTGGCGCAAAATTTTCTGAAACACATTAATGTTCTTGGCCGATACAAGTAATATTAAGTTAAGCACGCCAAACTACGTTTAAATCATGTTTTCTTCAAGTTGAAACTCAGATGAAACTGTTTCATCTAAGAAATAAATACACGAAGTTTCAATGCGTGAATAGGATAGAATAAGCCACTATGAGTATTTTTAAATGTGATTACTTCAATACTTTCTCTCTAGTTTCTTAAATCGAGTCAATATGAACACGCATATATCATCGTTTCCCATGAGTGTGGGGTGTCTACATCCTCTGCAAACATTTCCCAGTGGTTAATGCGTATAGTAGGCAGAACGCCCTATATAACCGAAAGGTATTCCGTGGTGTCATTGCAAGTGTTATTGCTGATACGGTTCGAGTCCGCATCCATTTGTTGAAAATGGTTTATGCGGCCAAGAGATTATGACCTGTAATTGTCTGCCTATCACAACCACTGCATGTCAATTTGCCTTACATTTATCATAGCAGTTATAGCAGTCGCGTTCTGCTTCAATGGCTCGTCTCTTCCGCGTGTTGCAGAGTAACATGCAAGGAAATCTGTTGGGTCAGTTCCCGATTTAGATTACCTAGTCCAATGTCTGCAATATATGTTCCGACGTTATCTTCTGGGCCTAAAGGATTGGAAAAAAAATCCACAGATAGTGTGATTTAGAAAGTAAGTGTCGATGCCATTTTCCTTATTCTGCCATTTTTGCTACAACTATAAAATTATTTAGGAGTTAAATAGTTGTTTTGGTCTTTTGATTTTTAACTAAATACAGTGAAGTGAAAACATCAATGTGTCTTTCCAATCAATTTTATGCGTTACAATTAATGTCGACGCATCGGCGTCATCCTCAGGTACCTGTACAAGATACCTCGACGATGCGTCGAAACTAGTTGTACTGAAAAAAATTGGGCAGAAAGTTACATTGATATTTTTACTTCAGTGATAATGAATTTCCACAAAGTTAAGCCTGAAAATATCGAATAAAACTAAATACAGATTGCATTTTATCATCTTCAACGTATTTCTTCTGGTTGAACACTCCGTTTTGGACATATTCTATTACGGAACGGAATAGTATTCGATTACTTGCACTAATACCATATTATACACATTTTTTATTAGATTACTTACGAGAAAGTAAACTAAATCAGTTCTCAAAGGGATGAGAAGGTAGCATAGAGGCACAGCAATAGAATTAAACGCCAGCATCGTTTGTCGCATTCCCCGCCTCGGGGATTCTTTCATGGCATGAGCGGATGACGTCCTCGGGATGGGCGTGCCATTAAAAATGTTCGATAAAATTTCAGTGCCCCAATTCCCTCGCGATAGCTTCATCCTCCACATTCGCTCACTCCTCTTTCCCACCCCCATTCTGTTACTCTCTTCTCCTCGTTCCACCACCTTCCCCTTCCCCATCCCGGAGGGAAGCCTCACGAAATCCAGGGATGGAAAATGCGATGGAGAGATGAGGGTGGATATATTGGGGGGATAGGGATGATGGTGGGAGGTGAGGGAGCCAGTGATTTCAAAAGAAGGGAAGAAGGTTCCTCTTCCCGCATCACTAGAAATTTCCTTCTTTCCTCCCTCCCTCACTTCCTACCAAGAGCCGTGTTATCCCCCCCCCTCTCTGCCATCCCATTCACCTTATTCTTCTCCTGTTCGCGCTCCCCGAACTCACCATCCTTCCCTTTCTCGCGTATTCCCTCCCCTCGCCTCTTGCCTTCCCCCTTCCCCCTTTTCCCCTTTCTGCCGCCCACGCCTTCACTCCCTTTTCCCACTATCTTGCCCCAAGGCCATTCTGTTTGACAAAGGAGCAACTTTTAATTCTAACGATTTGCATATTTACAAGCTCAAAGCCTGGTTCACGGAAGAGAAAAAAATTCGTCATTTTACGCCAGTTGAGAAGAAAGGACCCTTCCTTCGACACGAGGACACTAAGGGAGAAGAAGTAAAGGGATGAGGTGGAGGAGGAGAAAGAGGGTTTGGAAGTTGATGGAGGAACGTAATATTGCCGATTATACACGTACGAGTTTTTTATGCGGCCTTCCCCATCGTTTTTTTCCTTAGAGGACGCCGTCAGGTTCTCGCCCATATTATAAAACGATCTCCGTAATTAATTCCCAGTTTGTTCGCATTTCTCGGTGGCCATTTGACTATCAACTCCTCCTCAACGGTGACAGGATAAAATGAAGCGGAATGATCCAATTTTGGGCTTGTCAATTGCTCTTCCCTTTATATATCAGGTTATGTCGCCCGAAGTGTCTGCAAATAAGATTGGAGGTGATTTATTTGATTAACGCTTGGAATCTTTCCAAGCGCTATCTCTCCTTTCTCATGTTCCATATTTCATTTCCGATTACATCACCAATTTTAATCTCGGGAGGGAAACTAGCTCACTTTTTCAGATTGAAGGGTATTGCTTAATCACAGGTGCTGGTTTTTTTAATATGGCATTAAAATATGCTCAAGAAGAAACTATTGCTCACAATTATTCCTGACACTATTAGGGAAACAAGTAGAGTGATGGATAGAAATATGTATCTCAACGTAAAATATATCACGTCACTTCAATCCGGGTCTGTATCGAAGAATTCTCTGAAAATCTGGGGTTTTGTGTGCTATCCACAGTTTAGGAACCTTATTTCGTGCCCCAAAAAATTTTTAAATCTACTACTAGATTGAAAAGACATTATGGATTTCACGTGAGTTGCCTAAAGTCCCAACCTTCGTTTTAGGTACTCTCTTGTCTACTGTTTGATATTTCTCATCGTTTATGCTTGTATCTTCATCTCTTTCAAACTCTCCATCATCGTCGTTTCAAATATGTTAGGTAACGCTCGTTAAGATTTAGTGTAACCCTGACCTGAGGATACATGTTTTATTGCCTCTACTTACAGACACTTGTATCAAGAAATTTATTTCAAGTGCTCTGATATCTCTTATAATTTATGAATTACCATTGTCAAATAATCCATCCAACTGTTTGTGTATAATTGTTGTTTTAATTTCAAATATGCATATTTTTGTGATAATTTTTGCTTTAATATTGAATGCATTCTTAGTTTGTCGATTAATAATCCTGAAATTAACTAAATTAAACCATTTCCTTTTATTTAAAAATTCGTCTATCTTCAGTAGGCGAAGCATTACTCAATATGACATTTAAAATAATTCATAATTACTACACTGCAAACAATTATTCCATCATCACTACAATTTTTTAAATGATGGAATGATAAACGGTAATGAGTAAAGTTTTCGTTGTAACGTGTGAAAGTAATACTACAGCATGATTATCTATGCCTGTATGTCGTTTTGGTATTTATCTCATGCCAAGAGTTTATGATACGCAACTATTTGTATCTGTAGTGTGTGCTATCACCTCTCATAATTTTCGTTGGCTTTTAATGCATGCCCGTTTTTAATCTTTAGGACGTAATTCTATCCAGCTATCGGGCGCCGCGTATATTTGCATCAATCTCGTTTGGAAACAATATTTTCTCCTACCTCTTCTCTTTAGCCCTTTCGTCTTATCTTCTGTTTCCCATTCGGAGCCACCGGATTTAACAGCCACTGGTCTATTCAGTCCAATACCTTTTGGCTGTGCAAATCGATTACCACACTCTTTTCTTCCACCTTAAGTCCCCTCTGTTCCACCTCCTGCTTCAGTTCATTATTGGCGATTTCATTGTTGTGCCTGGGAGGCCCTATTTAAAGGGTTATTCCGCTTATTGCTGCTTTTATCTCCGGAACGGAAGACTTTTCGTTTATTTAGGCCTAAAAAAAAAGGATTTTACGAATTCAACTGAACAGAAGTCTGAATATTTTACGAATGACCTATCACTTTTTTGCCTACTGAGGCAAAAGTAGAGCGGGGTGGGAAAATGTTTATTTCTCTGTCGTCTTTGCCACTTGTTTTCTAAAGGCACAGTTTTCCTACAGTTTCTATTATGCAGCTCCAGCAAATTTATTTAACGAAGGATTTCTAATTTTAGATTCAAAATTATTTTCTATGAGTGCGTCGTACCTATAATTAATGATGTAACTGTTGGAGGATATAACTACCTACAACACAATCATATGCTGATCAGTCTGTCAATCGATACTACCTAATTTATTTGTGAAAATATTAAAACGGATTCATATTTGATATCCATATGTGTAAAATCTAATTCATATTAGCACGTATAATTCGTGCTTTTGTTCATATTTCAGATGATTATCATTGTCAATTTAAAAGTGGTCGTGTTAAGGATAAGCTGACATAAACATTAATCTTATAAATCAATTTGTCTTCCAATATTCAGGATTTATCGGAGTTATCTTAACTTTTAAATTTTCAAAGGCATCTATTTCATGTTACCTTATTTTGTGCGCTAAAGTTGTAATTATTTCTGTAGTTCTGTTCATCTTTACCAAATTCTGTGCATTCCTGTTTGCAGTCCTCACGAATTACCTTGGTCAGTTTTCTTGGCGAATAGCTGCTGGTCATGTTCCATTAATTAGTATTATTAGGCAATCAACCGGTTAAGTTAGGTTTTTCGATGGACACAGCTACTAAATAAATATTTTGTGACATTTAACAAAACACAAAATCCAGTATCCTACTCTAAATCAGGTCCCTCTTCATCTCTGAGTATTTTCTTCCTCCCTTCATCCCGTCCAACATCCCTATCCTGTTCCTTCCCTTTCCTCGTTTGCCTGACATTCTCCCCTCTATTACAGTCTTCAACACCCCACTGCCGATCAATGCCCCCTTCATCCACTTTTCCTGCCTCCATAGGATTTCTCCCACCAACCCCCATGACAACTCTAAAAATTATGATTCTTCCTTAGCTTCCTTCCGGTTATTAATTTCATAATGGTAAATTTTAATTTTGGATCAGGACTAAGAAACAAGAACTCTGATAACTTTTCGAAAGCTAAATGCATATTTTTGAAAGAGAATTAATATCGTGAATTTTTTTTTGGCTCTACATTTCTAAATTTCGAAGGCCAAACTTGGAAAATAAAATAAAAATGATATTTAGGCCAAATGATGGTAAAAAACATATTTTCTTTAGTGAGGGTGTTTAATCGATTTCTCCACGGAAGAATCGAGAGTTTTATTCGCATTCAACCCTCTCTTCGCCTTCACCCCAAAATCCTCTCCTTCCCGTCACAGTCCGATCATCACTCCAAATACTCGCCGTTACCTATTTCTATTCCGCATTCCCTGGTTTCTATTAGTTGGTGTTTTTACAAATTATTTTATCTAGCTACATTGATAAAAAGAGTTTAAACTTCTGCTTTGAAGCTTCGTAAATTTTATGGAAAGTATAAAAGCGGTAATTTATTCCAATTGAAAAGTGTGCGAATATACGTATATATATACGAGCTCTTCAGCATGTGGTGACATTATAAGTGAGCGATCCTTAATCTGGGGACCAGATGCGCCGGGCCTTGCCGAATTGGTTTACTGGCGAGTGTATTGTATTGACGGCCCTATGCGGGGTTATCAAGACTTCGCCGGCCTCTTCTCTTCCGAGGCTGACCTTCCGGTCCGCCTGTTAGGAGTCCTCGGGCGTCAATAAACGTCCTATGAAAAATTGGTGTACTTTAAAAGTTTAATTTTTTAAATAATTGGAGATCATTGAATTTAATAATAGCAATGTACGAAGCGTATGTGAAGCTGTCGGCATAAATCATGATATACGTTAGCAAAGTATACACTATTATAATATTAAACTGGATTGAATGTCACAGTTTAATTTTGGCTTTTCATTGAAATCAATCAAATTTAATCCTAATTATGATTCATATATGTGCTACCATCTGTGCGTTAAAAGACATTTGAATTTTCAAATCAAATTAAAAAATGTTTTCGATCTTAAAAATGTACTAAGGAGTGTATCCAAATCGGACCAAGCTTATGTTACTTTGTGAATGTTTCCCCTTTTACATATACTAAAAGTTTAATTCCGTACCATCTTTGCGTGCTGTCCCTAAACAAAAATTACTCACCAGGTGAATATACTATTAAAATATATTCATTGTTTAAAATGTATCTGAAAAATAGGTCTGTTTCATATATTGCTAAAACACCTCAAAGTTCTTTAATGTACATCTCTTGAGTGTGGACACACTTTTGCGAGCGGTTTTTCAAGACTCGAAGGCTTCCTGTTCAGCGGATTCCGGAAGGTTCTTTGACGGCCCTTGAGATACCATATTGGCGTCCTTTGCGGAAGGATTTCACTATTGGGAATAGGAAATAGTCTCCTTGTGCCAATTTAGGATTGTTATCTAACCAATTATATATATATATATATATTAAATTTTTATTATATAATATATATATATATATATATATATATATATATATAATATATATATATATATAATATATCGTTAGTGTCTAAATAAAAATATTCTTTTGATACAATCGTTTAATTGCAGTAATATGTTCTTCACTCGTGAATGTTAATTAATATGGCTGCATAAAATGAAGGCTATATTCTCAAATAAAGTTGGTTATGACGCCTCAAATAATTTAATATAGCTATTTAAAATATACTAGCATTACGTTTAATGTATTTAAATAATAAACTAAAACTTCTTTCTTCATTACATTTTGGCACCCTCTTCCTTTGTTTTTCTTTTGTTTCTTTTATGAACTGCATCCATAACCGCTACTTCATCCTAGGAGGCATTGTTAATTCTCACCCAACCCTTTTACCATCATCGACAGCGTTGCTTTGACTGAACTGAGGCAGTAAGGTCTTTCATCATTCTACCGCTTGGTGTGGCGACCTTCGAACTATCAAAACTCTCGCATCGGCAAAATAATCAAGTGCGGACATGATATGGGCGGCACTGGCCGGCGGCTACTATCAACACCTCTTCCTCCCGCCTTCCCCCACTCAATCCCTCTTTGACCCGCGTCTTCACTCCCTTTGAACACTCTTTATGGACCTCCTCTCCTCCACTAGCACTTAATAGTGCTCCTCCTCCTACCTCCTGACGCTTGTCGGTTGCGCCATTCACGGAATATTGAAGGGAGTTTAGGACTCAGGGAGACTCGGAGGTATGGAGGGGGCAGAGGTTGTATGGTTCCAGCTATTCCTTCCTTGCCATTTTTGTGTCTATTGAAGCTTCTTGTCTTCCTTCCTAAGGTCCTTGTGTGCCCATCCATTCCCCGTCTTCTCCTCCTCCTCCTCCTTCTCCCTTCTTCGATACCGACGCTTCGCTCTCCTGTCCCTCTTACAGACAATCCGCAGCTAATTCTCCCTTTCCTTTCCTCAAGCTCCTCCTGCCCTCCCATTTCCTTTAATACTCGCGACTATTCATCACCCAATCGACCAAAACCTTGTTCCTCCCCCCCTTCCCTCTTCCCTCATGCCTATGGATACCTTTTTCTCCGCTGCACTCCCCTGTCATTATTCCGTGCCTCCATTTTCATCTCCTCGCCACAAGACCAAGACGAAAAATGACTGCACCGTCAGGCTCCTCTGAGTACCGATTTCCAGCTGCTGCTAATTAGCGATGTTTGGATACAAGTTTCAGGTGTAGGGCGCGTTGTGGGTTTAGGATGTGTTTGTGATTTAGTGTTACAGGCTGTTTGGCATGGTTGAGAATTTCGGGCGTTTTTGTTTAAAGTGTGGGTACTTTACATATGACCAGAAATTTTCTAAGGTAAAATGCCGGGCACAGAGAACAAAAAAAAATTTTCTTTTCTAAATAGAACAATTGTTGATTGGAACACCTTACCTGCAAAAATATTCGAGCCCTTTCCTCTATACAGTGTCTATACTTTTAACAATAGATGTAAGGTATATATGTAATAATTGATTCATGCGTGGTGTATTGTATTATATGTAATAGCTTAATTTTCTTTAATTTATTTTTTTCTTGCTGATTAATGGATGTAAATGGGATGGGGATTCGCTTGTTTTGTTAAAGAGATTTGTGTTTTGAAGTCTGATTTTATCTATTATCTTTTGCGATTATTTGGGTATTGTGTGCCACTTGACACTGTCTATCAGCACATGTGTATTTTAATAATAATAATATTTTCACTCCAAATCGGATTACTGTAAAATAAGTCTTTCATTACTTATGTATCAAATTTGATGAGATAACTTTTCCGAAAATTATGATAAACTTTTTAAGTTAAATTGCTTGATACACGATTTGTTCTAAAAATCCAGGTAATAACGCACATTTTAGACAAATTTGACCGATAAATGCCATAAATACCTTATAAAAAGCTCAAAATAAGCTCAAAGCAAACGCAAACATACAAATAACCAAATAACAATTTTACGATGGAAATGTAGCAATGTAGAAAGAGGGGTTTGGCTGTGTGTGCCAGAGATTTTGAAAAGGTTTCGGCAATTGTTTGGAGATATGTTCTTAAATCAGGCAGTTTTAAGTCTTTTTGAAGGGAGTCGTTGCGAATGAATCAAGGTGCGTTTACGATTTTTCGGATTGCTTTATTTTGGAAAGGGCAAATTTTATTCATATGGATCGCTTCAATGGCCCCCCAAAGCGGGTAACCATATATGAGGATTGGCTTAATCATAGATTTGTATAACGTAAGTTTGGTGTTCCGGTTGAGGGGGCTATCGTGTTTAATTAGGGGGAAAATTGAGCAAAAGGCTGCATTGGCTTCGTTGGTTGCATATAGGGTGTGGTCGTGTCTTGTTAATTTCCGATCAAGAATAACTCCAAGATATTTATCGTAGTTCTTTTGCGGGATTTGGGTGTTATCGTAACATAACTTAGTAGAGCAGGATTTTTTCCACTTTCTGGCAAAGTTGACAATTTCGCATTTTTCTGGATTAATTGTTAGTTTCTAGGAGACCATCCATTGCTTTACAATGTCGAGGTGCTTATGGAGATGATCGGCCGCAGTGTCTGGACAGAAGGATTGGGAGGCTATTGCAGTTTCATCGGCATACAGGAAAAGTTGGGTTTTTGGGTGGGACGGGAGGTCATTGATGTAGATATTGAAGAGAGTTGGGGAAAGGATGGCTCCTTGAGGGACCCCCGCTAGGATACGTCTGGGATTTGAACGACAGGAGTTGACTGACACGACAAAAGTTCTTGAAGAGAGAAAGGACGATATTATTTTTATAAGGTAGAAGAATAGGCCTGTATGTGCTAACTTGTAGATAAGGTCTTCTGTCCAGACACGGTCGAAGGCGGGTTTTATGTCCAGAAAAGCTACTTGTGTGTGCTTGTGTATGTTAAATCCATTAGTAATAATCTCCACTAGTCTTAGGATTTGGTGAGTTGTAGCCGTTTTTCTCTTTAAACCAGTTTGCTCGGGTCTCAGTATGTTAATTCCAAGTAACTCTTCTTGAAGGAGCGTTAGAACTAGTCCCTCTAGGATTTTCCCCATGCATGGCAGAAGGCTAATGGGCCGGTAGTTGGAGGGATATTTTGGGTCTTTCCCAGGTTTAGTCAGCTAGATGATTTTTACTTGCCTCCAGGCAGAAGGGAAGTATCAGTGGGAGAGACTTGAATTTAAAATGAATAGAAGGTGCTGGATGAAGGATTTTGGCAGGGTTTTGAGGTGACAGTAAGAAGTGAGATCGGGGCCGGGAGCGGATTTGGATTTGGAGTGGTTGATAATTGACTGCAGTTCTGATATAGTTATCGGAGGGATAGAGGGAGAGGGGGTGTATGTGATAGATTGAAAGGTGGAGTTAACAAGGTAGTCAACGTGGAGTTAACAAGGTAGTCAACGTGGAGTTAACAAGGTAGTTAACTAGGGTTTCAGGTTTTGGAATACTGACTCCAAAACCTGATCAAAGATGCGGGCTTTTTCTTTGTCGGAGGAGGCTAGTTTTCCTAGGTAGGAGAGCGGAGCTGGGGCAGTGGACTTTTTCCTGAGGGATCGAGCGAGTGGCCAAACGGAGTTATCGTTGTGAGACAAATCGGATATCTTTCTCTCCCAGAGTGATTGCTTGTATCTCCTCAGATGGGAAGTGGCCGCATCTCCTCGCCCTTATTCCTATTTACCCTGTTATCTATTTTGTAGTTTCACTGTGCGAAATCCGCTACATGCATTCTTTCGATCGAACTCTGTTAAATATAGGGATTTATTTTGTGTCGAGAAAATCTTCCCTCATATTTATAGACCCTTTTTTCTCAAATACACGCCACTGGCCTTCTTCCGCGTTCAGAACTTGTCTTCCTTGCCCCTCTATGCTGCGGCCGCATATATGCATTACAGGTGGTGCCTAACTATCAAGAATTTCAGTCAATAGCAATTGTTACTCATTCAGAATGTCACACTGATATATTGATTGGTGAAAATAGTTCTGTCGATTTCTTCATTATTATTTGAGGAAAAAAATTACTTTGTAGGACATTAGCTTTTACTATTAGGTTATATCTCCAACCCAAGACAACTTCATCCACTGGAAAGTCTTCAGTAGAACCCCGAAGATATAGTTTTTCGTGAATGTCTGAAAAACTGCCCACTCCTATAATAATCAATGAATTCTGAGAAGGTGCTATTAAGTTAGCGTATTTTCTGGTAAATTTAGGAACAATAGTCAATCGTTAAATATTATTTACACGAACGATAGAAGATCAGAATGATTGTAAACGACCGCGCTTGGGGAAAGAAAAAAGAATTTTTTTTAATTTAAAGAGGCCTAGTTTATTTGCATTATTTCTTTAACTTTATTATTATATTACTAACTTTTACTTTATTATCCTTCTTGTTATTATCACTTCGCTCCTCTTTCAAACGTAGGCAACGTAATATTATTTCACACTTAAATGTCTATGTTCATTTACTTGTAACTCATATTATCTCCGTTTTTTAAAATATTTTATACGTTTATTGGTAACTAACATTTCACGAAAACTTAATATTTGATTTTACATGCCTGGTGTAGAATCACCCCCTGCCACATGTATACATACCCTAGCGTTGGCTATTACGTTACCATTTTAGTATCTGACTTTAAAAAATTAAACCGTTGATAAAATTTTCAACATCAGAATTTAAATGCTGCATGCAAAACAGATCCATTCTCTGGTCGTCTAAGGGGAGAGAAATATGTGAGATTGCTGCATTTAGGACATCAGGTTACTTCGTTCTCAAATTGGAGAGCGAAAATTCTATATCCACTTAAGTTGACCATGTGTAATTGGTCAATTTAACATACATCATTGGTTACTCCCGGTTCACCCTCAAAGTTTAGTTATTTCAAGTGGTTTATGAAAGGGATAGGTAGAATTAGAATAGTCTCTTCCATCACTTTCAGGCCAATGAATGACTTTTTAATTATAATACTGGTTAATGTATCTTACTGTTGGTACTTAGTTTGCGATAAGTGTGTCTACGGGGTCATTTTGACGTAACTAGCTCGAATACGCTTCATTCCATTAAATTATTTCATGCTCTTTAAAAGAAGTGCGTAATTTCAAGACGGTCATATCATTCAATCAATACTACACAAATTTGAGTAGCAAACAAAGCAGCTGAAAATGTCCGTTAATAAGTAATAAATAAGAACTGTGCCTAAAATAATACCCCGACGGGTTAAAAACTCTATACAAACATCATGTTAGTAACAACTGAAAAATTAACATGACCTAAGTGGCTTATTCTACAGCATTCACGTTACAATTTATTCTATGCCTGTAAGTAAACAAATATTTTCGAGTAATAGTGCAGCAACTTTCAAAAGATTCAATCAAGCAGAAATTTTTATTTGTGAGATACGTACGTGTGCACGATTTGAGTAGCACTCTTAGATACGTAATTGTGTTATTTTCTTTTCAAAACGGTCCATGGAAACTATTTAGATATTAAATAAGGAAAGAAGTATTAGCAAGGATATGACTGCGAAGGAAATGTTAAAGCATTTTGCGATTGAACAGCAAAGCGTTTTAGTTGCAATGATATTTTATAGTGTGGACAATTTTCTCCGTGGAGTTGAACTTCCCATTTCTTCCTCCATTTCTGGTATCTAAAATATCCTTCCAGTCTCTCAGCCGTTCTCTTCATCCTCTCGCCGTTCCTCTTGCCTGCGTTCCCTCGTTTTGATCGACCGCGTTCCACTTATCGGCTTTTACGTCTTCCATCCACTTTGCCTGCGCCTCCTTTTCACGGCATTACCTTTAATTATCACGGCCTTCTTTTCCACTGCCAACCACCTTCCACACCACCTTCCCTGCACTTTAATTTACTCCCCTCGCACCTTTTCCCCCGCCTCTCCTTCATCTTCTTGTCTCTTCGAAGCTCTTCCGCTGTCGACGCGAATTTGTTTTTCTCCCCTATTTTTCCCTACTCCGCCCGTTTCACCCATTACTGTTCCTCTCCATTTTTTTCGCTTTTATTCTCTCCTTTCAACCTCTAGAGCTGCAGGGAAACTGTTCGAACGCGGAGTTATTCCATCAATCGATTAACGAATGTTTGGGTTTCGAACTGTATGAGACGAGAGGAAAGGAAGAGTGAACCTATTCCTTTCCTCTCGTCTCATACAGTTCGAAACCCAAACATTCGTTAATCGATTGATGGAAGGGGGATCGAGATGGTGCGGGGGCTAGCGCACTGGCTTCCCACCCAGAGGGCCCGGGTTCAAATCCCGGCGGTGTTGAATATTTTTCAGAGGTATCTCGATCCCTCCTTGAGGTGCTTTGTGGAGGGCACTTTGAGTGAGTACGCCGTCCGTCGGATGGGACGTTAAACTGCGGACCCCTTGGCGCCTTTCGTAAAGAGTAGGCTAATGCCGACGCCGGGTTTCTCTCCACCCTTCATCCTTTCCTATCCATCCCCTATGGCGCAAATGACCTCAGCTGTCGGTCGCCTCCCCTCAAAACTACTACTACGAGTGAACCTATTTTCGGATTTCTATCAGGAGTCAATCGGGATTTCATATTTTCGTTTTTTTACTGTGAGAGACTTACAAAGTTTCGGCCAAAAAAGGTCAGCCTGCCTTTGTCGTTCGAATCTTTTGTGTAATGCTTTTGTGACCTTGTCATTTCACTTAAGGCCCTATCACTCGTATTTTTTTATCACATTTCATATCTGTCCCCATAGCTCTTTTTAAGAACCTCTTTCGTCATGACGCTATATTGGATCATTTTTAGCGTTGAAAATTTCATACTGTTGCGTTTTCAATCTTCTGCACCTCATTTAAAAGTAACTATTACCGCGTGTAACAATGGACGTGAGTAAGAGTGATATGAGTTTTGTATTTTAAGGTGAGTGGCTTTCCAAGCCCAAAGCAAAATACTGGAATAAGATTTATTGCTGATGGCAAGTGTTTTATTAACCTTAATTGGCATCAAAATACACTAGGAAACAAATTGATATATTCTCCCATTTATATTTAACTATTAGCAAACCAACTTGTCACTTATCGAAGTCCTGCTATTTCCTTATATAAATACAATGCATGCATAGATAACAGTCAGCACGAAGGGAAATAGACTTTTCCATTAAGTTGGCATAGAGGGAAGTAATTTCCCCTCGCAAATCGAAACTAAGCCGCTCAGAAACAATACCATTACTTGAGGTTTTTTATTATTACTGTTAGTGTAATAGTTTCTCCACATTTTGAATGCTCAAAGACACAGATTACTTGTCTTATCTTAGGAATATGTCATTTATCATTCACTAATTTACACCATTTAACCATTTGAGTAGCCTGTAAAGAGTCGGTGCATGGTAATTTATGTTACTCCCAATGCTAGGAAACCTGGCTCAGGTCAAAATTATTAATGAAGAGTCGGTCTCATTTTATGCACCTGTTTCATTGCGTTTGTGACTTATTTTGAGTCTTGGATTGTTTTAATACTGTTCGCCATCAAGGGGGAATCAATCAAAATTCTGCGTAGATAATGGGTTATATATTTTATTTATTTTATTTGTATTCCATTTATAGTTTATTAGCGGCATTATTATATTCTAAAAAATGTTCTTTTGGATAAATGATCGTGTAGTTTAACTGAGTCATGCTGCTGCCAATTCGCGTAATAAGACAGTGAACATTTTTAGATGGATACTTGCAAAGACGGAGATATTTAAGGATTCATCCTAAACCGACGCTTTGGTGGTCCTGCGATTGTTGTCTCGTCTTCCTCTAATATTTTACGTGACCATTTCTCCCCTGACTTTCTCCTTTATTCATGTTACCTTACCTTTACCTTCTTTCGCCACTTTTGTCGATGGTCAAGTCGTTAGCTTACTCTCATTTTACGTGATAAGAAGTGCTTTTTTTTGCTTTTCTGGTGTTCATGGCGCGTTATTTATCAGGAATCGGGCGCATTTTTGTCATGAAAAATATCGATATGACGAAATTACGCAAAATTCTTCTTATGACATGTTAAATTCGTGCGACAATTTGGATTAAAGTTAGAGTCAAAATATTTGAATTATATTCGAAGATTTCTCACTTTTTGGCATCGTTCTTCCCTGAATTCCTTTTTTTTTTTGGCCTCTCAATCACAAAATATCACGTAAATAACTCCTCATTTGGGGGCACGTTGAACCCGTAATAATAATTTCGTACAGTTCATATTCAATAGATTACAAGTAGTGGTATATACTTAAGTTAGGATAGGAAAAAGTGATACGACCTTTACATTGGCATACCAATATATCATATTATTTGCTAAATAGACGCTATCGTTCAAGATCACAGAGAAAATTTGACACTTCCCTGTTTAAATCTGTGCCATTTTTATTTTCTTTCGCTTGCTCCATCAATATTTTGCGGTATTTCTTAGTCAAAGTATGTAAGTAGGTACTAACGTGTGGAAATAATTTAAGTTCCCATAGGCAAATGAATATTTATCCTGACATAGTGTATTGAATGAAACTTATGATGCATTGGAATACGATTGTCCAAAAAAATATGACTTCAATGTTAAACATGAAATGAATGAAATTATATAAATCCGATAAGAGGAAACTTATGTCCTCACTAGTGTAGATCGCAATTAGACATACCTGTGGAAATACATGAAAAAATCTGGACTCATACAGTAAATGGTAGAAAACTATTTGAATGGAAACTTACTTTCTGCCTGTCGTCTTACAGCCGCATTTGACCAACTGCCATCGTAGAGGCTCGCTGTCGCACAGCAGTGAACGTCTCATCCTGCCACCATTGTACCGAAATATCTCTCGATTAACTGGATTACCAACCAATCAGAAAATACGATCGGAATGTCATTTTAGAGGTTTAAGCCGAATAAATGCACGTCTTACACGTTTGAGAATCTTGTTTAAATGAAAAAAGAAAAAAATTCTTTGAAAATACTTCGCTTATTTTAATATATTCTAGCTTACTGATTTCTAACGAATATATTGCTGCTATGGCGGCCCAGACGAAACAATATCATAAGCAAGTGTTACACCTTATATTTATTCCAGGTCGTATTCGAGGGGAATTAGGCGGAAAGAATTGGCTCTCTTCCGTTAAAATGTAGTTTCCCTGCATGTAATTTTCTATATGAGACCATGACTTCGAAGTATTGATCTATAAAACTCATCTAAGGGGAGCGGGGAAATTTTCTTTTATTAACGAAAAATTTCGATACACTTTTTTCTCCAAACACAAAGCTGTCCATACATAAGTCAATGTACTGTGGGAGATACCACAATAATCACTTTAACGAAGTCACCCACCGATTGTCATGGAAATTCAGAAATTTTAAGGCAAAAAATCATTCGCCATTACCCGGATTCTAACCCGAATCCTATGAATGCAGACGTTTCTGATGTAGGTATAAATATCGTTGCGTTTTAAATTAATTACACCAATTTTGAGCCCGCAACTTGTCCTGCAGCTGATAATTTTATGCGCGGGGGTCGAACGGTATTACGAGAAATATAATGCCGGAAAATATAGTGTCGGATACATAAATAAAATTAATTTTTAATCGCATTAACATTACCTCAAAGGACCTCTATTGGATCCACCTCTGGACAAGGATACACGTACAATAAAAATCATGCATATATTTTTTACTATAAAACCAAGGTTATGGGAAGCATCGGAGGGTCTTTAGTGCGCCTGGATAAAGGGCAGTCTATTGTGTGTGTACCCGCTCGTTAGTGTATTATAGGTCCAACCATCGCCCTCCTCCTTCGGAAGACGATTGCTTTATTGTTTCCCGCTCTTTCAACGGCGTGCCTCTTCCCATCACCGCCGCGTGATGTTTATCTTGACGCCATCGCCGCCGACCGAAAGGCAAGCCTCCCTCGAACCAACCCTTTTTTGTGCGACTGCCGCATCCACGCCTAATCCCCCACTGACACCTCAGCCACGATCTCGTCCTCTGTCTTCCATCTCCCTCCCTCCTCCTCCGCCTCCAGCCGCCACCCTCGGGAGGCCACCGCCGCGGAGGAGAAAAGGGAGCGGCGACGCCCACCCCTTCCACTTCACCGTCCTCACTAAAGCCCTTAACCATCCTCAGTGGAGAGGGGAGGACGAACTCAGCCGCCCACTCACCTACCTTTCCCTCCCGGTTTCTACTCCTGTCTCCTCCCTTCAAGGCATTACCATTCCTTAGGAAAAAAACGCCCCTGAAGGCGCCGCTGTATCTGTAAGGGGAGACGGCGCTTGTAGAACATTGAATGCTAAAAGGGAGGAGGTGTGGGGAGGAAGAAGTGGTTTTGAGGGAGAGGGTTGTGCGGTTTTCTGTCATCTTCGGCCCTGCTCCACTATCTTGGCGTCGTGGGAGAGAGAATAAAGAAAAGGAATGCGGGAGATATTAGTGATGCGTGATGTCTGTATTTGTGTCAGTTTAAGCTGAAGTGTGTGTATAGGCTATGAATTCGGGAGGCCACTCTTAAATAAATGCATGTATGTGTGTATATATATATATATATATATATATATATATATATATATACCGAATTCATTTCGCCAGCAGGTAGGTTATTCTTTGAGAGGCTCACTACCTAAATAAGACAAATATATACGCGTTTATTTGCATTTACACGTTGAGAGTATGAATGTACATAAGTTTTGTTCTTTTGTACACGCGGTTGATCATGTATTTTTTTATTCACACACGTACCCACACTCATATATGTGCAAACATACACATGTTTGCCCGTATATTTTTGTTTTTAAATATAATGGAGGCAGGGATTGGCTACAAAGGTATAGGGGCGGTTTTATAAAGAAGCTGACGTGATGGAGGAAGGCAAGAAGGTAGGCGGGGGAGATCCCTTTGAATGCGTGCCGGACGTGCTTGGGGTGCGATTTTTGGAATAACCGCGTTCGAGAGATATGCCACGGGAGGGAGTGGGCGGTAGAGAGAAAAAATGGTGAGGCAGGAAGAAGGCGGTGGTTGGGTGGGTGTGGGGGAGTTCATGGAGGGGTCGTTGTAGAAAGAGGGGGGTGGGCTTGGAAGGGTGTTTGTCCTCGTGAAAGTACGCCATCCCATCCCAATGTCTTGTCTTCCCACCCTTCCATTGCCCCACTCCATTTTTCCCCCTCCTCTTGACTCACTCACCGCGCATAGCCGTCCTTCCCCTTCACCACCACCCCCGAGGCATTCGAAGGCTACCTACCCTTTTGTGAGCCACTGGTGCGTGGTGGCGAAAAGTGGGTTGCTTACGTGGGTGGCGGTATTCAGAGAGGAGAGAGAGAGAGAAAGGAGGGGCTACGGATTTCGTCGTCTCCAGGGTTTGAGCAGGGGGGGGGGGTTGTCCGATAGAAGAGCCGGTAGGAGGAAGAGAAGCGCAATGTGATGAGCTAAGGACGAAGAAGAGGTTGAAATAAAGGAGTCTGACTGGAGGGTGGGGAGAGAGAGGATGGATGCGCAAGGGAGGACGTCGTGGAGGCCCATGAAGGGATCCGTCCCCTCCACTCCTATTGTCCGTGGGCACGTCTACCGTCGCACTATCCTCATGCAAGGTCCTCTTAAGGGCACCTTTCGACGCATTGAGGCGCAGTAAACTTATTTTCGTTCACGTTGGTTATAAAGGAGGAGAGCACATTCTAATTGCGAAGTAAATCATCGCCTCGTTAATCACGCTGATGTTTAAGGAGCGACTACTTGATTCTCAGGGGACTCTCCGACGAAATGTGTCTCTAGTATTTGCCTTGATATACGTCTGGATTTAAGAAGATTTAGTAGGACAATGGGTGGACAAATAATTTTATTTTTTTATTTAGTGCCGTATATCTTCATGTACGTACCTAGCCTTGTATTTACGGCTTTATTCATTGGCCAATATTCTATCCAGGTAATGAAAAAGTTTAAGACACGCGATGGTTGTCTGCATCTTAAACATTCATATAATTTCTTCAATATCTATATTTATTCTTAAGTTTCAACTCCATCATTGACGCGTACCGAGGAAGTATGTTGATAATTAACTCTGGATGGTTTAGGTACTTAATAGCTAAAGCTCAAATGAATTGTACCTTTAAACGGTTCATTTAATCAATCGGCAATGTACTAGTTACTGAAGATACAGTCACACCTTGCTTCATAATCAGCCGTTCGGAGCCTCTGCGTTCTAATTACCCAAATATCCGAGAAGCAGTATTTTGAAGATACGTGCGTACTAATGGACTAATTAATCGGAAGATAAAGTCGAGGTATTTTCCTATGTTTGCGTTGATTAGGTAGTTTATTTTTGGGCCGAGCATTCAGAATAATATTTGGGAAACAACATTACTATGTTTTGCTAAGTGTTTCAACGCCGTTCGATTGATTCATGACCTATATGCAGAGTTCAAACCTATTTACCTTTCTTTTACTTATTTCTCCAAATTACCTTGAATGCTCTGCAATAATAATTATTAAATACCAATATGACACAGATTAATGAAACTTTTATGCTTTTGGATTTGAAATTCTGTCATGATACTGTTAAAAAATTTCAATATGCATGTAGTACTCAAAAGAGAACCAGGCATTCCCAAATGCTACAGAAATTTAGGAGAAATTTTTAGAAGTTGTTCCGTAAAGGCATATCATTTATTTAGGTCAATTTTTAGTTATCTTTGCCTCTTAAGTTAAGATTATTAGTAATTAATTTCATTCGAGTGAGACCCCTTTCACATTATAATATTTAAATATTTAAGTGAAGAAGATTACTTTCTAAATAATTGTATTTTTTAAAAACACGCTTTAGCGAAAGAAGAGATACTGTGTAGAAGTGCCGCATTTTGTTTTAATATCTTACCCCATTGTTAAATGACCTGGAAAAGAACTAGTAAATTCAGCTCCGATTTTATGAGGAATTTAGACATAATCACAGGTAGCTCAGGTACAGGTATAAGATAATGCCCATGAGATGGGATGTTTTCGTAGGAAATTTTAATGATATTTTTTTTAAATTTCTGTTTTTTAAAGCCTGTAAAAGTGTTTTATATGTCTCCGATGATTAGCTCTCTTTCTTCATATTGTTCTCGATTAATGAATGTTAAAAAAGTGTGAAGCATTCTGTATTAGTTTTTCTCACTAATATCAAGTCTCAAACCATATGACTGCCCCACAGTTAATATATTTATGTAAACATTTCTATAAACGGCGTTCATTTATCTCAACGTTCTCGTTATACTATCTTATTGTGTTAAGTATTTTCAAGCAGACTTTTCGTCCGTTTCAAAAGTCTGTTGGATGCGATGCCGCGTGGCCAGACTTAAATTAATAACTCGGCTAACTTTTATCTAAATTCTTCACATTACATATCACTCCGCAACAGCTGAATACACGTTACATCACCTTAGTCAGCTATGCCGTGTCATATTTTACTGCCACGTGTATGCATTCCTTTTCTGTGTCGAGAATGAACACTTCGACTTCGGCCTCGAATGTTATATTCGATTCGGTGAAATAAGGGTGACGGCTTGGGACTGAGCTAAGCGACTGCTCCGCTGAGCAGAATTCCACTTCCATTTCGAAAGTTTTCATGTACCCCGGTTAGCAAGCAATTTTCCTGGAGCAAGAAATTTAATTATCTAAGGAAATATTGAGTGGTAATCCTTTCTAACGTTAAAGTCTTCGTACGCCACGGAAAAGAGTAAAATAATTAACGACGGAGTTGAACGAATGGCAAGGTACAGAGACAGCTCACGTGCCCAAATCATTGTCTGCTTTAATTAAAAAGGGCAAAAGGCTGTCTCGTTCTCACTCCTTCCCTTAATGGTCCTTTTGACTTTTCCTCCAGTCTAATTTGTAAAGGCCAGTTCATACTGGGACAGTTTGTATTGGAGGACACTTGACTGACGCAATTAGTCTGTTCCACGAAGACGGTCTAAATGAAATTAATTTGGCAAGAAGAGAGAAAATAGGGAAATTTGTCAAAAGGAGACATATTATCGAACGGAAGATGTTATGAGCAAAGTAAAGGGCGTTAAGAAAATGTTGTGACTAATCGCATATTGTTTGATGGCTTATCATGTTATCATCGATTTCAGTAAAATTAGTCACCGATTCTTTGCGTGAAGGTTTACATGTGCAAAATTGGAAGTTTAATCACCATATTTGCCCAATATCATCTACAGATTACTTGATTAGAGTTTAATGTTAATGTATTATTCGGTTTTAGGAGATAGGGGATTTCATGTAATATGCTATAGCTTTAAAACCCATTCCTCGGTTAAATTGACCCTACAAATGTAACCAATTACGCAGCATCAACTTCCACGTCTTCAAGTTTGTCTACAAGCTGCCATAAAATTGTGTTCCTAAGGACGTTAGGCCAGCGTCAACATTATAAGTCTTTCATTTAACTCTAAATTAGGTTGTTGATGTGTATATTTAAAAGACAACCGTTTTGCTGAATGATTTCCAAGAAGGGAATCGATCAATCCTTACGGAAAGGTAAATAAAAAATTGTCACACTCGCAATCAAACTTAATGATTAATATTAACAAGAGACTCTCATTTCATCGACATGTACATAATGACCGGTATGAACACAAATTTAAAGTAATTTTAGTCCTTGAAAAAGTAAATTATTACGAAAGGAGAACCTGTTGGAGTTGTTTCATTTTAGCCATACTTAGCATAAAAACTCAGCTAAATTTTGTGTAAATACCTCATATTACACAGCGTTTAGCGACAACTGGCTGATATACTAGCAAATATTTGTATTAGCTTTGAAATACCTGTAATCACGTGAGGGCAGTGCATTATCAAATTAGATTATGTAATTCGATTAATATTATTACTATTGGTATTTTATCGTTTAAGGTAGATTTTTTGGATGGACGTAGATAACATTCGGATTTTTTTTTCTGTAATTTGATTCAGTTTTCTCAAAATAAAATCAAATTTTTCTTTGACCAAACTTCACGCACTATTTTGTAAATAATAATTGAGTTCAGATACAGAGCTGGATATTTTCCAGCACTCGGATCCTCACTTCGTTTCAACCCATTTTTTTCAAAGTATTTGAATTGATGAAGTTGAACTTATATTTATATCAACTTTTTCACATCTCTATTTATTGCGTGCAAACATGTTATAAACCGGTGTTATGGCTAAAATGGTAGGACTAACAGTTTATGTCAAAACTTCACGTACGCTACGAATTCATAAAATTCAAATTCAGAATGTTTAATCGTTATTACTTAAATGATAGTTACGCAACATAATAATATGAGTTTAAGTAACATTTTAACAGCATCTCGGAATCTCTTGGGTTTATTTTAAACGTCTTCCTGGTGATTTACGCCATATCGTCTCAAATGGAAGTACGTGTCTTCCAGGATAAAGGATACAGTCGACTGTAGATTATGCTTGCTACTCTAATGATTCCTAAAAACCCGAACATTCTAAAGAGTGAAGGCAGAATGTTACTATAATCTCTTTATTATCATTGAGGACACACGAAGAGAGTTTATGAGCTACTTTGGTTGGTTAAGCAAATGTAAACTCGCTGGAATAAAAAAAAATATGGATTAGGGGGACGCTATTAAGATACAAATCTGAGAACTTAATCTTGCGTATGTGATTAGTCATTTATTCATAATTGACGCACACAGTAGTACACATAATTTTGCTTTATTTGAGATCCGAGCATAAAATTTTTGATCCTTCACTTATTTTTGCAATAACAATTTCAATTCGAAAGTCCCCGTTAAACTTTAGTGCCACTTGCTTCACACTAGCAGCACATGGTGCTGTGAAATCACGCATTTAGGGTAAAGCGGGTGCATATTGTCTCTTCAAACAATTAGGTGCCAAAAGTAATTGCCTTGTGGGACATGAGAAGGCTCTTGAAACGCACAAGTTTATACCCAAAAGCTCCCGATCAGTTGCTCTTAATTAATTAGATCATCACGCCAACATTGGTTCCTTTAAACTTATAAGTTAATTTAAACATGTAGCAATGTAAAACTTCAATTTCATTCGGTGAATCCAATAATTACAGTCCTACCTAAGCATTGCACTAAATAAAACTTACTTCTTTTTAAATATAAAACAGCGTTTTTGATGTTCATTCATATTATCTGAATTTAATGTGATTCAAAACCTTTTTTTCTTGCTCAAATGTTGACATCAATCCATATGATTATGGGTATGAGGGTATGAGGTAAGTTGGAGGGACTCTCGGAATCACCCCGAGATGTCAGCGCTAGCGCAACGAGTTCCCCGCGTAGTAATAGGTTATCCTTTATGAATTAATACGTAACACGCCAGTGCTCTGAGAAGAGATCTGTGTTGCGGACGCCTCTCTCTTGATGTTCCCGTATGGTGATTTGTGAAGATGGAAAAAAATGAGATTCAGGTAGAGATAAATACTGCGTAAAGAAAGGTATGAAAGTAAAGTAAATTTATGCTGACTTAAAGAATACACTGGGGGACTTTGCTTTTTCATATTCAACTGTTGCCGAATGGATAAACGAGTTTAAGTTTGGTCGGGACCGCAGAGATGACGACCCACGTAGTGGTCGGCCAAAATGTGCCACTATTCCATACAGTATGACAAAAGTTCATAAAATGGTCAAGGAGGATCGCCAATTGAAAGTGCCAGAAATTGCTGAAGCTGTAGGGATGACATCTGAATGGGCATATCACATTTTAACTATGGAATTGAATATGAGAAAATTATATGCTATATGGGTGCCGCGACTATTGACGCAGGATCATAAACGCATCGGAATGATAATTCCGGACAATGTGTGACCCGTTTTAAGAGCAACCCACAAGATTTTTTGCGCAATTTTGTGACCACAGATGAAAATTGAGACCATCACTATACCCCAGAGAGAAAATAGCAGTCAAAGCAGGGGGATTATGTTGATTCATCACCACCAAGGAAAGCAAAGGCAATACGGTTGGCCAGAGGCCTATGCTAACCGCCTGGACCAACTATAGCAAAAGATACACGAAAAAAGGTCAGGTTTTGAAGGAAGAAAGTCATCTTTTATCTTTAAAATTCACGCACAAACACAAATGTCGTAGCGATGGCATAAATACGTGAAATTCTTATTCGCTGATTTGGCTTCGCCGGATTTTCATCTCTTCCCCATGCTCAAAATTTTCCTCGGTAGACGGTGATTCTCTCCAAACAAAGAACTAACAGCCGGTGTGGAAGGGTATTTTGCAGGCCTGAAATAATTTAATTTTTGAGATGGGATCTGGACATTGGAACATCACTGGACGAAATGTATTAGCGTACAGGTAGATAACATTGAAAAATAAATAAGATTCACCGAGGTAAGTCGTTTATTTCTAATCCATTTGGAGGACTTTTCAAATTACTCTCGCAATACCGTATTACATCATATATCGCGGAGACAACATCAATATTTTTTATGGTAATATTAAAGTTTTCCATATTTCATTTCCATATAAATTTTACTGTGATCGTCCTTCCATTTACTTGTAAACTATATATTTCTCATTTCTTGCAAAACACGAATGTATGATTTATTTTCCCAGATACTGAAATATTGACGGTTTTTAATGCATGAAAGACAAAATTACTCGGCGTAACTTTGAATGTTTACAACCTAGAATACCCAAGCTTTTCAAGAAGTGAGTATCGTTAACTTACGAACTAGATAAGGCGATGATATTCATTTTCTTAAATTATTTAATTCATTACTTGTAGTAACCATCGTTGATAGGACATTGAGTGAAGTATACGATTTTCGTGGAATCAAAATAAATTAGTCGAAGAGGGTATGGTGAAGTTCTACCTGCAATGAGACTTGTAATTACAGCATTCCTCGTTCCTCATTAAATTATTCCAACCTTCATTGTCAGGCAGCTTTCATTCTTTCTCCCCCCCTCTCCCAGTCCCCCTTCCAGCATGTTGGTAGGATATCGCAACAATTAAAATTCCTTCCAGTTCCGGAATTAAATCCGTTGTTCATTGCTATAGTTGGTAAAGGTGGGGGCCGGAGGGGCGTGCTTTATCTTAGATTTAACCACCCGCGAGAATTTGTAATGAACTCCGCAACGTGACCGAAAACTCCCCATCATCTCCCCAGTCTACGCTGTTGCTCTCATTAGGCGCAGATTCTCGAGGATACGGCCACTCCATTCGCTGCCTGGCACCACCTCCTTCTCCACACCCCAAAACCACCTCTCTCTCTCCCTCCTCCCGGACACAAACCCCCTTTCCTTCGTCTCATATCCACCAGTTTTGGAAGTTTTAGATGGTCGTCGCGCGCTTCGAGAAAGAGAACGAGAGGAGGACAAAAGAAGCCAAACAAACTCGAGATAAAAGGATAAAATAGTTAAAAGAGGACGGGTCCCAGCAGTGAGAGAGTGATGGACGAGAGATATGGAAATTGATGCAAATTCCATTTTACAACCCTCCGCACTAACCCCAACCCCCAATTCTCTCGCTCTTCTTTTGGGTAACTTGCGTCCGTGGAAGGAGGGCACATTGCGAGGTGAAGGTTGACGGAGACTCAAGGCCTAAAATCGGATATAATTTTGTGTCTGATGCGCAGGAGGGTAATGAGCGTGAGGATTTGGTGTAGGAGTAGAAATGGGTTCGAGGTATGCGTCTGAGAGCGTTGCTTTTGTGTATGTCGCAATTGTTGGATCTACAATCCATCTTCTTCCTGCTCTCTCTCTCTTAGTTTTCATATTTTTGTCGTCATCAGTATCACGTTGTGGCAGCGCAGAGGCATTCGTCGGAGGTAATTGGGTCGGAATGCTGAGGATGGGAAGTGAGAGTATGGCAGCAACCGTTCGCTTGGCTTGAATTAACGGAATGGATGGCGTGGAGGAAGATAGAGAGAGACAAGTAAGAAAGGAGTATTTAGATTCGGACATGATTTATTGTTTCGTGGAACAACGGTCCCTTCGTGGGTTTTGACGTGCATAAGAGGACGAAGTGTATATCAATTTGCCAGCCTCAAATGACGAATTGCAGGCAGATGTGCAGATGGAAGTCAAGTCGAATAATTGATTAACAGTGTTGGTACATCCATTTCTGTGAAATATAACATGCAAAAAATGTATTTGGACATCTGTGAGAATAATTGTACAAGAATTGGCGAGGAAATACCCTCATAAGAAATAGCAAATTAGATTCCAAACATTCGGGAGCAAAATCGGAGCGAAGGACGGCCTATTCGTCGGAAAAATCGGGGAAAAGTTGGAAATAGGATTCTGAAAAAATCATTGGCCACTCTACAGCATCTATAAGCTTTAATTATTTCATGCGGCTTGAGCCAATTTGTGCTATCTTTATGTTTTTTTCGCGTACCTCATATCGATATGAACAGGCTAAAAATAAGAGTATTTCTTTCGTGACAGTAATTGATTTCGGGATATGTTTTAGTAATCCTGGGAAATGTTGTATTACAGCATATCATATCAGAGACTACTGTATTATATGATATCATTCTTATCATAATATTCATAACAGATCATTCGTATCATATCATATTGATTCATATCATTCAGGATTTTGTCATTAAAATAATTCTCGATGATCAGTTTAGTATTTTGATAAAATCCTTTCATAAAATTTACTTCATATCCAGCTGCCGGAGCACTGACATCAGAAAAGGTTGTATATCCCCTCTTGCTTCAAACGCCGTATACTGATGGCTTGAGGATTGAGTGAACTTTCGGAGTAGAAATATAATTTATAAGTATAATGAAGATCTAAATAAACGATTAAGAAAAACAACTCATGGCAAAAGAGTGATTGTCCATAGAATTAAGTCTAAAGAGGTAAATGGATGGTAAAAAGGCTCAAGTTGTTTTTCGCCACGCGCCTGCGCTTGGTACGGCGATACTGTGCTGTTGGCTTGTATATTTTTTTAGAGAAATAGTTCGACGTTAGGGATGAGTGCCCTAATCTTTGAGGGGTAAAAAAGGGAAGGGCGGAACATAATATCATCGACAACAAGCGTGCCCACTCTCCCATTCAGGATTGTGGGACCTCTTCACTCTCTTTTGGGTCGCAATTGCACATGCATTCGTGTTTACGAGGGACTCCGGTATCAGTGACTCAACAACTGTACATAAATAACTAAACAAGGGGACATGAAAAATTATAATACAGTGTTGCACACTCTACCACTCAGGTTTGTTTTGCACTGAGACTCTTTTGATTCGCAATCGTAAGCATTCAGGGTTTATTCGGGGCCTTCTCTTTAACATTCGTGTACCCCACTGCCTCCATTTCACTGAGTTTACTGCTTAAAGCAATAATCCCAATAGTTGATTTCACGGCCACTCCACGTCTTCCATATCTATGTATCCCTGGACTCAAACGCGAACTTGGAATATTGAAAATAAGGGTGGAGTGATATAAAATCTGACACTTAAGCTTGTAGAACGGAGGCCCCTCCGTTGAAGTCCTCTGTTTGAGAACTACTAATCCAAAAATAATTTTTTTTGTGCCGATATTATGAATATTTATTAATATTACACATTAATAAATTTATCACTCTTGAACTACGAAAGATGTTCGGAGCTAAGGCGACATCGCACAAGGGAGGAGAGGGGGATGGTTGGGATGGAGGGAGTAGAGAAAAGCGGAAATGCCACAAGGCACGGAACTGTTGCGCCTACGCGAAGCGTCCCAGCTTTTCGTGCGTGATATCGCGACGTCAAGAGCTGCGTAATTATCCCTCGGTAGCCGTGCATAACATACGGGAGCCCTCTCTCCTCGCCCGCTACCTCTCCTCTGCTTTCCCCCGCTATTCTCCCTCTCATCTCCTTCTTCAATATCCACCCGCTCTCCCATTCCATCTTCTCTCCTCCTTCTCTCCCCGCGAACAAGTTCGTGATTTGAGTCGGTTTGCTGGCATTAAGGAAACGCGATTCTGCAGAAACTGCTCCATTATAAGGCTACCTCAAACGCGTCGTTAGGGCTCTGCCTAAATCCCCTCCCCCCCGTTCCTGTCGAGTATAAAGGTATTCCGCCTCTGCATCACGTGCTCCCATGCTGTGAGCGGTTTTCATATTTGGTTTTTTGTCTACCGTAATATTGCTCCTAAATCGCGAGCGACGTTCGTGCGTGATTTACGTTCGGAAAGATTTTGCCTTAGCCATGCCGTGCTACCAAATGAACAGATAATGTTTTTTTTTATCGTAGCTGTTCTGTAAATAGTAGCCCGATACATTTATTGTGTCTCTTTCAAGCCTCATCCGAGTATATTGGATGGAAAACGGAAATCCAGCGCATGCAAAAGTACGTTTTTGGAAATTAGGACTAAACGAAAATTTAAATTTCATTGACAACCGCAACCATAGTAAAGTAATACATGGAATTGGTTAAATAAAAATTTCCCACTCATGAGTTGAAAAAAATTGAATTGGCAGAAATGCCGGTTTTCGAAGCCTTAGTTTTGTGTGCTTCCTCGTCTGTATCATAGAATCTCCACTTCCCGTTATTTTCTTACATTTTATCTTAATGAAATGTGATATCCGAGCTTTCTTGGTTGAATATTTCTAATGCATTATTTTTCTGAGAGGAAAGAATGAGCAGACGCTCATTTGACATTGGCAGACGCTTTGACAGTGGTTCCTTTGTTCATACATATAAATACTTATTTACGAGTTTGAATTCTGCATTCAAATTTTCGTGACTCGTTTAATGCATGTTCAACGTAAACCCCTTCTAAATATTTTCCTCAGATTTCGTTCTTTCATGTCGACGAATTCTACAGTTTAGTATAGTACACTACTCCGATGACACTGCAAAATTTCATGGTGTAAAAAACTGGCGGAATATTTAGCTGCAAAGTATCTCTGGGACGAGTCTCTCCACCTCATAGCATTGGATAATTTTTCTGAATCCGTCATTTAGGTCATGACTGATGACCTAAATAAGATGTGTTGTTTTGAAAGTAGAAAGCATGACCTTTAACGTCCGATTTTTCCAAAAGAAACGCAAGAATTCAGTCGCATTAGGCTACTCTCGCTTTGATGTTCTCATACCAATTTTCATGTGCTGAGGTTATCTCTCTCTCTCGCTACTTGCGCTCTGAATGCCTAAAAAATTGAGAAGAAAGAGAGCAAAATATGTGGCAAAAATAACCTCGTAGGTAGAAAACCATATTTGAAGAAAATAATCTACAGCTCTGATGCCTTCATTTCACTCAATCGGATTGTGTTAAAAAAAAATGGTCAGTGATTGCTTTTGTACGCAGGGTAAATTTTTTTAGGCTTTCTAGAAATTATGACGGAAATTCTTACGCTAGATGTACCGTTGCAGCTTAGAAATATTGTTCTTTAGGATTTTGCTATTGCAAACAAAAATCCAAAATGAATATTACATATAGTTACTGAAACCTTTCCATTTGTACTGGTCATACTCGAAACTAATAGGCCTTACATACATACTGCAAGTTGTACTTAAAAGAGGCATACATTATTAATAACATTTCGTGTATTTGGGTTAAATTACTATCCTGTGTGTTGTATTCCTTTGCCTTTTGTTATGCTTCTGTGGGTTCCTCCTACGCTAATGGGCCATTCTGCTTAATGTATTCCATTTTTCCTGGAATGAGGGACCGCAGAATACGGTAGGAAGCGAAGTGATTGTTAGAGGTGGCCGTTGGGACCCGAGAATTAAATATGAGAAAGGTCGAAATTTTTGTAACAAGCTTGTTTTCATCACGAATAACGACTCGACATTTAGCAAACTTTTTTTAAATTTCCCTGACACCGATTTTTGTTAAAGTATTTAAAGTTAAAATGCTTTCCCTGGTAGAATTTTTCTTTAATCTGTCTGGAGATAAGAATTACAAAACGGAGTTGTTTTTCTTTACGGCGTAGCGAAAGAAATTGATGCCCTATGTGCAGTCTTATGGTTTGATACATTTTAAAATTGTTAAAGGAAGCAGTTAAAATTTAATTCTAGTTCTGCTTAAAGCACTTTACGCTCTTTGAAAGTGCCCGTTTAGGAATTCTATGCAACGTTATCGCAACGATTTCCCAACCCCCTTACAATCACGAATTGGCACCAGCAGACTATTTTCTACTCCCAAAAGTGTAATTCTTCCTCAAAAGGCACCTCCATTGGACCTTTAAGTGCCGTCAAAGAAACTTGCACGCGTACCCTCAAGGACCTTTCGGAATACGCCTACCAGGGAGCCTTCGAGTTGTGGAAAAACTGCTGGAAAAAGTGTGTCGACGCGCAAGGGATGGATTTAGAAGAATTTTTGAAGTATTGTAGCAATATGTGGAAAAAAGCTATTTTTCCGAAACCTTTCCCGATAATTTTTGTACAAACACTTTAAGCCATCATATATTTTTGATCTCCTGGTTACTTAATCATCGTTAAGAAGCTGTAGTAGGACTTACGAGTATATATGAACGCAGATTTCAATGAAACATATTTGACTATCTGCAGGCTTCAGTAGTTTTTGTAATGAACATAGGAGAGTGGACGTCGACAGGTAATAGGGAGCATAGACTGAAAATTAAATCCATTGATATGGATTGATTTACTTTACCATTTTGAATTATTTTTTTCCCTAAGAGAGCCAAATGCGGTACTCATTTTTGGAGACATATTGTAGAAAAAATGTTATTATTGTGCAGTTATGAGCTATTATTAAGATCGAAGAAATTATTTAATTAAAATTATTAGTTGTCGTAGAAGAAGAATACTTACTTAAAATTTCTAATTACTCTAAATTTTTAAAAATAGGTCGATTGCTTTTTTTCATTTATTAGTCACCCAGAACGTGTTCTAAGCATTAATTTAATAAATTTGTCTGTTGATTATTCATGCCAATCTTAATTGAAACTCTGTTATTCATACTTATCGACAGGGGTATTTTTATTTCTTTGAATGCTAATATGGTGACAAAAAATCCATGATTATTGAATTAGTTTTGGTGAACGAGTTTATATTTGATGAATTGAAAAAGTTAGTATGGGATATGATATCAATTTGACAAGATATGTGACATTTTTCACGTGTACATATCATAATTGGTTGAGCGAAATTTTATTGGCGCAATTGTGTTTATTTGCAAATGTCTGTAATAGTTTTTCAAATAATTTCTTCTGCAGCACTTATCCCCAATTAGGCAGATTCTTACCTACTCTTTTAATACAAATACACAATATTATGAGAGAATGAGGAATAGTTCTGCTCCAATCTTGCAAAATAATGATCTGGACTAAATTAATTTGATTTATGTGTTTGACTCATCAAAATATCGTACTGAATTCAAAGCCTTGTTGACAAGAAATCATGACTGTCATTTAGGATGAAGAACGGGGAATATGCTAAGATAATTATAGTTTTTTTAAATTTTAATTTGAAGAGAAAAAACTTTTCCGTCCCCTTGTCATTTGGCTAATAATCTGTAAAAAATATGCCCATTAAAATGCCAATATGAATTAACGATGACTTTCCCGCGCATGAGAAAGTTAATTGCACGACAATGTGACCCCATGTCACCTGATGAAAATAAGTTGCATGAACAAGTATGTGGTTGTACGGCAATGTCCATTCAAGGAGGGAACGTGTACAGGCGTGTATAGGCATACTTGTGCACCCGTGTGTACCACTTGTATTGGAACGGGACACAACCGTAATCAAACATGCCACGGTAACAGTCAAAGTTTGATCGGAAACTCTCCCTACCTCTTGTATGAGGCAAACTGGATTCTTCCTCATAATAGTTACTAATAGTGTAGTTTAATATGTGAAAAGTGCATGAGTTATACAGTACATTTATAGAATATGTGTAACGCGTATATGATTAATGTGTTACATCATATATTATTCCTATTAAAAAATATGTTTCGCGGTTATACATGCATCTAAATTTTATGCATACATTTGATAGGGAAAAGGTTTTCAAGAGTTTTAATTATCGTTAAATGATGTAAATGGAAATATGGCCGTGCTATGCGTAAACTTCAGCGTTTCATTCGATCTGTCAAGCATCACAAATGAATTGTATACCAGAGAACGCCTCTGGACTCGCCACCCCGTGCCACACGGACCCTCGTGGACTTATAGCCGCGTACGGACGAGCAGAATGCGTATGCTGATAAATGGGAAGTTTGATAATGTCGAAAATGCGGCATGATGATTTTAGTAATGCGCATACTTCTTTAAAAAAACCTTTATATTAAACCAATTAGAAGCTTCTCAGATACCGAAATAAAAGTCGAAGAACCGAGAACACCCCGATTTTATTAATGGGCCATAATTTAAAATTTAAATGTCAGCTTTCTCAAATTGACCCCTTTTGTAACTTTTTTTACTTCGCCTATCTTCATGAAATTAATCCTCGCCGATCATAACCCAAGAAGAAGAAAACTTTGTAATACGATGAGTTTTTACAAATGATCGAATTTTTTCCTGCTGGAAAAAATATTATTCCGTGAAGAACGTGACAAGCTTAATATTCATCAAAAACTTCCAATTCATATGCAAAGTAGACGTTAAAATTTCTAAAATCTTGCGCGAATGATGATCTGTACCCAGATTTAAATGGAAGGATATATCCTGGGATTTCGGCTGAAAAGATAGCTCAGAATAATAACTTAGGTCAAAGTAACTCTTAATTATCACAATTTGGTGGCCCAAGGATTTTTTTCTATCGCAAATTCAACATCCTAGCTGTATTAAGCAATTTCATGCTTTTGGTTTATAATTGCCAAATGGAACGAAACCCTTCGCTATATTTCCATCAAGATTTTACTTTCGTGGTGGATTGCGTACCCTTTTTTCCCTAACCCTTTCGAAAAAATTCAATAAAAGCGGGAACACTCCTACTTCGTGATTTTCCCGCTCTTGATGCGGGCGTTAGTGCCTTCAGCTCCCGTTGGGGTGAAAAGAGTATCCGTGGGGGGGATGGGCGAAAGGGGGGGGGAGAATAGCTTCTGAGTGTAGATGGAGGAAAGGGGAGGGGTTGTAGGGCGGAGATATAGAGTGCTGGACAGGGAGGTCTGCCGTTGGAATATAATCTCTCTTTCCACCCGGTCGCATGGACGAGAGATTTAGGATGGGAAAAGTGATGGAGGGGGAATTAAGAAAATATAGAGAGAGATAAGAGAGCGTCGGTAGCTGAGGAAAGGAAGTCAAGAGTTTGATATTACCGAGTAACGGAGGAATTAAAGGGAATCGAAAACTGGGGGAGCAGATTCAGAGCGGAACATTATTTCGAGAAACGATACTTTGAAATTTGCCGCTGAGTCAACCGTATTTTAAGGGTAAAATTCTGAAAAACTATTTCCCCGCCGCTTATACAATCAGAACCCTTGTAATGGACAACGTATTTCGTGAGATATCACGTGATTGTTTAACTATTTCCTCTTTTATTCCTTTATATTTGATAATATGCAAATGTTTGAGTGTATACGAACTTAGTGGTTGTATTTTTTTCAGTGATGAAGTTTTACTGATCTGGTTAATTATCAGAAAGACATGAATGTGTTTGATTTTCATCATATTTGTTGCTCAACTCGGGCTACATTTTTATACGTGTTCCTATCACTACTTCTGTTGCATTATCCCATTTGAGAGTTTTTAATTACACGCTTCAGTTCCCTCTTTGAATCTTAAGAGTTCGTGGAACTCCTTTGATGTTAAGTCGATGAGTAGGAAGAAATCTTAACTTCTGGAACACATAATTAGGTTTTATCTACTGCTTTCTCTAGAGAGAGAGACTAGAAATACTGTAACTGAGAGAAAATTTTAAAGATATTGCTGAGAATTGTTTGGCAGTGAAAGAGATGATTTGAAGGATCAGAGAGAGTCGGGACAAATAGAGAGATGCTAAGTTTTTGCAGGTCTAAGGAATATTAGAAGGAGGAGAGCAGTCGTAAGAAATAACGGAAGAGACTGATAAAAGAACAACAGGACTTATTTATAACGCACCATATTTCTGCGAATGGCAGAGGAAAAGAAAATCAAGCAGGGAAATCTCATTGCATCAGCAGTACAATTAAGCATATATAAAACATTTTTGGCAATCTGGTCCGATTTCAAATTCTCCTGTATTAACCGAAAATCAATATTTATTAATATAAGCAAATAACATGACAGTATATTTATATCTATATTTCCCGAATATTCTGTTCCTTTTTTTTGCACTTATGCTTGATGCAAATAAATACGTATTTACCGATCACTAGTGCTCGTGATCATATGACATGTTCCACACGATGTTATTCATAACTTGTTAGACATTACGAATATGAAGTTCACTGCGTATAAAGACCCTAATTAAAAATTTATTTTACTTGGAATATCATTTAATGAACATGGATAACTAATGTGGTGTTTATGGGGAGTCGTCATGCAATAACTTAAGTTTTTATTTATTGTGACAATAGAAAAAGTTTATAAAGAAGTTCCTGGAATGTATTCGAAAATCGATTGGATTAATAGCCTGGTCAGTAGTCGATTATAGCGAGTAGGCTATTAATAAGTGTGAACACTTTAATATTTCCCCTAGATCCCGTTAAGGTGTCACTACGTGGTCAAATAATTGTTGCTTTTAATATTAAAAAGACTTTTTCCATTCAATGGAAAAATATAGAATGAAAAGTCGTGTTTCTAAAAACTAAAGAAACTTTTAAAGAAATTATAATAATGTAATCCATTATTGAAGTGCTTTCTCAAATCCTGTAAATGGTGCTTTTATTTTAAATCTTGTAAAATATACTTGTAAATTAAATGTCTAAGAAAGGTGGAGGTAATGACTCAGTTTTCAATTTAACGGAGTCACCCTCCAGTTTTCACACAAATTTAAGAATCACGCGAAGTGAAAACCATCCTCTTGCAGGTGAATACCTATTCTATATACTGTGAATTTCTGATATTGAAAATTCTGGTCTATATGGCCCGAATTAAGGTTTCCCTAAAGGTCTAGCTAATTAATTTAATGCCTAAATTGTTGACTTTTTTGTGCCTCGGACAATATTAGTTAAAATAGTTCAGGAGAAGAACAGCTTTTGCTATACTAATATTATTTAAAATTAAAATTCATTAATCAAATCGTAAAAAATGATTGCAAATAATAAGATGCATAGACCCATAATAGAATCATACGAATTAATCATGAAGTTTAAATATATTTTTAAAGTTATTTAATTTAATTCCTTCAGAGTAAACACTTCAAAAGTCGAAGAGTCAAATTTAAACCGAACTGAGAATTGTGTAAAAGCGCGTATTTTCATTAAACTTTTACCCTACCTCTTAGTGCAAATTTTTATGTGAGCAAAACTCAAAAAAATATTTTTAAGTGGTAGGATAAAAAGATTTTTAGGTAATCATTATTTTTAATCGATTAAAGTTCCATTCATAATTATCATTATGTTTGCTTTTCAGGGTAAACGTTGTCTGAATAATCTTTTTATATCTTAATTTTCCCAATATTAGTTCCAGATAAAGCGTGCAGAAACCTTATTTAGGCATTTGGTTTTATTTTGTTTTTTTTTAATGTTTATATTGTAGCCTTTTAGGGTGCATCATAATGATAAGGGATCAGGACATTTGGTAAATGCGTAAAGTTGATACGCAATAGAGCGTCATTTGCCAGTTTTTACTTCCCCTCACCCACATTAATGTGTAATTACATCTATTTCATAATATTTTGGCCCCTACATTAATTGTATAGCGTGCATGATGTGTGAAGGAATGAAATACTTAATAGAAAAAAACCATTGCAACCAGTTTATTGGTGCATATTTTAACTCCCTTATTCCTAAATCAAGATATTTATCTTGAAGTGAAAGAAATGTACGTATTTGTATGCGTGCCACCTAGAAGGCGTGTGCCATGGGGGTAAGGTCACCAGTCTTCAGTAACCAAATGGATAAGTGTTCCAAGTTCGGTATTCTTAGTGTGTGGCACCTGCTGAAACGTATGTCCTGTGACCAATAGGTAGACATTTGAAGATTGGTAGAACTTTACAAATAAATAAATATCTCTCGGAACTCAAATATTTCCAGCATGTCGCAAAAATTGGCTGCAGGGTAAAACTTTTTCCTTCATGAATCGGATGCGGAATCTCTCTTTCGCGTTGGTAAGTCTTTTAAAATGCAAAAAATATTGATTCTCGGCCCGATGGGAATAATCAGGGCCAAGCAATTTAAGGAGTAAATTCGCGCTTCGCTTTTAATAGGCTTGCTTCGGGGTTTAAGTGGTTAGCGCACCTGGCTGGAAACTGGTAGTCCAGGGGATGAACCTCAGTTTAGTGAGATGGTTTCTTTTTTTCTCTTAAATGATAAATTTTTGCGTCCAATGGTTTCCCTTTAAAGGGCTCACCTGAATGGGAAAGGATCGTTGCATGTTTTTTATCGGTGGAAATGGTGGAAAAAGATCTGGAAGAGTTGAGGAATAGGTGTAGCGGGGTGAGAGAATCGGGGAGTACACGCTCGGACGGAAGAGGGAACAGGAGGAGAGGGAGCCGGGAATGAAAAGCGGGGTGGAAGGAGGAGATTTGTACTTAATGGAACGAGAGGGAGGGTTGTGAGTGGGCCGGGAGCAGAGGAGGGAGAAAGGGCACGGGGAGTTGGAACGTGTGCGGGGGGTTGTTAAGGAGAGCGGCGGAGAGGGAGGAGAGGCTGAGGGAAGGAGGAACGGTGGGTTCCCCGCTAATGGCCACCGCAGATAGTGTGCGAAGCGGAATCCCTCAGGCATACTGACCCCTTCCATCCTCCCCCTACCTTTTGGCTCCCTGTTGGTCGCTTGCATTCCGCCAGGGAAGGATTATGGAGCGGGTGACCGGAGGGATAGAAGGGATGACGTGCTGCCATGTGGAGCAGAGTTGTACCAGGGTAGGAGAGGCATTGAAGGGGGTCGAGGAGAGGGGTGGATTGCAAGGAGCGAACACGTGAGGTTAGGATTTAAAAACTGCTGCCATACGCCCCCGTGGTGGCTAGCTGAGTAATATAATGCGTATATCACTTGGAGATAGAGATAGAGATTACAGTAATAAGGCGGACAGATGAAGTATACCTCTCAATTCGTAAAACCTTGAACACAGCTTCTGGTATTCACCGCCCGCATCAACAAGTAACTGCCAAAGCACTTCCTCATTTACTAGCCCTTTTACGTATGGACTATTTTCTCCTGACAAGAGATTTTCATTAGGATGATATTGCTCTAGATGAAATCATATACTTGTTCTAATATCAAGGCATTAAATAAATCTATGTATTTAAGTATAAAATGAAATAAATATATGTGGTATATTCAATAAATTAATCTTATATGTGCTACGTATATATCTATATGTTTACTATATTCTATACATTATTTTTATGCATAGTATATAAATATATGCATATTTTATTTATTAGGTAATCTACCGGTTAAGGTAGGTTTTTGGATGGACGTAATTACTAATTAAATAATTTGTGGCCCCTAGCAAAACACAACATCCTACTCTACATCAGGTCCCTCTTTAGCTCTGAGTACTTTCTTCCTCCCTTCATCCCGTCCAACATCCCTATTCTGTTCCTTCCCTTTCCTCGTTTGCCTAACATTCTCCCCTCTATTACAGTCTTCAACATACCGCTGCCGGTCAAAACCCCCTTTATCCACTTTTCCTGCCTCCATAGGATTTCTCCCAACAAACCCCTCTCTTCGCCCACCATACCAAGTACTTCGTCATTTGTTTTCTTCTCTGTCCATTTTACCTTCTCCATTCTTCTCCTCACCCACATTTAAAAAGCCTCCAGTCTACGTCTATCCTTCTGCTTCAATGACCAATATATATATATATATATATATATATATATATATATATATATATATTCTATATATTAATATACATATGTAATTTATTTTATTAATTATTTTTATGCCTATTTGCCCGAAGGTGACAAAATTGTATTTTTTATCCCCGGGAGAATTGATTCAGTTTTCGTTGAGAAGCGGCTGTTTGCTGTATAGATTCCCGTAGTTCCTAGCCACGAAGAGAATCAGTCGGAAGTCACTGGGGAGACAGCTAGATGACGGCATATCGTCCCCCGATCCATCGGTGCTGCTCGTCGGCCCACACGTTGTGGCGCATATCTTAGCGCTGCAGAGAATACCAGAGTCAGTTGAGACCATTGAGGAATTGGAGCACTGGGCTGAATACGTCCACGAATCATGCTGAAACATAGTTACGTTTGAGGATGAGCTCGGATGGATTTTACTCCGAAGGTGATCAATCAAAAGTAAAGGATGTAGTTGCAGCCCCATTTAAAGCGCTGGCTTTTTTTTACCGCATCCATAGCTCGAATTTATCCTGATGATAACTTTACAATATGCCTCAAATGATTAAAAAACTGACGTAAAGGAACGATTGTTCTCATCCTCTATTTAAGGGGGCTTTAAGATGATATCGTTCAGGCTCCCCCAAAAGGCAGTGTTATATTTCTATTTTTTTATTATTCGTCGCTAACCGAGACTTTAAGGAAAGGAAAACTTACCATAAGTGGCGAGCGTAACTAAATTGATTGTTTATCGATATGTTCACATCGCTAATAATTAACATATTTTTAAAGAGATGCCTGTATTTATGCTCACACTAGTAGTAGTAGTATTTAGGGGAGGCAACCTACAGCTGAGGTCATTTGCGCCATTAGGGATGGACAGGAAAGGATGGAGGGTGGAGAGAAACCCGGCGTCAGCCTCTTTACGAAAGGCGCCAAGGGGTCCGCAGCTTAACGTCCCATCCGACGGACGGCGAACTCGCTCAAAGTGCCCTCCACAAAGCACCTCAAGAAGGGATCGAGATACCACTGAAAAGTATTCAACACCGCCGGGATTTGAACCTGAGACTTCTGGGTGGGAAGCCTTATGCTCACACGTTTCGTGTGTCAGACAGTCTTTCAGACATGATATATTAATATCAATGTTTTCAGGAATATCAGTAATTCTATCCAAATATGCACTCGGTATAAATTCTATCCAAATAGATAATTCGATTGTCAACAGAGCGTTTGAATCTCTCATCGTACAATGCTTTTTTTAATCCTTCACACTCTCAAATCCTTAACGATATTCCAGGCAACCGTTACATATTCGATACAATATGGGGTACGAAAACTATTTAAGTATGGTTATTATTATAATAAAGTAATCTACCGACCGGTTAAGGTAGGTTTTTGGAAGGACACAATTACCAAATAAATATTTTGTGACTCCTAACAAAACACAAAATCCAGCAACCTACTATACATCAGATCCCTCTTCATCTCTGAGTAATAAATCAAACCTCGAGGGATAACTCAAGTGGCGAAGTATAGTAATGGTGAATATTTCATTCAAGTAGTAATAGTTCTATTTGGCGTCAGCGAATATTCTCGTTTATTTACGACATAACTCGTGGATCATCCAGAAAGTCGTTTCATACGTCATTATGTCTGTGGGTTCTAAAGGATATTGAAGGGATTGGAAACTAAGAAATCCTAGCAAGGATAATTTCTAATTTTAACAATATCAACTTAGAAATCATGATGAATATTTTTTAAATTTAACACTCCTTGTCTTTTACTAGCACTAGGCCCTCATTTCACTCTTTCATATGCTTGAGTTATATGGCTGAGAATCTTAGCGTTCATTTACCTATAGCAAAATCATAGCAGTCACATATGAGCCATGCCCTTCATAATTCTGAAAATATTCGATTCAATGCAGAATTCGCCGACATACCAACTGTTTCAAGCTTTGCAAAGCAGAATATTTCAAACATACATTACATACATCCAATTCCAAGGTCAGCTTTAATTATAAATACCCGGGTATGGTGTAGTACAGCACGTGATTATGGACGGGACGGCGCGTTGCTTTGTATGGTGTGAAGCTGGGCCATATGGTATGGTACAGGTACAGCATCTTTTAGTGTCATTGTTTTTTAATGCATTTTGTAAAATTTGTAATGTTCTGCTGGTTGTACACTATTAGGGTGCATCACTAGACCGTTGTTACCGGGCCATCTGCCTAATTGTAACGAAATGTAAATAATAATAATAAAAATCAATTTTTTCCTCAACGAAAAAAAACCTAAATCTTGGAATTACTACCCAAAGTAGCAACATTCTACAGACGTAAAAAAAATTTCGGGAAAGATAATGCTTTTCAAAATCTTGTTTCCAATTGAGAAAACTTTAGACGGGGAGTGTGCGCCGGCTATAAGCTTGTGTACATCGCTTCATAGATCGTTTTAAGTCATTCGGGTCGTTGTAGTAAATACTTGCGGGAAGGGGTTCGAGGCTTGTAAGGGAAGTGGGAGACAAGAGATGTGGATCGGGCCGCTTTGATATCCAACGCTCAACTGTTGAAGAAGGGCTGGAGGGACTTCCGCGTGGCGTACGGTGTAGCGCGAAGGAGCGTGGTCCGGGTAGTGGGGTAGTGGGCGGAAATGGCATGCAGAGGATGCGGGGCGATGTTCTTGGGAGGGAACGTGGGTGCCGATCAGCCGGCTCACAAGCCCCTTGTTCACCATATAGGAGGGGCCCATGTATTACTAGCTGGCCGATCCGCGTAGCCAGAGGGTGCGTTGTTAAACTACGGCCCTAAGTTCCCTACTCCCTTGAAAGGCTCAGCCTTCTCATCCCTAATTGTTCACTCGTGAGCACATGATGACCTACTATTGGATGAAGAAAGATGATTCAATACCCGTTCAACAGCACTTGGTTCTATTCTTTGTTTATGTATCCACGTTGCTATGCGATTTCCCTTTTGTAGCTGAAATGTTTTCAGTGACTGAAGTGATAAATAATTTAAGAGTAAATAGGCTTTTCATTAAACAGAACTTTGTATATCAGGCATTGTTTCTTATGTTATCTTCAATTAAATTCTAATGTTAGCAATTAAGGAAGACGACCAAAAGCCAAGGTCAATTGTATCATTAGGACTAGGTGTTCAATATGATAGGGGTAGGGTGTACAGAGAATGGAGAAGGGGTGAAGAGAACCCCGACGCTAGCATTAGCCTACTATCAATGATAGGAGCCAAGGGTTCCACAGTTTTATTCTCACCCGATGGACGGCGTACTCATTCAAGGTGCACTCAACATAGCACCCCAATTAGGGAGTGGAATACCACTGAAAAATTCTGGCACTACCGGGATTGGAACCCGTGCAATCAGGGTGAGAAACTAGCATATTAGCCACTCCACCATCCCGAACCGCCCATCTCCTTATATTGTTTCCATTGTTCTTACGATGGCACTTTTTATAATTTAATATGATAAGCGACCCATCAGCGTCTTAACTGAGAAATCACTAATTATAATTTCAAGTAAAGTGATACTGGTGGAAAAGAAGAAAATAATTACCCACCCCCTTAAATATTGCCTTGCACATGACTCCGACTACACGTACACATCTTTTTATTTTAATTCCGGTTATTAAATGAAACACATCACCATTGAAATGAAAGGCATTCGTGTAGACTGATGACTTAGATACATTGACTAGCCTTTCAATCCTACAGGTATCTTTTACGGCATGTATGTTGTATTTCAGTTACAAATAATATTCGTATTTATGATCATTTGGAAGCAATAGTTAAATCAAATAACGAAGATCATAGGTTGATACTGTCATTTATTAAGGAGTCTCGGTGTCATTTATGACGAATTAGTGAGTACCTATTCTCGAAGATAGCCGAAGGATGTTGAATTGACTTAATTTTTAAAGTGAAAAGAGAGGGAGCGGAGGAAGGTTTTAAACGGTGAGGATAAAAGGTGACGCGGGATAGAAATTATGTAGAAGAAGGTGAAGAATAAGTATTGGTTGAGTAACATAGAGTGGATATTGAGTGAATGAGGTGTGAAGAAGTTTTTTCTCTACGAAGAGGAGAGGAAGATAATGAACATTAACGAGAAATATGTATCTAACCGCTCTGAAATGAGAAAGGAAATGGCTCGGAAAAACGAACTAGCTGTGTGGAAACCGAGTGGAACCGTGAGGCGAATTTACTTAAAGGGCGTGGTGAAAACAATAGATGAACAGTTTGAATGGGAATCGTCTTAATCTTGGAAATAAGGAGATTACAAACCTGAGCCGTTCTAGGGATAAACCCCTAAACGGGAGCTCTCTGTTTTGTAGTCGGTTTAGCTTATCCCCTCCCCTATCTGTCTCTCTCCCTCTCATTCTTCGTTTCCTTTCAAAGACGGCGTGAAATTTTCATCTTTATCTGGAGTAGCGCGCGAGGAGGAAGCGATATAATGAAATATGACACGCGTTCTTGAAATTCTCATTCCATTTAAATCCCCCTAAATATATCTTCCCCTGAATTATCGCGGAAAGTGCCTCTGAGCTCACGTATTTTCACTCTTTAACGATTGATGTGAAGGGTGTAAATCCTATCTTTTAACGTTGAGTTATTCGACTCCTTGCAAGACGATATTTGAAGAAATTTTAAGATAGAGAGAATTTGAAGAGCGAGGTAAAATAAATTAAATATTAGAGGGAAGATTCTAAATCGACGAACGAGGGCAAGCACTAGAAATGATTGTTGGTTCCTGGTTCTAATTTGTGACAATAATTCCGATGTATATAATGGAACACATAACATTAACAAAGAATAAGTTCATTTTCGTGTCTTTTTCGCATTTAAATTACCACGATCAATCGATTATGCCAGACGATATTACTTAGCTCATAAGTTAGGTAGGTGTATTACCTCTTAAAATGGTTTTCATTGCAAATGGTGCTCCTGGGTTAATTTTGAGCTTCGTCTTTTGTCTGTACCTCTCGTCTGAGAGCAAGTGCCAGCCCCGCCATCAGTTTGGACCGGCCTTGGAAATTCTATTGGTTTTTTGCATCACACGCTTTTAATGAAGCCTCAAAAGTATCTGAACGTGCTGCCGCGGCTCTTAAGAAGCCAAGTAACTCCAAGAAGAGGAAAACATTGAAAGCCATGGGTAAAATGAGAGAACCGGGGAGAGAGGAACCGAGAAATGAAATGTTTGGTTTGAGGGAGATGTAGTGGGAGATTTCGATGAGGACTGAGACGGAGAGCTAAGGAGGTGGGGAAGGAGAGTGGGTGGGGGACAGGCAGGAGCAGGGTCAGCCTGCCTCGCTGCTTATAAGTAAAGATTAAGCTCGGCCGGGAAGTAATAAGGGAGGATTTCAGAGGAGCAGGAATCATACGAGAGCCTCAATTTGGGGCAGAAGACTCGCTTTCACATCCGGTATTAAGGTCGTATTTACCTAGATCTTTCCCTGCAGTTGGTATACTATGACCGTATTTCATCCGGAATCACACCATACTTTACCCGTGCTACTATCTCACTAAATTTGTGTGTATACGAGCGAAATTGTGTTTAAAACATCTTGGTAGATGTATGATGTTTCTTTTCGAAAAAAATAATTCATATACTACTAAAGTACGAGCTTGTATATTGATACTGTGAAATATTGTCGTCAATTAAGTTATCATTTGAGGACTCCGTTGGCATGAGTTGCATTCCTAAATGTTTGCAGACTATTATCAATATTCCAGTTATTATATTTCATTGTATTTAATGCTGCATTGAGGATGTCCTAATTTATCCTTTATAGATCTTTGCAGCACTTAAAGCATTTAGGAAATGGAATTTAGATCTGAAAAAATATTAGTAATCATTAAGAAAATATATTTCAATAGTTTCCGCGGTGATGATTCCGATCAATATTTACGCCACGATGCTTGAATTAGATTTTGGTCCTGTAAAACCCAATTTTTAGTCTAAAATATCTAATATTTTACAGCAGGTGGAAAAGTGATTTCTTCTATAGTGTAGTAGATTTGATACTGTTTTATGCCACGATGCGATATCCCTTTTTTATAGATAGAAATTTTGATGAAAAATAGTTCACGACTTGCGATAAGAACGACATTTGCTTTGCTAGTTTTTCCCTTAGCAAGAATACTTAATTTGTGTTATTTAATTAATATTTTCAAACTTTATATTAATAATTCTGGTCTCTTTTCTTGCATAATTCTGATGACAATATTTGGCTACTTTTAACAAAATATTTATTAAAAGAGAAGCCATCACAAACCGAAATAAATCACCTGATAATATAATGCCTTTCTATTAATATTGCAGAGTGGATTTGAAAATTATGATTCATTTAAACTTAGGTCATTCTTCAAAACGTTCCTTGCGAAATTTAATGTAACCATATATTTCTTGTTACTATGTGTCAATAATCGTTATCACACTCTGCAATAAATGTCGAGAAGGATCTTCATTAGTTTTGCGGCCGCTGGAATGATCATTCAATACTATCATATCATTAGGTAGGTAGGTAGCATTCCTTAAATTGATCTACTAGATTTTCGCGCACGGCTATCGCGAAATCGCTTTAACAACGGCCGGTACACTGATTCTGCAAAGTCAAACTAATACATATCACATAGAAAGTAATATTGAGAGATCATTTTTCTACAGTATTCACCCGCCTTAGTATTTGTATATTTATAGATTACTGCTATTACTTACACATTAACTTTGCTGGGACTCATTTAGCTTGTTGTAAATAACCCGAGCTCAGGTAAGAATACACATTCCACCGGTGTGAAAGTAGCTTTCAGGCCAGAGAGATATGACCCAAGTTTAAATTTCCAGGGACGGTAGATTGGTGGAACCTCTCGAAACTCTCTTGTCATTTATAATGCAAGGCCAGAATATTTGAAAAGGGGAAGAATGCGATGGGAGAAGAAACGAATGGAGGGTAGTAACTCAATATTTTTAGTTACCTCGTTGCTCAGTGATGCGCTTCAAATATTTAAATGATGTGATGCAGTAGAATGAGTCGCTTTAATAAAACATAGGTTGTTTAGTATTTGGTGTCTCTAAAAATGTTTTTTTAAGATTATTATTCGTGTCTAATTATGGCGATATAAAAAATTAAAATTCCCTGAAATTTTTAATAGCCTAAGTATTCGCAACAAATCTCTCTAGATCCTTACAAATTTCATTATTTGTTTCTAAGTCAAATTTCACTAAGCAAAACATTGTTTAACTTAGAGGATGTTGTCATAATTGATAATGTGATTAAACGCTTTGCCCTGCTAGTATATTAAATATATTTTGGAAATCGAAGTAATTATTTTTTATGTAATTTTTCTTACATTGTCTATTCTAAATTCATCGTCAAAATTAGCCAGTAAATTTTAAAATTCAAATTTATATGTCTAGCAACAATATAAAACCCTCATCAATATTCCCTGTTGCGAATCATCGTGCTCACCTTGAATTACCCTAATTACCCATGAATCATTGGTGTAAAAGCTCTTAACAAAATTGAGGAGGATAATTTTAAGATGCACAATTTATGTAATGAACGAAATGCACCCTCTAAAAGTTTGGTTAATTAAATCAATTTCACCTGTCTGATAATTATTCAGATGCTTTCGTGAATTATGGCCATGAGGTATTCCAACATCAAAACATCAAAATGTCTTCCTTGTTGGGCTTGAAATATCAATTCCTTATTACATGCTAGTAGGGAGTGATAAGGAACGAAAAAAATGAGATGGTGACTCGATAGTGATGCACCAGCAAAAACGTAACGATACGGGTATACTCAGGGAAGAGAGGTTGCATTTCCAATATTCCCTGCACTCTTTGAGGTTCGCCTTGTCCTGGCGAATAGCTAGCCTATTTTGGTTTGCTTTCACCAAGAGTCGATCACTTTTCTACCCGAAGTTCTTCTTTTGTTGTAATTCCCAATCTCATTGTAGTGATCCAGAAAAATAACGCTCGTGAATTTCAATGATTTTTACTATCCTCAAGAATTCCTTTCGGGAGAATTAAGGCCAGGCAGAATTCAAGTGATCGACTCACTTTTGTTAGAACTATAAGTTGGTATGAAGGTGATTGCCCTTTAGCATTCACCTTGCAACGGAAATTTGATTTAAGCATTTGCTTTTGCTGCTTAATATTTATATCCTAATGAAGTATTAATTAGAAACATGTAAATATAATCCAGGTAATAAAACTCTCTCAGGCATGATTTTTATATTTCATATTATTGTCATGCATAACTGTATTCAAAATAGCACAACCACTATCTAAAAGGTTAAAAATTTTATGAATGAATTTTAAGAGAGTATTTTCATTGAACTTTCACTCTTTCCTTCAACTTATGCCATATATTTTATTTTAATAGCATTAAAACGAGATAAAAAATTTTAAACTCCAGCATTTAATGAATTTATATTGCACTTTAAATTTATATTTTCCTCTGCGTTTAAACTATATTTTCTTAATCAAATACGGTAGGTGTTTGAGTTTTTTGGCAAACATACAGAAGAACACCTCGTATTTGTTCTATCATTTTTTCTATAAGGACGATATAACCTCGTATCAGAATATCGGAGCACATTGTGTGGCACACACGGCAAGAAGAATGGCCTGAATTGATTGTGTGGAGAAGAAACGAAACGTAAAAGTGGAACTTTTCGGATTAAGTAAATTCAATTGAAAAGCAATCACATTTTTTTAAACTTTGAATAGGCCACTAACCTGTTTTATCTTCCTCTCGACCGTCGGTGTGTTTCACAAAAATTCGCTAAGGGCAGAATTTGAGATTTGATTTCGTCGACGCCATACCGCGCACTGGGTTGTGAGGTGTAAATACGGAATTTAGTTCCTTCTTTAAAATTTAAGGTGGAAGATTGCTCACCATTTGTCTATTACAGCAAGAACTTGAATGAAAAGTTAGGAATTTTAACTAGTTAAATATTTTATTCACTAAAGTATCGAATCTAAGATTAAATTTGACATCCCAAATCGTGTAAATTATATCTTTTCAAAATTCATTATCTTCCAGTATCATTGTCTCAGTTCGAGGGAGGTACAAACCATTCGTATCTTATGCTTGCATGTATATTTTTGATAAATTTGAAATTGATTGCCCATTATTTTCTCACAAATGTATTTGAACGACCCTTAAAATTAGACGTTGATATAAATGCCCTAGGAAACACTATTTTTTAGTAAAATTTCAGATTAAGTTAGAGGCTGCTACTTCACGATGCCTTAAAAACAATAAAGGTCTGAGTTTAAAAACGTTAAAAAGAATGCATTTTGTCGAATTGTTCGTTGCAAAGTTTTGTAAAAGTGAAGAATAGTTCTTTTCAAGCGTTTATCTATTGCTTTTCAAGCAGACATCTAGAAAAAACTACTCACAAATAATCGAACTCTCATGGTCATCATAACTAGAAATCCAATCGTTTTTCTCGTTCTGCGTTCGGAGATGAGATTTTGATCCTCTTTTTCCCTGAGTCTTAGGTTAAAGGCAGCCGAAGACGTGTGCTCTGTGTGTATGAAAGTAGATTGGAGATATTGGAGTTAACCAATAGAATTTCGGTCGGAATATACGTTATATTTGTATATATGAATCTTTTCTTTTCCCACGAAATTTAATTACATTGCCTTGGTATTGCATAATTCACCAGTAATCTCTTGATGTAATTCTAATTCAGACTTCATGTGACTTCAGGCCCCTTTCAAGTGAATTAAGATAAAAATAAATGTGGAATTCACCTATCCACGACTTATATCTATGACATGTTTTGCTCTTTTCTATTACTTCAATGACATCGAATTTAAAGTTTAGATAAATTTAAAATTTAAATGTTGCCATCCTAATCTAAGATAAAAAATTTCCTCTTTTTTTCCTTTAGAATTATTTGGATTTCTTTACAGGACTCAATCTGAGTAACGAATGCGCATCAGATTGCGTATTATTTTACTAGTCGAGCAGAAAATGGAACAATTAAAATGTGTATTGTAGATTAGTATTAGTTGGTAGTCTTCTATTTATGGTTGATTTCAGATGGACACAGACTTAAAAAAACCTACTCGTCTCAGTGTTACCTAACAAGACACAACCTGACACCCATACTACATTTAACTGTTCTTAAATTCCATTTATAAATAATAGAGAGAGCTTGGATTCATCTGTGATTTGTTTGTGCAAATGGTAAATGTAAAAGCCAGAACAATGATTTTTGAATTTCTGGGAATCTCATCCTAAGAAAGTGTGTAGGAAACAGAAAAGGTGGATCTTTAAGCCAACTAGGTAAGCATGTACGCGTACACGAGTTTATAATTCCTATAAATAGAAAATGGAAAAAAAATATCTTACATAAATTTGTTATTTTGAAAATGGATACATATAGGAACCTAGATTTCCAAAACGGATTCTGTAAAGCTATGTCGGAATTCAGTAGAAAGCTCATCGCAGCACAATGAAAGCAGAAGCTTTGGTCTGCTGGTTTTGGAAGATCTGGTCTGATTGAACACGCAGACGCTGTTTGTTCCTCCCTCCACCACATGAGTGCTGAGTTGATTAGTATTACTCAAATCATGGGATCTAATTTCAGTCAGTCCTCTGTCACTTCTTATTCTCAACTTACACGACAAGATGCCTGGAAGGCATCACTTCGTTGAAACTCACCCAATGGAGAAACTATCGACTTGCTCTCCCTTGGCATTGCTCGTCGGTGCTAAGGACCCGTCGCATATTGTTTGAACTCCTTCAGACGGGGCTATTTTGATTAAAGTTGCTCGCTTTGAACATTCCCCCGCTCTAGTGCACGCGCCATGCTCCTCCCCGCCTCCCCTTTCCGCCCCCCCTTTCCGCCCCTCCCATCGCGATCCCGACCCGTCTCTTATCTCTACCCGGAGACTCTCATCACTAGGCACTACAAAAGAGCACTGCCATCTCTTGCCTTCCACGCATTCCGCCTCCTATTCCAAACCCGTCCGCCTCCGTGCTACCCCGCGCCGACCCCTTGGCTCATCGTCGCGCCCTGAATCTTCCCAGGTCACCTTTCCGAAAATCTTTTTCAATCCTCTCGTTGATCAAGTCGTGTGGCCCGGCTGTGTGGGTGTAAGCCTTGGAGGGTATTTCAAGTGTTGTGAGTTAATTTTTTACAATTAAACAGTATACCAGTCTCTCTTTTCTGACTTCTATTCAAATGCGTAAAGGGGCACAGCGCATGAATTGGGATTTTTAACAAGTAGTTTAATTACTACAATATTATACTGCTGTTTTTCGTGATTTACTTTTACTTAGCCTAAGGTTTAGCAATTTTATGGGATATGAGAGAAAGCAGGAGGTATCCTAGATAAAATATCTGATATGTCCTTCTGTACTACGTTAGCATGACCTGACGTTTGGCATTTCTTTTGGGCAGGTAAAATATTTCGAGAAGAAAATTGATACTCAAAACAGAAGGAAGGTACTATTACGTGAAGTATTTATTTTATTGACTCTAACCTTCATCTATTAGACCGGCCTTAAAGCAATGAGAATGGCTTTGGGCAAATTGAAATAATTTTGTGAATACTAATTGAATCAATTAAAAATTAACCCTGTCAAATGTATGCGATTAACTTTTATGAACGGTTAAGTAACGTGATAAATTAAAACGCCTATGCCTAACCCAATCCAAACGCAATTGGTACATAAAAATTACAATAAAAAATTATTAACAATTCAATTCCAAATATTTTTAGAAAAGATGCACATTAGATAATATTATTGGCAACATATTTAGCTATAGACTAAATATTATAATCACTCTTGGTGTTCTTGATAAATATACTTCCTTGTACGTATCTATGTTTGAATAAATGGTTACGTACTCATAGTACGATTTTAAAATCATGCGTAAAAATATGCGGCCTTTCCTCCAGTATGAAAAATCATGTCATTTCTACTGTAATACTTTTGTGTCCTGCAATTCGGCCAATTGCAATATGTACTGTGTGCACCAAGATCGTGACGCCAAACGCCGACATCCACCTTAATTCTTAGGATCCTCCATCTTTAGAAAATCTGCCATGCTTGAACTATTCTAAAAAGTAAAGGGCTCAGAGCTCTGCCTATTTTGAACAGAATATATTTCTAATAACATGGTGAATTTTTATATAATAAAAATATAGCAAAGCTATTCAGTGGAAGGGATTTAAAAAAAATGGAGTTATTTCACTGCGAACAGGAAGAATTTATATTCTTTTCAAGTTTCTTATATTCTCCGTAGATGTAAGGTGAGGGTTTTTCCTAAAATTAAACGCTGATGCCTCCACATGTCTCCGCGGAGGATTATTTTCCAGGACCAGCAGAAGAGGAATTCTTTCCGGTACCTTTTCCCTGGGATTAAATATCCTCGAGAATGGGAGCGATATACTCTTCCACCCTGCACAAAATTTGGGATCGGCGTTCGGAGCGAAATTTGGAAAAGAGTGGAATTTCTTTCCCTCTCCCATCAATCGTTTTAGGGCGGTTTGATAGTAACACTTCCCGCCGTCCGAACAGTGGGCGTTGAGTAATGGAGTCAGTGTCGCGCCGCTCGATGTGATGACACGTAACACTCCTAGCGGCATAAATTTCAGCTCGGGAAGAGATGGAAACGTCAGCGGGGAGACTGGTCCAGGTGCGAAATCGAGTAGAAAGAGAGGATGGGGAAATTGAGGAGTTTGAGCGCTTGAACTACGGCGCACCTTGGGCTACTGTGCCTCCCTTACATCGTTGCCCTGATATTACGTATTTCGGTGTCGAAAATGTAACGTTAGAGATATTATTTTTTAATTCAAAAAGGCCATTTAAAAATGTTCCCGACGATGACTCCTGTGATTTGTCCTACCCTCTAAACTCGAAGGCGTTCAGTTTTACTAGGTCAAGTACCTCCGTTTTTCAGGGACAGGAATGGAACAAGAATGTTGGTACTCCTTATTTCTGTATCTATTCTTTAGAACGTGGTCATGGTTAACTGTTGATGTTGGAGTCGTTGGTGTTCGGATGTTGGCTATTGATGGTGCATAGTAGTCGTCACATGTTGACCGTTATATATCTCCGCCCTTAAATGACACATCACAACTGTAACGCAACCACAGAACTTATTTTTCTCGAAGGCGTACGATCCATATTCGAGGAGGGAAGTAGCTCGCAAAATTTGGATGACACTATGGAGTAATTACCTGTTTACTGCTTTGAAGTAGGAGTAGGTTTTAATTCAAGATCACCAAATGAATAAATATTCTTTTGCACGGATTTACTTCACGTTGTAACCTTGTCATCTATCTGCATCTAACTTCTGGTTTGCGTGTAATATATAAATCTTTTTGAGATTTTCCCCAAGTTAAAAGTATTTCTGGTGCTTTGATTTATTGATTTATTGTACATTAATTGAAATGCTTCATAATACTTATATTTCGCGGATACTCAACTTTGTCTTATTCATGTTATTAAATTATCTACTTTTTATACTTTATCTTATTCATGTTATCATATTATCATTAATATAAAATATGCTTTCAAACTACTGCATTGAAACATGTTTTAAATTCTCACATTACAATGCGCATTCAGCAGATGACACCGTTAAAAATTGCTGAGGCGGTATCTCCCGCAGTTTCTTAAAAAATGAAATATAGGTAATTTGGCATTTTTAAATTACATACTTTAGTTCACATTCAGTATTTTGTACTGATTTGATATATTTAATATCCTTAATATGCGAATAAATAGAGACGCAAAAGAAGGAACTAACTTAATTATTTCTCGAATATACTCCAAGTTATAAATTAATTTCCCAATTTTAAAAAATTCTACATTTTTTACCTTCTGAGGAAAAGTAATGTACGATTGTCCTGTATTAATTGAAGTTCCCGTTGTAAAATTCCTGAAATATACTTCTTTCACGACTTAAAATTCACCTCTTAACCTGTTATATATTATATTATATATTTAAGAGTTCTTCGAAATGGGAAGAACAAAACAAAATGTGCGCCGGCTCTCCCTTTTATTTAATCATGTACGACAAAATTATTTTCCTATCTTTAAAAATACTCAAAACGCTACTTAAAAATGTTGACAACTGCGAATATGGCCTAAGAAGCAGGCACATTCATGTGTCTTTATCCAAAATACTAATGGATTGAATAAGGATGTGAGAAAGAATGGTTTTTTACGATCAATTCACATGAATGCCCTTTTTTCTGCCGAGGTAGATATGGGGAAAATTATGGCTTAAGTGGTTGAAAAGTTGGTCGTAGACAGAAGTCCTTTGCAGAGTGGGTTTGCATGCGTGTAGCACAAAATTTAATGAGGTTTAAAGGAGACAATGAAGGTTATTTAGTGAATGGAAGCGTAATATAATGGTGAATATGAGAAGCCATAGAAATGAGCGGTGTATGTGGGTGGGTCTTGGACAGGAGGCAAGGGGAACACCAAAGGGGAGAAGGGCTGCGAAATGAAATCCAAAAGGAGGGCATGAGAATTTATCGAGACGAATAATCGAGTGGCCAGAAATTAGGGAATGTGATGGGAAGGTAGCAAGTTAGTCCTAAAGGGGATGAGATAACTATGCATAAAATGGTGGCATTTGTGTGTTGTAATGAGGGAAAATTTACAGCATTTTGATTATTCTGGGATCATTACCACATTGTTCAAAAGTTATCATTTCTCAATGATTTATCGAATAAAGTAAGAACTCATCAAAGACGATTCTGGCGGCATATTGCGCAGGTCACCAGGAGGTCAGTTAAGTAGATGAATCAGCTACTAGCCACCGGGGAAAGATATATTGGTCAATTTTTCCTTCGTTTTGATGAAAACCAGGAATACTTTTCTCTAAGGGAAATGATGAATCGTATTTATGTCTTATCATTTTAGGTATTTAATTATTGGCCATTTTTCTTCAGTAAAACTAAATGAGGAGACTCATAAAAACACTACAAAAATGGAATATTTGTCTATATTGTGGACGTATTTTTCAACCAAAAATATGAATATCCTTTAATTTTCCGTCTGTATAGTTCTACGCTCCAGGAATCCCCAAAAAGGTGCAAGTGAAATATTTATTTGTCTTTCAGTTCTTTTTAACTCCGAAAGAACGTTTACACTTAATTCAATCAAGTGGAATCAAGTTATTTAAGGTGATGTTTAACTTGAATACTGGAGATGACGAAAAAAATACATATATCTTAATCTTCATATTTTTCTAAGTATGTAACCATTTACGATATTTTATATCTCTTTAAGTTTCATTCTAATTATCTCAGCAATTTTCTCATCAGTTCTTCTAAAAGGGCCCTTAGCACGTACGAAATGTGAGGGACAGGGCATATCTTCTTAGTAATATTAGATGGATAGCCTATAATGAAATCAATATATAATATGTTCTAACGAAGAAATAAATTATTCAAATTCCAATTTTCATTGAGCTAACTTTTATAATTATATTTATGCGTGTTGCACGTAGGACAAGATTCCATTTGTAAAGTTCATCCGTTCACCAAAAGGAAAAAAAGTAGTACTGACAAAACTTTCTCCATATTCCTCTTAGGCGCAGGCGTTTCCTTTAGTTAATTAATCACTTCTAAAGCGGAAATAAAGTGCTTGAGTGGAAGGTCTCTTAAGCGGAAGCTCTCAAATTAACAGTTTCTAGATCAGTTCATAAAGATAAAAGAAACTACTTGCTGTATATGTCCATGGAAGAAATCCAAACAAGGGCATCTTAAGACTGTGTGCACGCTGCTGAAGAAATGACTACAGTGAATCGGATCAGGTTTTTCACAGTCAGGTTTTTAAAAATATTTATCATCAGCGTTTGGGATAAATGATCAATTTTGAATTAGGTGTCTTGCATTGCAAGTGAAGGTTTCAGTACGCGCCAGCCGTTGGGATAAACAAGTAGGTGGGGGCGCGTGATTGGAATTTTGCCGACGAAGTGCATCGCGGAACACCGCATCATCGTCTTGCTGCCGCTACTCAAGAGAGTCAGCGCGGTTGCGGGCAGAACACACCGTCACTCCGCGGAGGGGTTGGAGGGGATAGGAGGGAAGGATTGGCTAGGAGGAGAAGGCAGAAGGGTGTGAAGGAGTCTGCTCTCGGCGTTGGGAGGGGTCTCTCCTGGAAGAGGGTGTCGTGGGGGGTGGGGGGAAGGGCCCTTCCTGGAGGCCTTAACACGTAGGCAATGTTCTCGGATGCGAGTGCAGCCACGTGCTTCACAGGCTGCGTCACCTTCTCCACGCTTCCGCCGTGTAAGCTGCATCCACCCTTCCCTCCCTCTACCGAGCCTCGGCTCCGAAACAGCGTTGCCAACGGCTACGGTAACTTGGGTTGACGTGGTGGCCATTCACGCCATACTCCGAGGCTGTTTGTTTCTCGATTGCCCTAGTGCCCATCATGACGTTTTTGCTATTCCTTTCATGAGTACATAACGTGTACCTACCCACAGTTGCAAAATAAGGGCTGTTGTCCTAGTATTCCCGACCATTTCCCTTCTTTGCCGCTTCTGTTATGTAGAAAACGAGATGTAAATGAAAAAATTAAAGTATAATACGGCAGAATAAATTTTCCGTAAACTTATTCATCCCATTTGGTACACTTGAGAGAGAATGATATTTTTGGATTTTGTTATCCAAATCGCCTTTTTTATTGTCCAATGCATTTATAAACGCAGGTTTCAACGGGAATAAAAAGATGCACATTATAAGTGACACTATAGAGTGAAGTTCACGTATACGTGTGTTTCAAATGTTTTTTTCATTTTTTTAGGGAAATTTTACGATTAAATTATTTTATGTAAATCATTAACACAGTAATCGTCCCGAAGGTTGGTTTAATCGTTGTTGGCAGAGTTCACCTAGTACTAAGACTAACGGCGTGTGAAATTCAAACATCAGGGTATGGGCGCCAGATCCTTTCCATGTGCCACCAGGTGGTTTTCCAGGAAGTTCTAGTACCCGCAAATTTACACCGCTAGGCTGCAGGTGAGAATGCCAAGAGAGGCGTTAGGGAGTTGAACCAGGGTCCTGAATCGTGAGTCAGTAGTCCAACGCTTTACCCCTGAACTACCGTGTCCCCTTTATTCATATGAATTCAAGTTTACATATAAGAGAGTTTCTATAGGAATTCGTGCATGCTGACATTAAACCTCACAATGCTCATCACATTTCATTCATACAAAATATTGTTATTTCTTATAACTCCATTTCTTCACGCTCTCATAATTTAAAGATAATGATAGCTTGTATGAAACTTGCCACTTGAAAGCGATTCAACATTATTTTATTTTTTAATTCCATTAATAAAATATCACCGTGTTATAATAAATATAAGTTTTTACTGATACTGAATATCCCTGTGTATATATCAATGTTAGTGTTTTACCATTAAAATTTTAGTTTATCAATGAAAACTTTCATCAGAGCAAATTGGAAATTATTTTAACTTGACACTTTTATTGCCGTCGTTACATTAATATTGTGTTTATTAAAAGTAAGTGGAATCATCTCAAATGCGATTTTACTGTACATATTCTGTCTAATGTACTTTGGAAGAAAAATAAAAAGGTTTTGTTATACCGCAGAGGTCATCAATTTCTAATTGTGGATTTCTGCTCTCTTGCTGGGAGTTTTTATCTTATTTTATGGGTTTTTTATGGTGCCGTTTTGGACGAAACAAGGCTATTATATTCCTTCTTTGTCCAAAGCTTTCAATTTAAAACGTTTAGCATTGCCACCATTCCCTTTATGGGACCATGTGGCACTGATGCAATATTCGACTTTTCCTAGCAATTTATTCGTTTAGAACTTATTACCCTTGAGATTTAGCTAGAAACAGTTCGACATAATCCATTTTATGACTCCTTTAATACGTCAAACACGTCATCGGAGACCCAAAGAAAAGCAAGTCTGATATATTTGTTTCCATAGTAACAAAGGGAGTATGTTCAACGAAAAAACGTTTTCCTTTTGAAGGATTGGCATAATATTCTGTAAGGTGTTTATTTCACCCTTTCTAATTCCTCAGGGAAAACTGCCCAGTAGGATGATGGATGTTCCTTCATATTTTCTCATTAATTCCCTCTGTTCGTCACTGTTATCCGCAAATCTATCGGTATTAGACTTTACACGTGTTTAAAAATAATTTATATGGGGTTATATTTACCATAGGTGAAGTCATTATGTACTAATGATGGACGAAAGCCGCTACATATCTATATTATTCCTAGGTATTTAATTTTATTGACACGTGCAACAGACTCGTTCCACCCAACAAGTAAAGTAAGCAGATTTTGAACCGCAATCTGTTATTTCACTAATAACATTAAAATTCTGCAAACTATTCCTCAACGATTATGCTTCATTGTCATTTCCAGTGTTATCTAAGCACATAACAAACAAGTCGCGCCAACATGAAACAAGGTTGGACCATCAGTAAAAAATATAATTTTTTGCCAATTTATTTCTCGGAATAAAAACGTGTTTGGCATAGTTGTGTCTGGAAAAAAAGCATATTCCCATTTAAACACGAGTATCCCTCCTGATTTTTTTTTTGACCATGTGAAAAATTTCATGGTCTCGTGCATATTTTATGAACTCCCTCTTTATTTACCCACTGCTGACAGCACTCACCCAAACCCAACCCTCCTCCCCCAACCCTTCCTCTCGTTTACTTTCCCCCATCCCAAGATCCCGACCTGCTATCTCCCCTCCTGTACTGCTGTCCTTGCGCTATCTCCACCCCCGCTACACCAATGTTTATTCCCCGCATTATGTTCTGCGTTATCCCGCAAAGCCCCTTCTGTGTTCCACTCCTCCCTTCTTTCCTTTCGTCGCCGCAAGCGTCCAAGCTCCGTTCCCCTTGCCCCATCCCCTTCCTCGAGCCCCGCCCTACCTCCCCGACCACTACACTCCCTCTGGCCCACCTATCTGTGTCACACACCGCTTCTCTTTTTGTTCGCAGCGATTGAAAATCCTTGGTCACCCGTTTGCTACAGGTGAACGATTTATTCAATATTTTTGCTGCATTCGGTCTGGAATCCGGCATGTTGTGAGTGGGGAAAATATTGGTTCGACGTGCGTTATCTGGGGATTCCGAAACCGGCGAATTGCTGTATCGGATTGCAACAGAAGAGTTTTTCTTACAGTCTGTCCCAGCCCCATACTGTTTGATTGAGTCAGTGGAGGATTGGTTCATTGGGAAGGAGGTTAATAGCGTAGATAAACATGTGCTCGCATGAAGTTGTCATCTAAGTAAATAGGAACTCAGCTTCCCAGCGACAATTGAGTGTTTTTAGCATGTATGCTAGTCGAAGCGTAGCTAATTTAAGTTGACACAAAGATATATGTTGGTATAATTTCTATCCGATTCAGCAGTTTTCTGTTAAATACCGCGTTATTATGACTTTCTTTGGACTTAATTGAACTCATTGTGCAATGAAGGACCTCCTCCAGAGAGCGCCGAATAGTGATGTAACAGATTTCGATGAGATGACGATAATTATGAGAATCCTTTTAGCGTCTCTTTCAGCTCAATAACATGGAATTTTTAAGGGTTATCACAGAATTAATGTAGCTCTGGTCCATATAAATACAATATTAAATTAGGTTAACTCGAATACGTTTCATCAGTTCAGTGGGGCTTATCAATATTTCGATGAAAATTGCAGACATCCCACTATTTCTGGTTCTCAAAGTGTTGAGTCAATGTCACTAGTTGCTATTTGCTAGTAAGTCTTATTTTTAACAAGTCGCAATTGCAACCTATAACAACATAATGCATATATTACTGTTTAATGTGAATTCCAGCCGGATAATTCTCTTTTAATGCAAGAAAATGTCTTTTCAAGACCTGTATTTTATTATGATTTTTATCTTTGACGCGTTGATACTAATTTTTCACCATGATATGCAATTTTTATATAAAATTAAAGTGCGGTTATTTTATAACCAGATTCAAGCACACTTTTTTTGTATTATGGCTCAATATATCGATAAGTTTGGGCACACATCTTGATTATTTATGATTCATGTATTTAATCCAAAGTTAAAATTTCTTTTATTTATCAATTTTGGTATTTTAATATTAAATCTATATGGAATGCTTTTTTGTCATACCAGGCGAGTCAGCTTCTTCATGATTGATATTGCGATTTTCTAAATTTATTCCCGCCCCTCTCTGTTATATTTTCTAGGATCTCTTTAATTGATTTAAATCTAGTGATGAACAGTTTAGGAGAATTCCATTTGCAATATCAAATTTTGCAATACCGTTATCCCTATATTATTTTATCCCTATATTATCCCTATATATACTTTCTCCTCTATACATGAATTTCATAAATATTAATGAGCTCATATGTTTCACGATGAGATAATAGCTCTATGACTTGTATATTCCATAATTTGAAGATTTTATCTGCCTCAATGATTGTTTCATGCCATCATGTGCATAACTAAAAGGTGCTTGAATGCGAATGGACACTCCCTCATTGTATTTTACGTAATTGGAAGCTGGATATTGGAAATTGACTCTGCTAGACCCGTGAATAGTATTACTTCCATTGTATACCTTATTCATTGCACTGAACTTTTACTGCTATAATATTGAGTATCGAAAATATGGTTCCCATTAAATTCATTTAATGTATTTCTCCCTGGCTTGACCTTAGTTTTCAATATACAGGGGAAATGATTCAGCTCTAATCCTTCATGGAAATTTCATCTAGCAATATTGGTTGTATGTGCAAAACAAGTATTGATAATGAGAACTTGCGAATTTTGTTTTATCAGTTAAAATGTTTTGAGCTCATTAATTTGGGCGAAATACGATTTTGTAATAATATCTTTATTTACACCTGTGGATTCCGTCTATTTTTAATTTTTTAACTGAAGGGTCAAATTAACTATCATCTTATTTTAAAAAATTAAGAATGCATGCCCAATGAAATAGTTCATTCTTGGTTTTACTCATTTTTCTTGTTATTTCAGTATCCCAACTCTGTGGGTTATATTTTCAAAGTGTAAAAAGTGGCGCCGCACCATAATTGTAGCCCTTAGTCCTCAAACTTTTGTCGCAACAAAATCTTCTTTGGTGTATCTTTCGAAATGGCCTCTTCTGGAAATATGATATTGAAGAAAACATGAAACTGAATCGGGCAATAATGTAAGAAATAATAAATAACCTCGCGTACTGAAGTCTCGTATTTTGAACCCTATTTTATGTCCGTAATAGTCGATTGAAGCACCCATTTTTTTATATTCAATGGCTGTCAAAATTTTATTATCAATAGCAAAAATCAAAAATAAATCTCAGATGCGTATGCTCACATTAATGGATATTTGTAATTTTGGCAATGATTTTGGAGGGTGGATCCTGACTTCAAATCATTGCCATTTTAATCATTCTTTTAAACCCTTGCTAAACTCAAAAGTATTACCAGTAGATACTCATATATCGAGTTCTAATAGCTTGCTGTTGTGAGAAGGCCTTTCTCAAATGTGCTACCAAAGGGATGAAAAGTTAATACTTCCTGCTTTGCTCAACGTTTCAATCACATTGTAACAATTGTCTTCAGGCGCAAGCTTCATCGCATCTGAAGACACTCGATACAGCGGTAGAGAACATTGAGCTACATAATTTGTGCATGGAGCATGGATGATGCCCGAGTACCCCTCGCCACACGCCCTTGGGGTGGTTTGCAGGGTATTGTGCAAACTTGGTCGTGAAGTCGTAGTCACTCTACGCGTAGTCATATTACAAAGATTACCTAAGCGAATCCCTCCGATGTCATGCAATCTATGGATACTCAGATATTTCTTGCATGGACCTCCCACAAGTGTAAATGTTAGAACTTCCGCATTAGGACGATAAAATGTTATATTTTACTGGCGAATTATATTTCTGCGAAAGAAGACAGTCAAAATATCTTCTATTTAGAGTACGCGGACAATTCACTCATTATCTGGACAAACTTGCCATCTGAGGCTGTATCTCGATTTTAATATTTCATGGACACAGAAATTTTCCTTCTTTGTGTAATTGTCTACAGACAGCATGCAGCCATTCATTATTAGCTAAAATATAATATCAGATTCCGAATATTTAGATATTACTTAATATTAAAACCGCTTATCAAAAATATCCTCTCTGCTCATTCATTTGTTGGTTTCATTTGAAAATTACAGTACCAATTTTCTCCTTTCGAAACACTTGGTATGCTTTTCATGAGAGAATTCTTGGAACCCAGAAAAAGTGTAACTTGGCAGCTTATCGCTGCTTTCATTCTATCCTTTCTCTTCATTTCCTTTCACCCTCCACATTCAACGAAAGCCAGAAATGGTGGGCGATAAAAGGTGAGATAAAGGTGCTTCACGGAATTTAATAATGAGCTCTGGTCCTTAATCGTGTTGAATATGAAAATTTCCTTTGGAATAAAACATTCAACGCCTTGATAAACAACCAGTCATTCTTTTAACTAGTCCCTCTGATATTTGTGAATAGCAACGCAGCGACGGAACTTCAAAAGCTGCTCTCTATCCGACGAGAATTCAAATTTTCTTCGGTGGTTATTGCGGTGAGTGATGGCTCGGTAGCGTCTATTTTATTCCAACTATATTCGAGTTGTCATCGGTGCTGAAATTTAATGTAACTCTTGACTTCACACACTCATTGCCCCTCATCAGCGCAGACCGACTTGGTTTCTTCCGTCTTCGTCATTTGTCGAGGGTTGGAGATTATTTTTAATGTGAACACCATTGAATTTATTTGATTAGACTCATTCATGATTGCCAAGTTTAAAGTTAACGACCAAGTAATGCTTGACTGTAGTTGACTGTAGGACTGATATAGTGGCCCTCAAGGAATTACCTCGAGATATCTTTCGCTGTGAAGAGCGTCTTGCCGTCTTTAGATGTTATGGGAAAACGTCCAAAGAAACGCATTTCTATTTGGAAGTGGTTAGCAATTGGCAACAACCGCGGGGGAAAATCAGGAACCTTTATGGACATATAAGGGCATATAGGTACTTGTATGTACTCATATTTTTTAGGTAACTCAACAGAATATCTATCAAAGTGATTGGGCCAGAAAAAGGTAAACCCGTCGACTATCACCTCAATTCCATCAATTTAAGACGATTTGGGGGTGAATGACAACTAAAGTAATTCGATTTGGTTCCGGATGGTAGGTACGCTAAGGAAGACGATCGTGAAAGGATTGGTAAAGCACTTGGTGTATCCGAAATCTGGCCTCTGAGGCAAGGAGATGAGCGTAGATTAGAGGATTTTGTGACTTGAATAGGGGGAAGAATTAAAATAATAAGTGATGCAGAAGGAAAAACTAATGATGGCGTTTTAAACACTGTTTGGAAAAGAGGTGAAGTTTTAAGGTTCAAGTCGAAGAACACAGAAAAAGTGGGTGTTGGAGTTTTTGAGGCATGGCGGAATGCTAACGGGGAACTCCCCGTTCCCACTTAAGGGAAATGCTAAAGTGGGAGCAGAGAATAAGACGGAATAGAAGTGTCTCTTTGAACGATACGAAGGCTGGTTGAAAGCATGAAGAACTGCAAAGAAAATAAGATAAACTATAGGAAGTCCATGCGACATTCAATAGGTAAATAGGAGTTTTTAGTGGGTACAGATCCACGCACACGTAAAAAGTTACATCACCTATATTAATGAATACTACAATACCACATCTTTGTACCCACCATTAATTATTGGGGTCACAACATACGATATACGATTTGGGACGGAATTTCTATCTATCCAAATTTTTTATGATATAAGTTAGACATGTTACTGCAAGGGAAGTAATTATTCAAGGGGAGATGAGTATTTTCTTTAGTTTTTTTTATTTTTGTAAAAATGTATCATATATTTGAAAAAGTCAAAATAATGGTTAAATGTTGTTCAATGCATTATGACTGGTTGACTTCATTATTTAGAGACACCTACCAGGAGCATAAAACTGTTCCTGACGCTTTCGCGCCATTTCCTGTTAGGAATTATGGCGTTGATGGATCTCGGGGTATGAGCCATAGTGTAATGAGAAAGGAGAGCTTTTGAATTCAGATAATGACATGTGACAATTTTGGCCCAATATGAGGGGCTGCTGATAACACACTCCCTGAGAGTTGAAGTTTTTCGCAAAAACCTCCCTTTTAACTATCCTACACTTCGCAAATCTCCTGCCTACACTTGGCAAAGTGCTTCAGAAGTTCGTCAACATTTTCTTCGTTACAATATCCCCAAAATTAATGGACAAGTAGCATTACTCTCTCGAATCTCCTGTTCCCACTAGACACCATCGTAAGACTCGTTGAGTGCACCTCGCCCCAAGTATTTCTCCCTTGAATAGCGTATCTTAGTATTTTTCCAAAGGAGAAATACTTAGATACGCTATCGGGTGATCTCATGATGCTAAAACGTTGTTATCACACTCTTAACCCGACTTTGTAATTAGAGTAACTCTCTGTAAATAGGCGTTAAATATTCTTTCCCCAGTTAAAGTAAATTTTCGTAGTATGCGACCCGTTATGAAGCTTTTCCTTTAATGATTTCTTTTGATGATGTAAGTGAATAAACAGCTTCCAATGTACATCCATGTAGTTTGCAAGTTGTGAACCTCTTCATTTCGATATATTTTGGGAAATCCCTTTTTCATGAAAATATTGGCTCAGTTCCATTATTTTTGCATCAATAACTTAAGTGTAGGGATCTACTTTATCATGATATATTTTGATAGATGAAAATTAATGTTTGTTCGTTCTCTCTATCAAAACCACCACTCTTCCTAATATATGAGGGAATATTTCGGTACCTCGAATTCAAATTCATTGTGCAACCTCTACAAATCAATTTATCGCTGAAGTCTTCACCATTCATGTTTTCTCGGCCTAGAAAATTTTATGAATATTGCAATATTGTGTGAAAAATATTTTGGAAAAAATAGCACATTCTTCTATCCTTAGTACTAAGAAGTGAATTCTTCGAGCATGAGTATGTTCGATATACTTTCTAGATGAAATACAATAATTTAGGGAATAGTAAGTAGTGATATTATAAAAAATGAAAATTTAACATGCCGAATAATAAATTCGTTTCTTTTATTAATCGAAGCCAGTCATTTGTATTTATGATCTTTTCTTTTTACTTTTAGGCCTACGTAATAAACTGGTATAGGAAATTTCAGGTAATCCATTTTTGAAGTAGATAAAGTTTATTGATGAGGCTAGGTTTGGAAGTTCTATATTTAATATCATAAGGGCATCCTCGTTTTATAGTTTGCTCAAATAGTAAACAAAATATGTCTATTCTCATGCAACTGCAAAAGACTTTTTTTAATCAGCATATTAACGAAATTATTGCTTAATTTTGGAAGGCTCGCAAAAGATGTTTTTTATAAAAAAGACTGATTTCATTGCGTTTAATTCATTTAATTCTTTTGTTTTGTCTTGCGAATTGGGAGAAAATACGTAGCTTTGCACATCACTTTCACTTGATTAAAGCATTTTAATAGGCTACTAAATTATTATTTTTGTTTTTTGTTATTGTTCTTTTTGTTATTGTTTTGTTATTATTGTTATTTTTTCGGCATAAGTTAATATTGTAACATGACTGTCCTCTTCTGTTAAAATTTGGTGGTAGTACGGTAACCCAAATAAGTCCCATTTGTCCAATTTTGATTTCCTTGTGTATCTGATAGCGGAATAATATTGTTTCGATACATTTGGTTCTACCTAGAGGGAAGTAGAAGTACATAACTGTGGTAAAGCATTCGCAATTGATGAATTTTGCAGCATATAGAGGTACTTGTTACCATTTCGCATCACCTCCTGTAAATTTAATTCTGGAATCAGTCTACCTGAGGTCGCTTTAGGTTTTTACAATTATACCTAGGGCCAACGGTGTTTTAGCAGCAAATAATGAAGATTTCAATTTTTTTGGATGATTCTTTTCAAAGCCATTGATTATTAACGTGGAAAAACATTTAAATGGTCACCTTCTGTCAGCCTGAGCCAAAAAATGACCAGGAAAATATTCGACATGTCTGGGAAAATCGGGAAATAAAGTGATAAATTTGAGAGCATTGCTTGGAATTTAGAGCTCAAAAATAAGCCACTGTGTAATATTCGCCTAGAGTTTCCTTATTTAAAATGGCCGCCTCCACCAGTGCAAATACTATGCAAAATCTCGTCATTAATACTTTTCGGGCAATGATACGTGACAGATCCTTTCTCACCCTTCGTGAACTCAGGTTTTCTCACTTCCACTTTTATTCGACCGTTCATCGGCTTGATGACCTATTTCACCTTCTGCCATTCACTCCCTTCCGTGCTCTGTTCCGCTTTCATTGTGGCCTCCTTATGCCACTTGAGTTCCCTCTCGTCATTTTTTCTGCCATCTCCGTCATTTTTCCACTTCCGCCTGTCTCCGACTGCCGGGAAACCAACGCCCCCGTCCGATGCCCCATTGTGATGTCCATGGGCGCATCAATAGCTGAAAATAAAAGGACCCCGAGTTCCTTGGGCAGAAGTGGCTCTCCTACGTGAATGGAACGCGTTTATCTATCGACGTTAGCTGCTTCGAAGGGACTGGTGGAAAACGGGCGACATTTCTATTTTAACCAATTGGTATTAATAAGAGTTGCCTAGATGTTGGGAAAGCATTATCAATGCCGTGTGACATATAGAAATTGGAATTATCGGTAGCATCAATTCAAACTCGTACGCGTGGGTTCAGTCCATTTGAGAACTGAAAATTCTTTAAAAATAAATCTTTTTTTCTTCGTCGGAATTATTTTCTTAATCTCTTCCTAGAATATAGTTAAGCTGTATGTAGTTATTAAATGAAATTAGTTACATAAATACTGAATATATGTTACCATAGTCTCTGCAAATATATGGAATTATTTTTTCCATCTGTTATATTTTATTGAGTTAATTGCGTAAACTGCACAGAAAATGCGAGAACTAGAATAAGCAGGCATTTTATTATTATTGAATTATCATTGAAATTATTGAAATATTTTAGTTGAAGAATTTGTTGGTCCATTGATGATTTTTTTGTGAATCGGTATACTACCTAAGTTGTCAGTTTTCTAATAATTAATTGCTCTGAGTTGCGCAATTATTTCGAGATTTTCAAGAATTCTCAGAGTTTCAATATTCGATTATAAAATATCTTAACTTTTTTTTGGATTTATCAATAGGTGCATAAAAATACGGCGTTTAGTGTTTTATGTTATAAGTATTATTATTATCATTTTGTCCTTTGCTTTATAAAAAATTAATTCTAACTTCTCTAAAAAATTATATATTAAACTTGGAAGGAATTTCTTCTAAAGCGAAAATAAATTTTTGCCACATGCGTATAATGATTTCATATGCTATTCATGCAAACGCATACACTATATATATATATATATATATATATATATATATATATATATATATATATATATATATATATATATATATATATACATTCAAACACGAAATCCCGCCAAACGGCGAATAAATACTCATATATACAGAAACATATATAAGGAAAAGGGATAGGAACACGTATAAAGGACGAACACAATAGAGGTGGGGAAGGCGGAATCGAACGGATCACAAGAGTAAAAATATTTCCTCAACCGGGACTCGAACACCGGATCTTTCCACTTGCCGGGCGGATGCTCTTAACCACTTGAGCTATCGAGGATATGTAATTTACCCTGAGATCCGTGGGTCTTATATGTCGCCAAGCGCCCCGATTCTTTAGCCAAGAGATGGCGTCAGAGGGCTGTTTCATCCACCAAAGGAGAAATAGACAATACACAAGAGGAAAGGACAGGGGTTAGAATTCATACAACATCATACAGGAAAAGAACAGTGCGTTTCGTGGCACGCATAGCCAGAAGAAAGAGATGAGCCACATTGGCCAAATACACATTCAAACACGAAATCCCGCCAAACGGCGAATAAATACTCATATATACAGAAACATATATAAGGAAAAGGGATAGGAACACGTATAAAGGACGAACACAATAGAGGTGGGGAAGGCGGAATCGAACGGATCACAAGAGTAAAAATATTTCCTCAACCGGGACTCGAACACCGGATCTTTCCACTTGCCGGGCGGATGCTCTTAACCACTTGAGCTATGGTTCAATTTATTTTTATTCGGTCTAGTATGTTACACTGCTAGTGTTTACATTGTACACATTGTCAGCTTACAGATTATGGTTACAGAATATTTTTTTCCTTATTATGGTTACACACTTACATAGACATAAATTCATATACATGGCATAAAACAATTGTGACCATGAACAATACTGTGGAAGGAAATAATAAAGGCAGGGTTCACAAAATATAGAAGGAATTATTTGGATTAGCGACGGAACATTAGATTTGGTTGGAATTATTGATAGCTTTGAAGCACAGTTATTCAGAAAAACAACTTTTTAACCACGGACGAAGTGTGTCCGGTACCGGGGGCAGCCACATCCGTTCCACCAATGCTTGCATGCCTTTAGCGGAATGTTTATTCGCGGTTCTCATCTGTGTGAATTCCACGATTAGGGTGGTCATTATGAAGGATTTGAAGCTCGGAAAGAGCCGAAAGTTCAAGGTGATCAGATTCATGTCGGTAATGGCACCACCACCGAACACGTCCCAGGTTTTATAGATCTTTTTTAGAGCTTCCCATTCTCTGATTTTATCGTTGCATCCAAGGATGAGATGTGCGACGTTGTCTATTCGACCGCATGACGGACAAAGGGGCGAATCGGCTAGCCGAAGATGGTGCCTCACTTCCCTCGTCATGACTGTGTTCGCGATTAGGTTAAACATTCCACTACGTGCCTCATCGTTCGCCCTGCTGGTCGCCCAGTTTTTCCAAGAAATCGTTCTTTTTAATGTATCTTGTTGCTGCTCGGTAAGCGCTCTGACATACAGGGTCTTCACCCGAATTGCTTCTCCATCTCGCAGGAGAGAAGCGACTTTTTTCGTTTCATCAAATGCCCTCCGGTGGCATACGTCGCGCGCGAGTTCCTGCCACGCGTCCTTGAGGAGTGCCTTGCGCCACGCGTCGTCACCGCCGAGGATGCGCAGGCTAAGCTTCGCGTAGACCACCTTCGCCTTTAGAGCTGTATCGGTTAAATTGAGACCACCCTGCTCAAACGGGCCATAGAGCTGGTTTCGGGACACTTTCTTTACGTAGCCATTCCAGATCATTTGGTTGGACACTCTAATAAAGTATGCGTTGTATTTAGTGGGTAAGGGCCATAGATGGGCCACATACCATATCCTTGGGAGGACAATCTGATTGAGGAGGCGGACGCGGGTCACGATCGGGAGGGAAGGGAGTGAAAGCTTTCCAACACTCCATTTTACATGATGGTCAATAATTCCCCAGTTTCGCTCAATCGTGGGAGCCAACTCCCTCTCCCACCAGAACCCCAAGATTTTGAGCGAGGGCGCTTCTGACCAACCGATGGAGTTCGAGGGCCGGTCGCCCTTCAGCAGCAAAAACCCGGATTTCCGGTTATTGAGGAAGATACCACCCTGCTCATATGACTTTAATATGTCGTGGGCTAGGGCCATGTGGGACGGGTCGTCTACGAAGAGCGTTATGTCGTCAGCGTATGCGACGCCCAGGCAGACGGCGCCGTGACGACGTACCCCGATTCCACTGCTCTGTAGTCGTCTGAGTATGGGGTCTAAGGCAAGGGCGAACAGCAGCATTGACAGTGGGCAGCCCTGCCGAACGGAGTTACTGACGGGGATGGGCGGCGAGGTGGCATTGTTTATCCTAATTATAGAGTATATTCCGTTATACATCGTTGATACGGCACGAATGAAGTACTCGGGGAAGGCCATCTTCTTGAGCACGGTGAGAATCCATTCGATCCGGACCAGGTCAAATGCTTTCTCAAGATCGATAGCCACGAGTGATAAAAAACGATCACCATACAAGGGGGCGGAAAAAATGATGTCACGAATTAAAAGTGCTGCATCGAAAATGTTTCGCGTTTTCGACACGGCGTACTGGGATGGAGAGAGGACGATGTCGGCAGCAGCCGTCATTCTACATCGTAGGACGTGCGCCAATATTTTATAGTCTGCGTTTAAAAGGGCGATTGGCCTGAAGTCGTTGAACGACTTTGGCCGCGTCTTCTTTGGTATAAGCGTTATCACGGCGGTCCTCTGACTTGCAGTCAGAGAGCCGCTAGCTAAAATACAGTTAAAAAGGTGGGTTAAAATAGGTTTTAAAACATCCCAGTACGCTAAATAAAATTCAAAGGGTAGGCCGTCCAAGCCGGGTGCTTTGCCCTTCGGGAACATGGGCGAGACGCAGTCCAGTTCGTCTGAACTTATGTCTCGACAAAGATCGTCTTTTTGATCTGTAGGAAGCGTAGGGAGAGGGGGGAGAGGGGGTGCGTCTCCCTCCTTCCATGGAGGATACCTGTTAAAGGTGTTTTGAAAGTGCCGGCCCGCTTCCTTAAGGAGGTCGGTGTCACCGGCGGCAGATTCTCTGACAGGGATTCTGTCTATATCGGAGCCAGAGTTGGATTTCATCCAGCGCCGAAGCTCAGATAGCGTTAGGGGGCCCCCTTTATCCGTGTCCAGTTCTTTTTGCCACTGTTGGGGAGCGTATTTTTGGAGCTCGTGGCCCAGGATAATTTTTTTTTAGGGACGAAACTTGGGCGTGGAAACCCTCCGGCGCCACATCCTTACGCAGGAGCTCTTCCAGCGCTCGGCGGTAGAAGGAGATGGTGTAGTTCTTTTCCCTACGCCACTCCAAAGTTTGCCTTTTGATGTGGGTGACAATGTGGGGTTTGAAAACCTCGTCCCACCATAGAGCGAGGTTTGCACCGGGACGGAGTGCCGCGATCAGTGCACACACCCGGGTGCGGATAGAATCACGACGAGTCGCGTCCTCCAACACGCGGAGGTCCATGCGCCACACGGAGCCGCAGCGGTGGACGTGCGCGCCCGGGGTTGTGTCCGGGCACGTAACTCCAATGATCTCTGCGCAGTGATCAGAGAAGGACACCGGGAGGGTGTCCACTGTCTGGACATCATTCTTTAGGGATGTCGAGACGAAGAGGTAGTCAATCCGCGTCCGAGAGTTAGGCCCTGATCGCGTGAAGGGGGCGGGACCGGCGCAATAAGAACGCACTGCGTCAATCGCTCTAATGGAGTCGAGCATCAGTGAGAGCGCCCGGCTTGGATAGTATGTCACGTTATCCCTGTTCGAGGCACTATCCTCTCGGCGGTAGATAGTGTTAAAATCTCCCCCCAATATGGCCCTCCCCGAGAAGGAATACAGGTACGGGAGGAGAAGTTCATTGAAATATGTTTCGCGCTCTGCCCTCGCGCGCTCACCGGAGGGAGCGTAAAGGTTTGTGATATGGATACCATTCACGATAACGGACGTTATTCGGCCCGAGGGGTGGCGGCGAACATGAGAGAACGGAATGCCATTTCGGACTAGGGTGGTGGTGCCAGAATGACTTTCGGCGAAATTGCCGATAGCCTGAAAGATGTTCGCATCCCAGACTATGTCCTCCTTTACCTCTTGAAGGAGGATTACATCAGCCCTAAGGTCGCGGAGAAAACGTTGGAGGACTGCAATTTTTAAAGCGCTATAAACGCCAGCAATATTAAGCGAAACAATATTCATTGGTGGAATGAGAGGACAGCTATGGGCACCGGACATCACTTACCAGAGTCCTGGTCATGGCTTACGTCGCTTCGGTCGCGGCTCGAACCCGGGCGACGAGTGCTTCGCCGCTTCCCAGGACGCTTCGTCCGACGGGTCGACGATCGAGGTCTCGAGTTGCCACCGCATACCTCCCCTCCGACCTCGTCCGAAGAGGAAGACCCAGCCGTGGTTTCTACGAAGAGCGGGTTACTTGGCGGCATTCCACGGGGGGCCCTGTTCGAGCGAGCAGAGCTGTGGGCCGTCCCAGCCCAGGAGGTGGCCTCAGGGGGGGGGCGGGGTGGCGGACTGGTGGTCTTCTGCCGAAGGGGCCCCATCGGGAGAAATTAGAGGAGATCGGTCGAATTGGTCCGCCTCTAGAGGAGCCCTGGGAAGATCGTCGACACCTTGGCTGTCCTCAAAGGAGAATGACGATGGAATGTCTGGGATTGTTGACGTCGACAAGGTTTTGCTCGTACATGTGTCAACTTCCGCGGCCGGTGATGCTTTCTTGATTTTCCGTGATACCATAATGGAGGGACCCGCCGTTGAGGAAGGGGGACAGTCGCAATCGGATACATCCTCCCCCGCTGTCACCCGTGATTCTCGGGGAGTTAGCAGCCCGTGAAGCAAGGATTGCGGGGAGAACGCATCGTTGGCGTGGCCAGAGAAAGGAAGGACGCAGGATGATCTGTCCTCTTTTGACGGGGTCACGGAGATAGGAGCCGGTGGTCGTGAGTGTGTATCCGAGCTGGTAGGGACCGCAGCTTGATCGATGTTCGAAATCAGCAGTGCAATGTCGTCCGTTCTCTTCTTCTTCGGATCCCTTTCTTCCGTTGACGACTTTCGCTCCCTCTGAAATTTCCCTCCAAGTGGAGGGGGATGCGGGGGTTCGGCGGGAACAGCTGGGGGCGCACCCTCGATAAGTATCAGGGACCGCGCCCTCTCCTCCACAGCCATCTCGTGCTCATCTATCTCCTCGGCGGTGTTCGGATTAGAGGCCAAAAACATTGCCCTGCATAGCTCTTCCCTCCCTGGTTCCGAGGGCAGGTCTTGCGCTCGTGGCCTTCTTGGTTGCAACGGGCGCAGGTGCGGCGCTGACCCTCGTAGATGATGATGGCCCGGTTGCCGCCGATGTGGAGGTACGAGGGGATATTTCTTTCGACCGTCATCCGCACCACTCTCGTACCTGTTAACACGCGCGCCAGTACCTGTTAACACGCGCGCCAATTTGTCGCCCTCCCACCTGTTCTCCCACGAGCGATGGATTTTTCCAAAACGCTGAAGCTCGCCTGTTATATCTTCCAATGGGGTCTCCACGGGGAGACATAGAACCCTGACATTACAAGGGCTACCGGAGGTCTCGTCAATAGTAATCGTCGTCCTCGGATCATTTTTGGATGGAAACGGTAGTTTTCGTGGGATAAGATCTAGAATCCTCTTCATAGTAGCTTCAGTTGCCAATTTCAGGAATACCAAATGGCGGTTATATCCAAATTGGATCGCCACAATCTCTTCGGGTGTGAGGCCCAGCGACTCTAGTGTAAAGAGGTGGACCTCCAACGGAGTAGGGGGTTTCGCCTTCTCATCAACTTGCAAGGCGAGCGTGTTTACGCGACGTACGACCATTTTGAAAGAAATCAAATGGAGCACGCCAGCGCCAAGAAAAGAAGAAGAGCGCACTGAAAGCACTCCAAGAAGGAAAGAAAGAAAAAAAAACACTCACGAACGCTCCCTCCCCGCTACGCGCACCCGGCGGTAGCAAATAAAAAGGAGCCTAAGCTCTACACTAGTAGTCAAGGTCAGTCTTGATCCAGTAAACAAAACAAAGGCACGGCCTTCCCGGCGGAAGAAGTCGAGAGTCAAACTGCACGCTTCTTGATGAACTAGGCGGTCAACCGCCGCTCGAAACAAAACACGATCGGAACCTCGATTTCTGAGAGAGTCCGGCAGTGCCGCTCTCCAAACCCCGGCGGCCGAAGCCTCGGACGCCGGCGAATTTTAGACACTCGGTGAACACAGGCACGTCCTGCTATCGAGGCAGCTATCGAGGATATGTAATTTACCCTGAGATCCGTGGGTCTTATATGTCGCCAAGCGCCCCGATTCTTTAGCCAAGAGATGGCGTCAGAGGGCTGTTTCACCCACCAAAGGAGAAATAGACAATACACAAGAGGAAAGGACAGGGGTTAGAATTCATACAACATCATACAGGAAAAGAACAGTGCGTTTCGTGGCACGCATAGCCAGAAGAAAGAGATGAGCCACATTGGCCAAATACACATTCAAACACTGTCTATTTCTCCTTTGGTGGGTGAAACAGCCCTCTGACGCCATCTCTTGGCTAAAGAATCGGGGCGCTTGGCGATATATAAGACCCACGGATCTCAGGGTAAATTACATATCCTCGATAGCTCAAGTGGTTAAGAGCATCCGCCCGGCAAGTGGAAAGATCCGGTGTTCGAGTCCCGGTTGAGGAAATATTTTTACTCTTGTGATCCGTTCGATTCCGCCTTCCCCACCTCTATTGTGTTCGTCCTTTATACGTGTTCCTATCCCTTTTCCTTATATATGTTTCTGTATATATGAGTATATATATATATATATATATATATATATATATATATATATGTACACACAATTATATCTAAAACATAAACACAGTAATCAACCCGAAGTTAGGTTTGGTAGGTGATGAAGTAGATCTGGGTGAGTTCACCCAGCGTCATGCCTTTGTTGGTAGCAATGAATTCCTCGCCCTGGCTTGCAGTTACCTGAACAAAAATTGTTGGTGTAGATGATCGTTGAATCTGTTCTCTATCGATTCTCATCATACTGACAACACCTTTCTCTTGAGATCCTCCCCAAATCGGCTTGATCTCAGCTCCAAGGCTACTATCTTTCTCGTTCTCCCTCCGTTATATCCCCTTTGTTATCCCAACTCCCCATTCTCCTATATCGCTCCACTTATTTCTTCTTCTTAGCCCTTCTCTTTCATTTTCACGGCATTCCACTCTATACGTTGCCCCAAACTCTCCAAACCTCCTCGTATCTCGCCCCGCGAGGCCCTTTCTTCAACACTCTCCCTCACGCATCCATCTTGGCTTCCGGCTACTCTCACGCGTCACTCTCTCCGCAAATCCCTTCCACCATCCTGTATGCCACCGTTCGAATAAGCGATAAACCCCTCCGCGCTCACGCTACGCACCAGTCCGACTGCTGCAGCGAGCACCAATTCCCTTCCCTTCACCACTTCATCTTGGTCTGCTCCCACTCACTTCCCTCTCCTTCCTGTTCCGCCCTGCGAAATCCCAATCCTCTCCAATTTCGCCTCCGATTCAGTGGGGTTGAGAGTGGGGGATGGCTGAGGTCGTTCGGTCGCTTGCGTGCGAGGTTTGGTAGGATCCGCTTCCATTTGGCTTTTCGAGAGTCCCATCCCTGACAGCAACGTTGGGGAAGCCTACCCCCTTCTCTCACCGAACCTTTTATCCTGGTTACCGAATAAATGCTTAACCATCGGATAACAGATGCCTTCCGGGATGTTTTTTGCCCATGTGATCAGAAGTTCAACCCCGCGCTCACCAGTTTTTCTGGTTTTTTTTCCTCAAATTTGATTTTTACCTCAACACTTTCGAGGTTTCCACTCATTCATATTGACGTTGTTGATTAATAGGTTGGAGATACCCGGTGTGACATATCGTTCCTTAAAGCTGAGTAAAATGCCATTAAAATATCCACATTGGCGTGTTTTTTTTATTTTATAGTGAATAAACGCTATGATTACATTTTAAAGATATTTTTTGATTACTAGAATAAATTTTGTTCTTTTATGAGGTCTTAATTTTTAAAATAAACCTAAATATTGAAAAATTTATTACTTAAGTTTTTTATCTCGAGAATCAATAAAAAATAGTATTAAAGCTATCTTATATATGCATGTAATACAGTTAAAAGGATCTTAAGGATAGCTCAAAGTTTTTTAGTTGTGATTCTTCATTTATAATTGCATACTTATTCATAGTACCATAAGAGATACCTGGTATTTCGCTACTATTTTAAGAATAGTTTTCTCGGTGAATTATCACCTTCTAAAAAATATGTATCAATTGCAAAATCTCTTTCCAAGGCCCTCCGTATCCCATGGCGTACTTAATAAAATAATTCCTAAAAACGAAGGGGAATGACTTGGTGGAAATCAAGTTTCACGCGAGCTGTTACGCTGGACACAGTTTCAGAATATGTGCCAATTTTCAATTGGCTTCCCTGAAAGTTGGCCTCTGAAGCTTCAACTTCTAGTTCGGTGCAGTTTCGCATTTTTTTCCTGAAAGTCCGCATGTGAATCGCACAGTGGAAGACCAAATTTTTTGGGCTTTTATTCCTGTGATGCGCTTTGGTTTCCGAGTTTCCGGAGTTCTCGATCCAATCTTTTCTGAATCACAAAAAACTAGCCATAACTATATATTTCGGCTTACTTGGGATAAAAAATGCTCATTCCTTTGTAATGTGTTAACAATAGGCTTACATTTTTACTAATCAACAGCAGATCGTCTTTATACTGGTAAGAATCAGAAATTAAAATCTCGATCAATCGTTCCATTCGGAAGAAATGAGTTACCTATTCAGTGGTACATTAAAAACCGCAAGCAATGCGCAGAAATACCACAGTATCCACAGAATATGTTGCAAAAATGTTGTTTGTCACCCTCTATTTCTATGATGACTTATCGGTAATCATGCGAATGGAATATTTATACGATTTCAATGCCAAAAACACTATTTTATGCTCAAAAGACTCCATGACTTTCCAAATGATGAAGTAATCACAATGTAAAATAAAAGGTAGGAAATTATGGATCTCTGCGCAATTTTTGATCAAACATAAAAAAATCTCTTAAAGATATACACGTTTTCATATTTGCTTGAAAATTCAATTAATCAAATGAGATATTATATATTCGAAGATCCTCACCAAGCATTTTATCCTAGTTAGGTCTTGAATGAAGAGATTGAAATCCTGGTGTTTTCCATTTTGGAATATTCTGTCACTTGTTCCTCCACCAATATTTTTGAATGCATGAAAGCTGTGAGATGAGTTTACCTAAGAGAAACATGTTTACCAATTTTTTACTTGCTTTAGTCTTGTCTTGTTTAATTCTCTTGCCCAATTTTTAAATTTTATATGCATCTTACGTGTTTTTATTTTGGCAAAAACAATCGGCTCTGTAATATTACTGAAATTATATAATAGTGTTTTTAAAAATGCGTGAAAATTATCAATTTTCGTTTTGTATTAATGAAATATAGATATTACCAGTAAATAAATGAACGATAATTAATTGATTTTAAAGCATTTTTTATATTCTCCAATACATTGTGTTAGCAATGAAGATTCCATAGCATTAATTCCTCATTTTTGAAAAATTCATTTCATTAGCTTACGGTATACTTGTCATTGACAGTACTATTTCCGTTTCTCTTTGTTGTTTTGAATCTTTGATTAATAAAATCCTCTAGGGATTGTTTTACTCTAGGTTGCTAAGGGTGCGTTTCAAGTTTACCCTTTACTTTTTATTATTAAAATTATAAAATGTATTCACTAGTAAAATAGAGGAAAATAAAAAAAGTTCCACGCTGAACACTAATGGAAAAGAATGTGTGGGTTAGGTGACTCATTCAAGTATTACATTGGCTAAAAAAGCGTGAGTAGCATTGCATTCCTTGAATTTTCTTTTACAATTCTCTGATCATTAGAAATCAATTACATGTATTTCCCATAGCCTGCTTTAATGCATATCGTCGTGATAAATCGGCATAATATATGATTTGTTTGCTTTCATATGACCCGAAATGGGGATTCAGTTTATTTACTATTTCGGATTGGCAAAGTGTCCTTCATCGTCCCAGTATCTCCACGTTGATAAAATATTCTGATTCCGGAAATAACATTTAATATAAATGCAGACGGCTGCAATATTTAACAGCAACATTATTTTAATAGTCTGTAGAAAACATATTGGTGAAATGAAAAAAACACGCGCCTCGAGCCTTCTTCAGGGTCCGTGTAACGTCCTCGCCCTCGATGCCGTCAGTAACCAGAGTTTTGGAGAAGAGAGAGGTCCTTCAACACTAAGTGTAAATCTGAACTCTTCAATAGGGTACCTTTTTGAGTTATCCTTTGCACTGAAGGAGATAAAGAGTCCTCTTATGCGAAAGAGTAATGGGTACAATGTCAACATAACTCAACTTCTGCGCTGATAGCATACATGTACGTGTATTGGTAAAGTTTCTTCACGAATATTAAAAGATCATCACTGAAGCGTATACTTCTTCAGGTGGACGATGCCATCACCCACTAATTGACTTATCAAAAGTACATGTGTTCGTGATTACTCAAGTAAAAATAATGAGAATGAGATGATAGCCCGGTTATCAGCGCGATTTTCTTTTTATCTTCTGTCTGCTCCTTCTCACATAACTGTATTCATCATAACAATATACTAAATAGGTCTTATCGTCTTAGATTATTTCATTCGTCAGGGGCGTATACACTGATCAATATCATCACGTGAATGCATATATTCACTGTATTTTAGTATTTTCTCGGCTTTTTTACTTAACTCCTAACATGAATACACCAACGAAGGTGTTTTTTCAAGTAGAATCCGAACTAATACTGGGAAATGATATTACATGAAAACGACAATACATGTAAATATTTCAGGACAGTTTAGTACATGCAATAAAATTCGTCACTCTTTTCCGCTCTTTCGTTTTCTTTAATTTCGGTTGTTATCAGTTTGGCAGCATGGCGTTTTTGGGTATGGAGGTTACCTTCGTGTGGCAAGCTCATAATTTTTAAACTGGCCAACTTTATACCTCAAAAGTTTATATATTGCTTCAGAAAATAAACGGGAAAGAAAATGAAGCTTTTTTCAGTTTTTCTGGGCTGACTGGTATGTAATTTATGGTTTAGTATAAGCTTCTTTTTAGTCAGGGTGATTGCTGAAAGGGATTTGGTGAAAACATTTGCTATTCTGACTAATTATTATTATGCATTATATTTGGAGCACGCTGCTCGTTTGTATTTGAAGAGATCTATACCTCTACTAGGATCAGTATATTGTCTAAATTTCGTGGAAAAACATTAAAATATCACAAATTGGAGACATCTATTTTTTCTATCAAAAATGGATCAAACATAAAGATGATTTTATTTACTGGTTTACACAGTTGGTGGTCCACCCATGGAAATTGGCGATAATTGTGAAGATAAGGTTTTCACTTACGAGTTTATTTTTCAATGGACGATACAGTAGAATTTTCATCCAAGCGCAACGCACTATTTTCTAACCACACGATCGAATCGAAGGCGTAGCAGAAAATCGCTTGAAGCTCCAGATATAGGCTGTCGTCCTTTAAATTTTTAGGTAGCATATTATGCGGAACCTCCGGTGAATATTTAGGACCCTCTTAAAATTCATGAGCTGGAAAGCAAATGTATAAATTTATTTTTGTCAAGAATCCCATTGATGAAGCACAAAGGGTAGGTACTGAGAACACCCGGGGGCCCTTGTAGATCAGGTATCCCACCCTTCGCGGCCTCCCGCTCTCTCTCTCCGCAGATATCCCATCGGAGCATATTTTTCACACCACGCTTACTTAATGCTGAGCGAACGCAGCAAGCCACGCAACGAAATGACGTGCTCGGGCAAGCGCATTCCAGCTCAGTTTTGCCTTCCACAGGTATTCATCCGTCTCCCTCGCGCAACTTCGAGGAAACCCAACTTCCCCCCCCCCTTCTTTCCCCCCCCCAGCACTTCCTTTGCACATCTTGTCTCCTTTCCTTTTTCAGCTCCAGAGAATTCCCTACCCGTCCTACGTATTTCCTCTTAAATTTTACACATGCATATTTTGCTCTGTCACCGCTAGAGCCTATAAGAGATCAGCGCAGAGGCAATCTCGAAAGCCATCAGGAAAATCACTTCTCAATACATGGTACCTTACCGTCTTCCACATGTAAGAGTGTGCCCGCGGAATGTTGTACCCGCGTGCAATAGATCATGTTGGAGTCGGAAGGTCGTGACTGGGTGAGATTTCTAGGGAAATGAATTGATAAAAAATTATTTTTGGACGGCATGAAGAAATGAAGAGGAAAATAATGCAACGAAAACATGAATTTACGACCGAAAAGAGTGTTTTAAAATGCATGACGATATGAAAAAATGATCGAGGAACTTAAAAATCTACAATTAATTCAATGATTACCAATGATAGTCAATAGCACGTCGAATTTAACCATATGGAAAAAATACCCTTTAGACTATGGCATCGTTAGTATTTTGGTCCGTAATTGGCAAGCATTGACACCATGCAGTGGAATCTGTTGTATACATAACCCATGAAAATCTAGAGCATGTAAATTGATGACAAATTAATTTCGAATACTTTCTCTATCCATACTTCTCTTTTTTAATGGCTGTCAAATCTAAAACAAAATAAGTACTTTTCTTTCGCTATGTCCCTTCCTTTTTTCAAATCTCTCTAAAATCTGTATAGCTAAACCATTTTTTGGGTCCTCATTTGAACATTTAAGTATATTGAATTTGAATTTTTAAGTATAAATTAGCTACCTGACTCATTCAGATTAATTTCAGTAACGACTCTTGTATATTTTGAGGCAAAGTAATCATATTCACTGCTCTTCATCTCTGCATTTAAAACAATAAAAAGCGTTAAGGTGTGTAGTTTGGCAAGTAATCAATATGAAGCATGATACGGAAGAACGAGTCCCTTTTTCTTTAAATACCTACAATTTTCATTCCTTTTTATCTTAGTATTTCTAGATTTCTTCCGACTATATACGTTGATAGCTCGATTAAATTGATTAACATTACTGCGTTCCACAGCTTTAGCTTTTGCGCTACACATTTCTTGTTATTGGCCCGAAAAATGCCAATAAATATATTTTTTTAATCACTTAATTTTATTGAATTCCATATTGTTATGTTTTAAGTCATTTTCTGTACCCTAAAATTTTCGTTGTGGAGAAAATGCGACTTATGAGAAAATTGCTTAAATTTTAAACCTCAAACTTCTTCTCCTGTGAAAGTTCTGGTAGCAAATATCTCACGGCACTACACAAGATCGGAATTTGTCGATCATTTCCAGATCTCATCATTAGCGACTGATTTTGCTACTGGTCGCTAATATATATCAAAGCAATAAACTTATTATAATGAACATTAGTCGAGCATTTAAAAGAGGTATTACAGGGAAAATATACTCTTTAAAATAAGCACGGTTAGACGTATACATTGCAGTGTTTTGATGTGTCGATAAGGCTACATAGTAAATTTGTCATGTTCATTATTAAATAAACCATTTTAGTAGTTTTGGAACACATTTTACTATCAAAATATAATTATGCTAACGTAATCCCAGAAAGTAATACTATCTACGCATGTGAAATCAACTCAATTTTCTTCAATTTGGGTTTCCGGCATTGTATTAAAGTATCCCTTATTTAATGAACTGCTGTTCATATCTGTTATTTTCCTTGAGAAAAAGTGGCTTTGGCACGCACCAAGAGTCTTGTTTTTAAATAGTCAGTTGTTAATGTATAATGGATGTCAACATCTTACCTTTTCGTCAGAATTGATCTCAGTTTAATTGCCGTTTCAACTGAGCGCATTCCATTTTGCTGGCAGTTTTATTCTTTTCCAGCAAGTTGCAATCTCAGAAGTTGCGGTGCAGATGGGTCCACGTGACGTCAGAGCTTGCCTGAATATCCCCATTTTAATAACAGATGAACCGTCGAGAATCGTCTTGTCGGTATCCATGCGTTTCACGCTACAACACAGACAAAGGCGATCCGTGACAGACAGGAGAGCCAGAAGCCAATGCTGGCGGCGAGTTTAATTGCACTGTTGCCTGTTGCCCATTAAACATGACGGAGCATTGTGGAGGGAAATAAATGTAGGCGTGTATGTGTGAGAGTGTATTCGGCAACACCACGATATCCCGAACCCGACATTTCAACGATTGTCTCCCGCAACCAGCCGACTGTATACTATTTTCCCTGCCGCTCCAAAACTACGTCATGGTCTGTTTTCTTTAAGAGATGACCATGACAGTTTTGGCGACAGATAATTCATCACTAGTAATAAAGTAGCCGAGATTAATAGTAACACATGTCTAAATTTTTATAAGAAATATTTCTCGTTGCACGCCGATATTTCTGAGCTGTACCTTCTAAGCCTTTGTGTTAGGATTGACTTGATTCTTTGAGCCCATTCTCATTATTTTCACCTACCCTTTTTTTGTTTTTTGCCCTAACACCTAGCCATGGGCTAACAACATGGAATGGTATAATTCAATTCTTGAAATTCGCCTTCGATTTATAATAACATCGGCTTCGGTCACTTGATATTGATTTTTATTTCACCTAACTACGACTGTGATTTTGCACTTCAGTTACCAATCATTTGGTTAGTTTCCTTCATTGATAAAAATTATTCTACAGCTGGGGCTGAGTGCCATAGTCTCTAGGGAGAATATTTCAACCCGTTATGGGGCAAAGACTTCATACTGTTCGGGTGGGTTTTGTGCAATAATTAAGGAAAAGTTACCATTCAAATTGTATTGATCCATATGTATTAATTATGTTTACTGACTGAACGCCATATTTTATTCCGGATGAAAGTCGAAGAATGCCCTCTGCGTGTGCCTTCAAATGTGAAATAAAAAGTAGGAAACCAATATCCCTAACAGTTTATATCTACAACGGAATACTTATTGTATGCAGTTTTTAATATACTCTGAAAAAATCATTTCATAGGTATGCTTGGGTAATGTATACTTCATTCTAGATTGACGTGATATATTTATTTTATGAAATCTTAAACTTCTTTCGTCATTGCTAACCATTTTGAACTAAATGTTAAACTTATCAAACGGAGGTGAGAACCAATCATCATGTTGAAGCCTATAAAGTGAATCAGATGAGTATAATATTATCAAATAGCAGGGTAAAATTTCATTTGATTGAATTTGAATATGATATTTTCTGCATTAATGTACATTTTATGTGTTCTCTCAGAGATATTTCCTATCAGGAATACGTTGCAAGTAAAAAATCGGTAAATTTTTGAGGAATGCTAGCAGCTGTAATATACTGGTCTAGGCATTGAGCCTCTGAATCATAGTTGAAGATAATAAAAAAATTGAGGATCATGCTTTGCATTTAAGGTCTGTGTTAAATTTTGAAATAAAATTCTTTATCTCATGTTAACAGTTTGGCTCGTAACGTAACGTTTGACTGCCAGCTCAATATACGCTTGGACTGTTGCACTAATTAGTGTCCAAAATTGTAAGGAATTTTGATTGGGATTATTATTTTTTTGATGAATTAAATGTTTTTCTCGTAATTGGCCACCTCTCGTTAATTTCATTTTGATTCCAACGAATCGCACGTTGAAAGTTGACACGCTAACGCTGTCAAAATTGAACGAAGGTGTGGTGGTTCACTTTAAAAAGGGCCGAAAAAAGATTTGACGTGTCGTTGAAGCAAGGAATTTTATATTAGCAACTCTATTATGATTTTTTACGTAATTCAATCTAAAAATGACTCGCATTCACTCACAATTAACTACTTCAAAGTATTAAAATTGAATATCATTTCATGAATTAATGGATAACAAGGCAGGAGTACATCGAGTGCAATTTGTACGTTTACTGCATCCAGATGTTTTTGGTGGCTCAAATCAGAGTGGGCGTTCCTTTTTCATAACTGCAAGGAAATTTACAAGACTTGGTTTATAGCTCATAGAAATTCTTGCTGAGCACTTGGCATTACGTGCTTTAAATGTAATACACTATGTCTTCACCTGTTTTTGATTGCTTGTAACTTCTCTTCTGGCTTTGTTTTACGAGTCCAGGGAAGTAGTGAAACGTGGTATTTTAGTGAAGAGAATCTAGCATGTCGCTTAGTAAGCCCTATTCGAGGGAACTATGCGCAGTTTCCTCTCCCTCTCAATGTAAATTCGGGCTTTCATGCCTCTCCCTGAAGAGGTTTGCTCGATGTCTGGAATGTGACGAGTCCGTGCTTGCAAAATGTAAGAAAGGAATTTCACAGCTGGAATTGGAGCGTTTTACTCCCGACTAAACACTTCTAGGAGGACGATTTTAGCCGTGGTGAAATCATACATTCAGGCGCCTGAATTTCAATCCGTGGGGAACTAAAATAATCTGTAAGGAATAATGTGAAACCTATGAAATGAATGATCGTAGGCGGAACTTCTTTTCTTTCATTTGGGCAAGTGAAATGCATGAAATATTAGGTATATAATTAGGATATTTAAATGGATTTAAATGATAATCTCTTAATTAGTTATGCAAATTAATAATGCAAAAATTAACAAATTTATGTTCCTCATTTCTCTTAATTTATATCTTGAACGTGTTTTGTTTCCTTTTAGTGTAAACTTCATTGGGTTCCACACCTTTAGACACTTTGCTTTGCTGAGTTAAGATCATTGTTAACTCATTTATAAAATATTAGACCCTCAATTATTAATAAAACTATAATAATTGTATTTTTATTAATGTGGCATTTAGGAAATGGAAGGAAAAATGATTTTCATAATCATTTATCCCCCTCTTTATTTGCCATTAAAATTGCTTCAGATTTATAATTATGATTTGTTTTCCTATCGCCAAAAAAATATTATTTTTAATTTGAATGAAGTCAGATTAATATCTAAAAGGTAAATTAATCCATAATAACTATTAAATTATTTAGATGTTATTGATTTTGTATTGATCCAGTTTAATATGTATCATTTATTTCATTTAAGAAGAGAAAAAAAATATTTTTGATCTAAAAAGGCCTGATATTAGTAAAATTTTAGGGGTGGATATTTTTTTGGCGCTTAAAGATTTTTCATTCAATTTTATAGCGTATGAAAATAAGTATAATGTAAACATTAACTAAACGATAAATTAGTGTACGGTAAATATGTACGCTTAGTATGTACTCAAAAAGTTTTCTTATGTCGTAGTGACTAATACGGAACGGATCCATTGTATCATAAAATTGGAAACATTTAAAATGATATTAAACAAATTTAATTTTGAAAGTAAATGTATCACTGAAGGTGCAGATAAAGAAATCTTTAGAGGTTTTTAGCTGATATGAGATTAAGTTAATTGGTTAGGAGATTAACGATCAACTCTTCGCATGTTTTCGCACCAAATATTAATTGAAAGTCTCAGCTCAAACAGAATAATCTTTCAAAATATTTAAAGGATTTTTGCGAAGAAATATCTAAAAACTTATGCGAATAGAAATTTTTCGTAAAATATGTTTAGATATGAATAGATATACTTAACTGTGCATACACCAACCGCAGATGTCAACCCGAAAGTTGGTTAGTTTGGTGAGGACAGAGCTAAGCTCAACGGTGGGGAAAATTCACACATCAGATTAGGGAAAGGGGTGGGTCAATTCCCTTCCTTGCACTAACTATAGTTCCACAGGAAGACCTGGTAGCCTAAAACCACCCTGCATATAAAGATAATATCACATACAATGTATACATGAACAAAAATATGTGAGAAATTAGATTAGAACATTTTTTAAATGCTCACCTGCAAAGTATTTTGAGAGTATTGTTACTGCAGTGAAACCAAATTGTTTATACTTTTCTTAAGATTAGATTTGTACTCACAACTTTTATGTAATTTTCATTACATTTTGTTATTTTCATTACATGAATTTCCAGTTTTTTATTGCATTTATTGATCAATTTTTCTGTAAACTAAGACTTTTTTTATTTTTGAGCATTCAATGTGATTTATAAATTGCATTTTTATCGACCTTGATGTCATCAGGCTCAGAGGAGTGTACCTTCTTAATCACTTTTAGGCATAAATATTTTGAAATGCAGATCAACAAAATAGATTGATTTTATTTAAAAAATATTTTTCATACACTATTTCATACACTTCATACACTTCATATATTTCATACACTATACATATTTTTCGATGCCTTTTTTTTAACTCGTCCTCCTACGAATTATGTGTAACTTGGTCTTCGAATCAAGAAATATGACCTCACCTAAGTTGTGAAGATCATGCCCGCCGAACTAGTGTCCCCTGCGTCGCAGGTTGCTCCTCCGATGATACCCTACTTCTATCGTACATTGCAATTCATACTTTCTCTTAATTCGTCAATATTTGATTTCTGATCGCTCAATAAGGACTTTGCGCATCAAACTGAACTGGCTAATGAAAAAATGTCAAAAGTGTTTACTCTTAGAGAGAGGCTTGTGTATCCTTCAAAACGTATATCATTTTTCAGCAATCATTCTAGACATCCTCCATATAGGTAACATATTAATATATTCTTATCGTAAATTAGGAAGAAACTGAATTGGTTTGTGATGAAATTTTGCTTGAAAGCGTCTTACTTTAGCGTTCCCGGTTAAATTCTTCCCCCTGCCTTCTGCGTCTGCTGGAACCCCTGCAGGTGTTTTATAGTTCTGTTTGTGTTCTTTCTTTTCATTTTGTATCTCTTTGCAGTCCGATATCCTCCCACCCCCCCCCCATATCCACCCCTCTCCATCCGTATGTATTAAAGGATAAGGACGAAAAGGAACCAAGGTAAAAAAACAAAGAAGGGGATTCCTCTTAATCCCATTTCCTTCCTCTTTTATATTTTCACTAATTTTTTTAAGCCCCGATCCCCGCGGCGCCTCTTGGGGATCCAGCGGAAATGTATCTTTTCTTTCACCTTTTGATAGAATCGATCTCTATTCCGTTCCAGTCGTCTTCACTCTTAGAAGCCTCCTCGTCCTCTTCATTTTTTTCCCATCTCCTTTGCACCAAGAGAGACTGACGCGGCAATTCAATTACTTCCACGCTATGGTGAAACAGTATGTTGAGGAATGTAATGCGTCGAACTAGCCTAACTTATTTTAGCGGTAATTTATTTTTACTCGGAATAGCGAAATACCTTGAATACCATTTGCCGCACTCATTATACGGAATAAGATAGCCGCATAATATCTTTCAAGGTTTCTTTTGCCGTTTGTTTGAAAATCGCCAATCTTGATTAGCTAGGTACGTAAGAGAGTTTCAAATGACTTTTACACTGCATTTGATTTGATGAAATCCATTCCAACTAATGTAAATATTCATTAATTTGTGAATTAATTTATGTTAATGAACTGAAAATATTCCAGTGCAATACCCTGATGAAGTTTTTCTTTCAGTTTGGTTGAACTGGTGCAAGTGATAGTAAGGGTTTGAAAAAGCTACATTTAGCTATTGGAGCAATTGTTATTTTTATTAATTAGTCTAATTTATAAAAAGGGGAATTTCATCTATTAATCTGAAATGACCTCATTATTTATCGACAACTTAAAAAAATGTATGGATATACACCCTTAAGTAAATAAATCTATGAGACAAAGAAACTGTTAACTAAATTTTAAATACTTTTCCATCCTTGGCTGTCTAAATAGAGCTTTCACATCGCAGTGCGCAATGCGTTGAAAAATAACTAAATCAAAAAAACTAAAATTTTAACTTCTTAACTGCAGAACAATCACATGGTAAGATAAATCCTGTTGATTGAAGTATGCTATTGCTAGAATTTACTTTGTTATGTCTTTTCCCACAAGAATTATATACATTTGATATCATTAATACGGTGCCTGGTTGTTTTTATAGCTAATTTGAGAGTAGAAATCAACTACATACTTATATATTGAAAAATCTTGTTATATTCACTCGCTATTTCAAGTCAACAGTTGAAAGTGTCCTGTGGTCAGCCAAAGAGGATTCTTTCGTTCTATGCCGATGATTATTTTGGCCAAGGAAAGTAAAATTAGCTCAGGGTTACGTCATTATGTTTAAAATGGTTTCACAATAAACAAAGTATCTGGTATCACATTAGCGATTTTGTTTTTTCTCCTATGCTGATCTTATTTTTTTCTCTTGTTTCAGGTACGTTTGCTTCGAAACGTCTTCGTTTTTAATTCCGAATCAACTGTCTACGGTGTTTCGAGTATTCTCAGCAAATGCAATGTTTTTATCAAGCAAGCAAACAAGGTTTTTATCAGAGCGTAAGTAGACACATTATAATACGTCCATATCCTGAAGTCAGTCCTGATTCCTTTGCAATATGGATGGTAGTGAAATTGAAACTTTGATATTCTCCCTCTGTTATAAGCTAATCATATCCTTCTTGTCAACTACTGCCCAGAACGTATATCAAATGTGGTTTTAATGTCATAACAGAAATAATAATACATATATCTTGATCTTATATGCACAAACCAATGCGTAGACACGAAACTGTTTTAGCCGTTACCTAAGTGGTGTACCGTTTAGCCGTTTACTACTAGTGGAAACTTCCAATCGTTTAACTCGTATTAGTGTGGATGTCATTGTCAGATGGTACTCGTTCATGAGTAAAGGGATATGCATTTATTTCATCCCTGCATCCTTAAGGTCGTGAATTGAAAATATCTTGGTAATTTCAAGTCATGATTATCAATTTTCCAATGTAAAACTATTTAAATGTTCCTTATTCGTAAATTCCACCCAGGATCTTCAAGTTTTAGTGATACGAGTAGATCAACTGCCTTCATTTATTTTCATTGATGCTGTTAAGCCTCTCGAGAGAAATTAATCATTTTTGAGTCGTTTTTTGTCTCTTTGTGAGTATTTTAATTAAGTAATGCACAGTTATCCTTCTTGGGTGGATGTGAGTTATTTATCTAGTATAAAATTATCATATTCATATTTTTTAGATGTAGTACCTATATATATATATATAGCTTGGTAATGTTTTCAATGACATGCCCGTCTGAAATTACTTTGAACTTCTCGAGTGGAATAAAATTCTAATTTGTCCTTGTCAAATTTTTGCGATCAAAATCTTTTTTTTAAATAATTATTGATGCGAATATCCTTTGTCAGGAAAAGGTCCTACCATTCTGGGGTTGCCTACGTTAAAATTGGTCGTTTTATAAAAACGTTCATAGGATATGATTCTAGCGTGGTAGACAAACTGCGAGAGCTTCTGACCACAGACTGTCGGATTCCAGGTTCAAAGCTGGTTAATAGCTTTGAACACTCCAGTTAAAAAGCAAGTTGTGCGATTATGCGGTAATGCTTCCCATGTGCAGCTTGCGGTTATTAACCGCAAGCTGCTGCATATGGGAATTAATCTCACCTTGAATGTGTAAATTTCACACGCCTCAAGGGAAAATACGGGATGAGCTTTTTTTCTTCCCATCAAACCAATCTTCGGATATATGATTTTAGGTTATCTACGAGTTAAGATAGGTTTTGAATGGATACAACTATCAAATAAATATCTTGTCTCTCCTAAAAAAACAACCCAACATCGTGCTCTATAGCAAGCCCCTCTTCATCCCCGTATACTTCCAACCTCCCAGCATTCCGTACAACATCCCTATCCTGTTCCTGCCCCTTCCTCGTATGCCTAACATTCTCCCCTCTATCACAGTCTTCAACATTCCATTGCCAATCAATATGCTTTGCATCTTCGGATGTATAGCTGTGGCATTTTGACAGGCGTCTGTATTTCTCATTACCTGGTGGTATTCACTAAAGAGGTTCTCTAGTACCCTGACCATTGCCATATCATCTATGTTTATCTGAAGTCGATGACCCAAACCGCAACAACATTTTGGTCATCTCGAGAGAGATGCAGATTCTGCTACGTGCGGTTCAAATAAAATGATCCACCTCCTGAAATAAAATTTTGTGACCTTGTTTAAAATATATTTTGAATCCTCATACATTCCTTTAAAAAAAATTGGTCCATCTCTTGACGAACTTTGTACTGCAAGTGAATTGACGATGTACGCTTAGTGATATCTTTTCATTAATACCCTTCAGAAGAGTCATTGGGGTAGATGATACCGATTTCATTGTAAAAAATTGGACAAAATAAAGACCAGGATTTCGGATGCTGATAGAGGTGTTTCTATGAGGGAGAAGAATGTGATTTATGCTCAAGGTGAATCCTTCCGATCGATAGGTGATAATTTGCCCTATGGGCTTCAGAAAGGAAGATTTGAAAAACATGTATGAATATACGCTTTTGAATAAACACGTCTGGACATCGGTGCTCCATATAACTTCTTCTCTTAAAAACTCCCAAACGAAGAGTATTCCCCAGCGGAATGGCTCACTCCTTTAATTTTGTGGTTACAGTATTTCTCGTGCAGTAAGGCAATGGCCTGTGACCCGGGAGTTGAGAGTGTTGGCCTCATGCTTTTCACCTTGGCTTGGTACGCGTGCTCAAACATGTCTCACGTAAAGGAGGTCCCCCCCCCCCCCCCCCAATCAGCTTTTCATTCACTCGCCAGAGACAATCGTGCCTACGGAAAGGCACGCCGTCAGACTCCCATGCAAACCACACGCCCTTGCTCATTTGACCGCAGAATGCCTCGGCGGTTGTGCGGCAGACCGAGGGCGGGATTTATTGACCGGGTTAGAAAACGGGCCGGGACTTGTCCAAATCCGTTAATCCTCCTCCAGGGCGAAATGCATCACCACGGGATTGGACGAACAGTTGGGAAAATGGGAGGGGCGGATGCTGCACTGGTGCCAATATGCAACGAGAGGATTTTGATTGCGGGATAAAGATGGGGAACAGATTTAACCCGCCACTTCACGAAGAAGCAGCGATGAAACATTATCAACAGCCCCATTAGATGTGAATCATCTAAATCCTCATTAATACTTTCCTTCTTTATGATAATCCATTGAATTTATGGTTGCAATGCCGACCCGTCCCCAAGATCTCGTATTGCGCTAACTTCCTCATTTTGTACTGTGATTTCTTTTCAATAGGGAAGGATCATTTGAGTCAATGGAAAGTCTCAGAAGAATGAATATTATAAAATTTGTGATTGGTAACCTTTAAAGACTTATAAGATATGATATGTGCGCTGTTGTAGATCATTTTCAGACGCTGAAAAATTCTAAATATACAAATTGCGACTCATTGTAAGTTGCTGAAGACCTTAACGAAAGTTGCCCAATGAGATGGATTATGGATTTAGCCCTACGATCAATAATAAAAATTATGTACGATAAAAGAAGAAGAATAAAATGAAATAAAGAGAGCTGGTGAACACGATATTTTGAAGAAATGCTAAAATATTGGCAGCGTACTAAATATTTCACAGCATTTAATATATGTATATGTAAGTTTAAATATGCCTTAATTTCTACAGATTTCTTTACATTGTTTTCAAATGGTAAATATTCTAATTTGTACTGCGTAGGGATCCTCATTACGTCCTCTCAATCTCACGCGTATTCTATTTTATTCATTTTTTGCCGTCCTTTTTTTCAAATATTTGAAATTCTTGGTGCAATGATTGCTAATCATTCTTCAATAAAAATAATTACAAAATGTTAATATTGACACTACACATGAAATATTAATGACGTATTTGTTCCTGACACAAACCTAATTAAAATGCAACAGATTTGCGGAGAACGTTTACCCAGTAACCACTTTTAGTATTCCATTGAAAGGAAAAAATTAAAACTTTGAATATAAATGAAACGCATTGATCGTTAATGCGTAAAAAATTTAATTGGAACTTTTCCACGCCAGTACAACGATGAAATAAGGTTGATTAAGATGGTGGAATTATTTTAAACAAGCTGTTTGAGAAACAAAAGCCCTTACAATTAAAATCATTCAAACTTTGATGTGCTATAGCAGGCTCAAAATTTTTAAATTCGACAAAATGAAGGATCATGGTAATGCTGTCCGCTAAATTTGTATTGCATGAGAAATTGTGCGTATTGAGCAGCATATAATGGAGGCTTGGAAGCAAAGATAGAAATGCGTCAACAACTTTCGCTTTAGTCTCAGTCGTAGGTTATATTCATCGTTTTAGTACTATAGAATAATAAAAAAGAATTTCATGGGAAATATAAGAATATCATGTCTCTCTAATGCCATCTATCTTTAAAATATTCAACACTTATATTGATATGTAAGGACTGTGCAGACAGAGTGACACAGTAAGTTGAAGGATTCCATTATGCCGTCGTATGATTTATCTTCTTTTTAGTGTGCATCAGAAGAGTTCATAAAAATAGGGTGGAAAAGTTGTATTCATGTGAGAAAACGAATTTAGTGGCACGAGCCATATGATAAATCAAAAACAAATTGAATATAAAATGGAAGTAGGAAGTGAAAATACAGATAAATTGCTGTAAGCATTATTATTTTTCAATTCAAGGAAATAAAAGGAGTAGAGAGGGTATTCAAAAGAAAGTCTTGTGGAAATAATGTATCTAAAGTGGGATTAATAATAACAGAAGAAACGAATCAATTTCTTATACGTGTATATTTGGCTGAAGATTTATAACTAGTAGGCGAAACAATCGTCCTATGATATATTCTAGGGGAATGAATCAGAAGAAGTTTCAGCATAGGTAATGCGTAATGCAAGATACGGACTCGGTCGCAAGCCTCTTCATATATGATGTGAACTATTTACTCTTTCATTTTACTCTTTCATTCGGCCACCAAAGTCATTACTCGTCCGTTTGATTATTAAGTATTAACACTAGTGTCCTGTTCATAGTGTCTTTATATTTAATTTTAATTTCAAAGAAAATAAAATAAAAGTAATGAAAATGATTAGCAGAATTCATGATTTGAGCAGCAATAGCAAAAATATATGAATGCATCGCAAAATGAGTTAGAAGCGAGATCAACATTCCTCTGTAAATAATATTGAAAACTTTTCGTGTAAAATCACTCTTTGAACTACCAGTATGCATGTCATGGGTCAAGGCTTTTGAACTAAAACTTTTTCTTCCTCATATTAAGGGTGTGGGAATGTAAATGACTTTTTTCAAACGCAAAATGCCATCAAAAAAGGAAGTTATGTTGCTGCACCCTGTATTAAGTTAAATTAACTGAAAAAAGAGAAAAAATCATTTAAAATTCATGGATCTAGATAGCTTTATTTTCCTAGCATCTCAATTGCTTTAAATAAGACTAAGAGGAAACTAAACTGTTTCCAGTGAGAGTCTTTGTACGCAAACATTTTAAACATTATCATTATTTAATTATTTTTTTACCATTGCATGAAAACCTTTGAGGGGCACAATTACTTCAAACTTCGCAAACGTGATGTGTATATTAATATATATATATATATATATATATATATATATATATATATATATATATATATATATATATATGGGCGGCACAGTCGAACACAAATAAAATAGTAACACTTAAAAAGACACTCACATTGTAAATTGTTTACGCTTTCGTCCTTCTCCGAAGCCTTCTTCAAGTAAGAGTCTTACTTGAAGAAGGCCGAAAGCTTAAACAACCTGCAATGTGAGTGTCCTTTTAAGTGTTACTATTGTATTTGTGTTCTATTGTGCCGTCCAAATATTTTACTGCTCGTTTGAGTGTTTCTGTATAATCGATATATATATATATATATATATATATATAATATATATATTTTATATATATATATATATATATATATATATATATATATATATATATATATATTGTTCGCCGTTTGGCGGGATTTCGTGTTTGAATGTATATATATATATATATATATATATATATATATATATATATGAACATGAAGAATGGGCAATGATTCGAAATAGTTTCTCATTAATTAACATCTATTCAGGTGCAATAGCGCTTGAACGTCTATCGGCGGTGTACGATCGTATACTGCCAAGGATTTTTTACCAATGACATTGATGAGCGTGACACTAAAGAATATTTTCTCCGCTCTCAAAATTCGTGACCACATCAGAATAGGCCATCATATGTAACAATGAGAAATACTCGACAATAAAATCATTCCAAATGATGATTTTTCCGTTTGTGCTAACATCCCACCTAAGACTCCAGTGTTATGGTTTAGTGGGTGAAATTTAGATACACGGAAATTGGGTGCCATGGTAACGGCTAGATTGTTCTTACGGAGAGTTTTGAGTTGAAACCCAGATGATTCCGCTAGAAACCTACTGATAAACTCAAAATCAATTTCATGGGTACCCAATTACGACCTGCCATTACACCATAAGTTCCACAGGGAAAGCAAATAGCTCCATGTGCTGAATGTGTGAATTCCAAATTCCATGCCCTAAGGACCTAAATTAGTGTCATCTACCCTCACGTGAAGTCAAAATTTTAGTCCGAAATTTCAATTCTTCTAGCTTCAATAATTCTTCATCGAATAACATCTCCATACCTTTATCGGCCTTTATCTGACGAGCTAGCAGCACGGCCCGTGGGATACTATTGAAAGAATTGCATAATCAATTCTCCGATTTCAAGAACTAGCTATTCCCCTAATTTAATTGAAGATACTCTTGATGTCCTGCTACCGAACGCTTCGGAAATTATTGAATTAACACTTCAAATTGTTTTTATGGTATAAAATTACCAGCTCATTTTGTTATAAAATTTGAAGTACATCCATTGGGGAATGCCAGCCATCTCATTTCTCTATTGTAATATGACATTCGTTCAGTGGCTTGTTCCACTATTTCCCTGCAATATAAAAAAATTACATAAAATAATGTGACTTTATAATCAATGCTGTGCCAAAAGAAAAATTAAATATAGCACTTAAATTTTATGGATAGATAAAATGCATCCTTTTGCACCAGATCGTTTTATATCCGTTTGCAAAACACTTCAGCTGTCTGAAGTTTTCAAAATTACCTTGAGTTTAACATCGTTTCGAAATAAACCTAGTAAGTGGAAAATTCGATCCTGAAACTTTTCCATATTCAACATCGATAAAAGTTTCATTTTTATATTTTTGGAAATCTACCTAAAATCTGTGTAGGCATTCTATCACTTTTATATACAATCAACGATGACTGAATAACGGGTCAGTCAATTATTCATTTCCTGTTTTGGATAAATCTCAGCCCTTCATAATTAACAACCTCGCTACCAACAAAAAGCATGGTATTTCCAGATATAGCTTTTGAAACCCCTGAGCATGCTGATTGTAGACATTCTTAAATGACGACGAGTCAATCAAATATCGATGGTTATCATATAATTTTCATATGTCGTATGTTCCTTTTGTCTTAAAATCTTTTATTTTTCTTGCCGGCGAAATTTTATTCTATTATCATGCAAGAAAATTACTTAAGCGATTAATGTGGTTAGGATGTATCAATTGATATGCACAATTTCATTACGCTTTCATATTTATATGCCCCGGTCATATAATATATATATATACATATACATATACATATATATATATATATATATATATATATATATATATATATATATATAAAGAATGTATGTAATAATTTGATTGATGTGTGGTTTAAAATTATATGTAACAGCTTAATTTTTTTAATTTATCTTTTTTTCTTGCTGATTGATTGATGTAAATGATGAATGTAAATGGGATTTTCTTGCTTTTTTAAAGAGATTTGTGTTTACTGTGTTCGTGTCCACTGACTCACCGGACAACTGTACAAACGGCATGAAAAAAGTTCTAAGTATTTATCAAAATGACTCATCCACTTTTTGTTAAGACACTCCAGTTGCTGGCATGCAGGCGGCTTTACCACATACATTTATAGGTCAGGTAACATATTTAGGCAGCAAAAATTTCGTACTTCGCATCCTCCAGTGGTTGCAGTAATTACGTCAAATCTAAGCCTCTCTGACCTGTCTGCCCATAATGTTAACCTCGGTCCGCTTCAATTACGGCAAGGATATATGCTCCCCTTCATCCTCAATTTATTCAAAAAAATTTAATTATGTATAAAAAAACCATAAACACAGTAATCAACCCGAAGGTCGGTTTAGTAGGTGATGGTAGAGTTCACCCTGTACGGCCCTGTACGGCGGGTGAAATTCATGCATCAGGGTAGGGGGTTCAGTTCCTTTCCCTGTGCCGGTTATGGTTTCCCAGGAAGACCTGGTTCCCGAAAAATCACTTTAGCTTGGGTGGAGGTGCAGGTGCCCAGAGTGCCTTGCCCGGGAATCGAACCCGGGACCCTCCTGTCAGCAGTCCAACGCTCTACCCACTGGACTACCGCGACACAAATTAGTTATGTTTATCTAATTTTATTTTTTTTAATTATTGGGTATTTATTTGAAGTGTTGCCTTCATGAGACGTGCGAAAAAGGCGAGTGGAAAAAAAAGGTTTTACACACCAGAGAGGTTGAGGGAATTTGGAGCAGGGTTCTTTGGCGTTAACAATGACACTGGATCCGCTCGGTTGGAGCCCTTTCGCGATTCCCAATCATCGACCGCAAATTTCGTCGCTTTCCCTTGAATCATGCATCGACCCGATAGCCATTCGACGGAACTCAATAACAAAGCGTCTTTTCGCACGCTAATGGTTGGCGAAGCGTTTTCACGCTCCGCATCTCGGGCCTCGCTCGCCTCCTCGTTGCTCTCTCTCTACGGAATATTCGCGTATCAATTAACGCCCAGCCAGAGTGTTTTAAAGCTGCTGGCTGTTGGAACATTTTTTGAAGTCCTTCGGGTGGGTTCAAAGGATGATGAACTTACCCTGGGTCGGATTTCCGTTTTCCTCTCGCTTTCGCCAAGATTCTCAACGCAAAAGGCTCTGATCGCGGTCGGGGATGTATACCTAAAAATATTTTCATGCCAAAAATATCGATTCAGATCAAATGATTGATTACCTAATTTAAATTAATGTTCTTGTATGCGTGTAGAATTATCGTTCAGTGGTTCTTAATCGTTTTAATTTGACGATGTCTACCCTTATAAATTTTCTGAGTTAATTATTCTATCCATTTAAGTAGTGAGACGAGAAAATAATGAAGGACATAGCCACTTTGAAAAGTTGGAATGATGCGAAGATTTAAATTTTCTGCCCAGCACCGCACCAAAATATTATCACTGAATTCCCTCTGCAAACCGTTATTTGAGCAAATATTTTTCCTTGATTTATCCTTTATACATTTTTTGCATCCGCAAAGCAATTTGGTACATGGCCATCGGCTTGAATTAAAGTGGGGTGGCGGGGCTCATTATTTCTGAGAATGCTTAAATTCAGTTTCAGCTCTATACCAGCAAGGGAAGTCCTTTTGGACTGAGGTTTTGGCAGGGCAGTTCTTTTTGGAGAACGTGAAAACCAACAGCAATATATGTGTCAAATGCTTAATCATTTTATTATGTTGAGTCCCGGCAGGGCAATTACATTGAAATTTTTGTGATATTTCCTCACTCAAAATTCAATTTGATTGCATGTTTGTATTTTGAAACCAAATACACATATTTTTAGTTTTTGAAATTGAATCTAAATATAAATAAACAAATACTTGGTATGCTTAACATTTTCGTTAAAATACACCTTCTTTTGATGCTTTATGTGCTACTGAGTAGATGGTATATATTTCCATTATGGAAATAAAATAAAATAGACATTTCAATTTCCATCTACAAGCGTTATGGGATTAGTTCATGATTTTTCCTCAAAATTATCAAATGAAAAAAATTAACGCAATTCTAGGTCAGTTCCCCATTATACGTACAACTGTACCTGAAAGTATTTCACGTGGATTTTAATTATTTCATCTGTGAAATGTATGGAAGAGGAGCATATGCTTCTTTTTTGAGTGTATGGAAGGAGCATATGCTTATTTTGTATCAAAGGTCAGGTATGAAAGTGGTGGATACTATAATGACGCGTAATCTGCAGTCATAAAGGCGACTCTACCACCGCGAAAACACCCAAAAATGCGAAAAATGCTCTAAAAAAAGGGCATCACGACCTCTGATTGCCTCTTTAACGATACCTGAGCGTGCCTCTGCCGCCTATTTCCGATTCCATTCCGAAAAACACGAGTGCAAGTCGATGTGGATGACTAAAAATGACAAGGGTAAGGATAAGGGAATGAACAAGGGCTTCTTTTTTTTGATATGACGGGCAGGGAAACGTGGATAGGGAAAAAAAGAGGTACGAGTAGGGAATGTATTTTTTAATGAGAGGAGCAGGGAGGGCACGGGGTGGAAGAGATGTAGAAGAGAAAATGGCTGGATTAATTTCCCTACTCCGTGAAATCCATTTCTTCCTCCAATACTCATTTCTCGCTTTGAGGTGCGGAGAGGGAGAGTGCGGGGAGCGGGGAGGGAGGGGTTGCACGGATCGGCGGGCTTGTGATCGACGACTCCCCCAAAATCTCTCCACCCTCCAATCCTTCTCCACCACCCCACCTCTTTTCGCTCATAACAGCGTCTGCCAAACTGACGTACGTAATAATTTGAGTTGGGAGGGATTGGGGGTGATGAGTGGTGAAGGGTAGGGAATGGGGTTGATAAAAGGGAGGGTTCCCGGAGGCCAAAGATATGTGCGTGCGGTGTGAAGATGAATGGTGAGGATCCGTTGGAGGAACGCGCTTGAAATTGAAATAGGTATACAGTGAGAGAGAGATGGGGGAGTGGAAAAGGAATCGGTGCGAAGTAAACAAGATGGTTTCGCTCAAATCCTCTAATACGTAATGCCTTCCCTAATTCCATACACAACGCTACCGATAGTCCGGGAGTGAGAACAAACGGCATGGTAATTGAATATCCATTAAGCATTTTGCATGTCTTTGTCATCAAGTTCGAGTTCGTGCCAATTCCAGTTGGGTGGGATGAACGTTATAGACCAGGAGCGAGCGGATGGAATCGTCGGTAATCGTCGTAGAGAATCGTCCTTGAGGGTAAAATGAACGGTGATTGTGATTCTTCCATTAATGCGACGAATATTTTGTACATTGTGGACGTTTTTTGGTAGTTTGGTGAGTTTTACTTCCCTTCTTAACTAATATGGCTGGATTAAAAAATAATTTTCCGCCATAGAGTAGTTTGCATCAAGATTTATGATATTACTTACGAAAACAACTTTATCCATATGACTCACTGCGAAGTACCTTTGAGTTAAAGTTAATGGAATCACATTTATCGTTCATCAAATAATTATACCTCATTCTCGTTTCCATTTTCCCTTCGAATAAACCCTTTTTATTGTGATTGATTCCTAACCGTCTCCTTGGTGACTCTAATTGAATGCGAACAAAAACATACAAAATTGGATTATAGCCCATTTTTGCGCTCCATTCGTATGGAATTCAGGGCATTTATAATTGATGGAGATTGAAGATTGAAGGTTCTTCTTAAGTATACTGAAGATTCCTCTTAAGTAATTTTATTTAGTGGATACTAAGAGTACGTCAGTGTAGTACTCGTATTTACCACAATTGCTCCTAAGTTGACTATAAATAAAATAATGCTTAGTATGTCATTGAACAAATGGTTGAACTTAGTTATTAAACATAAATATAGAGGATAAAGTAAGAATTACCTAAAGGCTTCTTGGAATCCGATTCGTAATTTCTGAATATTAAAAAAAAGCATACAAATAAAAAACACATTTATTGCTGATTCTAAAATCCTCAAAATAAAGTTTCTTTCTGATTTTGCCAATTGAAGCTATAAATTAATTGATGTTTGTTATGATTTTTTTCAAAATCAGAAACCTAAATTTATATTAAATAAAATCACATCGGTGGAATGAATTTTTTAATGCGTCGAAATAAATTGCTACACGTGGCGTTTTATATAGAATATGCGTAAAAATTGAAGATTGAATAATTAGGTTTTAAGTTTTTAGTATCTATCTAAGAAGTTTTAGGTTTTATGCAATGATTATTATAACACTTTAAAAGTGCACGGTATGAAATAGAATGAATTCACCATTTTACTATCAACTATCTATAAGTAAATCTATCCTCAACTGAATTTACATTAATGAAAAATTAATATACCATACTCATTTTACCTCATTAATTTAACCAATTACTCATTTTTTTGGTGCGATTGCTTTTTTTGTTAATTACTTGCGTTTTATTCATGTAGTATTATTTCATAAAGCCATAATAGTAACTGTAACAAATGCATGCTATGAATATCACTCACTTGCATAAACTATACATTGTGTGCAAATTTTGGTTACTGCTGAGATTTTATATTAGGTATTTATGTGATGCGCTTGAGGATATAGGACTTATAATACTAAACTATGCAATAATGACTTTTAAAAGTCTTTCAATATTGATCTACGTATTACGATCTTGATTTTTAATCAAATGTATTAATAAACAGCAGATAAAATTATCAAATAGGCTTAGGGCCTTCTTTACAAACCTGTATCACGCATCAGATTTCACAAAATTTTGACAAATCAGGTCACTAACTTAGCCAACTACTAACGAGGTTTTTAAAGTGGCAGCTCACATCACTTCTTTCCGAAATAGCCTTTCTTCATGCCTCCCTAGTGATAACAACAGCTAGTTACTTTTTCTCTTTTCTACGTTTTTTACGCAACATTCGTTGGAACTATGATGAAAAATATTGGGGCAAACTTTTATTTTCCCACCGGCTGTTGTGCCCTAATTTCCGACGCACAAAACTCGTCATAACTTCTTCATAGAAAACATTAATTTCTGTTGAAATAATGGTCACATTTACCAAAATCGGTTTGGGTGATTGAATTAGCAACCAACAAATTATCTTATCTTGGACGCTTGTTACTTTTTGAAAATAAATCTCCCCCATTTGATTTTTTTCAGGATTCTTCCCTAGATTTTGTAATTCGCTTCTCATTTGACCGCGTCATGCAATGGACGAGGTATTCAAATCATGTCTTGGGAGGCGTGGGACTTTCATACGCCGTTGGGCTTAATACTGTATCTATAGTAATAAGAAACTTCATTCATTTGATAGAGATTTATAGTACAAATCAATTGTGGCTTAGAGAATTCCTTGTGTTGGAATCAGCGTATGAATATTCTTCTCTCATTTTTTTATGAATCCGATCGGACAACCGTTTGCTTGAAAAATATCAACACCTAACCAGAAATAAAATTATATGTCAGTTATACGTTTGGCCTGTAATCGAAAAGAAAAGACTGAATCGACTCAATTTTACTGTATTCCCTATCAGTGAATAGCTTAGGGGTATATTACAAATATCCAGATTTATATCCTCATGGATAAACACATGTCACAGCTACCAGTTCTCACCCACATTTACTTTAGAATTTAAACATTTTCATCAAAATAATTAATTGCCTATATTAGATTCTTCCCTCTTCCACGTTAGGTTCTCGTAAGTAATTATACATGAGACAATGTTCATATATCTGGCAGATAATTTACGAGTAGAACACCAAAGGCAAATAATAATAAAATAAAAGAGTACGTAAATTTTTCAATCAAAGAGATATCGAAATGAAATGAAATAATTGACTTTATAATTCCACACACTTTATAAAGTATGTGGAATTACAAAGTCAATTATTTCATTTCATTTCAATATGTTATGCAAATTCCATAAAGTTACGCCTGAGACAACAAATTTCAAAGAGATATCATATGTCGAAGTGGCGAGCGTGTTAATCTGTCGGGTATATGTATGTATTTAATCTTCAATACTCTGGTTTACTCGCTTGTAGCAGTATCAATGACGATTCGAACTTGAATGGCTTAATGGCTTGTATATAAAATCTTTTAAAATTCAATAACACCGCTAATACTGATCAAATGGAAGAAGAATTATGGTAAACACGGATTGCTTCTTGCCTAAAATAATGAAATCGCTCTCTTACAACGTGTAAATTGCAAATGTACTGTAATCAAAGGAATCTGTTTGAGCGTTAAAGTTGTGTGAAGTAGTTTATTTTTTAACACCGAATTTATATCGCCGTGGCGGTGGAAAGTTTGACCAAGGGAGGTCAGGAAAGGCATCGTCGTAAAAAAAGACGCTCAGTAGTAGATTGAATATCATCGAGCTTATCGGTAAATAGCGTAACTAAATATTCCCATTGCCCTTTTACACAAAATTCAAATTTATGTCGGAGAATGAGTGTATATGTTGAGCGTGAAGAGGTCTTCCCCGGCAGAATAAGCATCAAACCAATGGAAGCGCCCAAAGTGATGCCTCCTGCCCATTCGCCCTCCGGCGTATTCCTTTTATCTCCCACACAAAGCTCAGTCAATCCCTGGTGCACACACCCTCGCCATCTCCAAACCATTGGAAACACACAATCATCGTCAGTGCTGCCAACCCACAGTTTAATCACGCCCCATTTCACATAGCCGCAGTGGTTGAGACCGAATCGGAAATTTAATGGATTGGAATTTGATGTTCATCTCTTCGTGTTTCATTTTCATTCCTAGCACGTATTAATTCTCTATCACTGCCCCTTCACAAGCCTCGATTTTCTTATAACTACTCCATTGTCCCTACGTCCTACGTTCATTTTTAACGAATGTTTATTTCCAGGAGGAAGGAGTGTATGATCTTAAAGAATGGATCAATTATAAATATAATTTCAGAGTTACCATCACGTTCCTGGACATAAAATAACCCTGAGAAAAATAAATTTCAGCTGCATAGTTGCATGCGATAAATTTTATGAAGTTGCTTAAAATGCACCGCTTACGAAAAACAGTAAATTCACGTGGACTTAGGTTATGTAGCAGCTAAGAACGACCGGGAAATACTGAGGTTAATAGTTTAAAAACAACTTGTAGTTTTAATAAATTAGTTATTTTATTTACTTCTTGTTTTTTAAATAAATATTTTTATTGATAATGCGTGATGAAACATTTTTCAAATAATATATATGGTTTTAAAAATCCTCAATTTTTCGAATTGATGCATCACTCTAAGTATTTTCGGCTTTCTAATAACTATAACAATAAAAAACTTTCCAAGTTCTCATAGTAGAACGTTTTCATAAAAAATAACATTATATTCCATAAAAAAACGTCATTTTGGAAAGAAATTTTGAGAAATTCTCGACCAAAATGAGAATAGTTAGCTGCAGAATTAATTAGCAGGCATAGTTAATCAGATTTTTAAAAAGAAAGATATATCGTTTAAATATTAATTTTTAAAGTCTTATAGCCCGGAATTAGTAAAATACATTGCTATCTTAGTGTAATGGAAAGAATAATACTGTACAAATAGCATCTTAAAATGAATTCTCTTTTCCTACCATTTTCCAAATATCTCAAACTGAGAAGACTCTTTGTTTAAATCTTTGCAATCGATAATCATTTTTGCGTCATTTTTACATCTCTGTAAATCTTAGCATTGCCAGAGACCCTCGATGAAAAGTTTTCCTTCACCATTATTCCTGACATTATGACGCCTAAAGAAGCTCAGATTCACGCCCCTTTAGTTTAGCAGATGCAGGAAGTTTGCCCTTAGCTTGCAATTTTCATGTGTAGTATTCACACGTAATTTGGTACTTATAACCAACTCACTTATGCAGCGACGACTTCAACCAATGTAATACCCTTACCCGTAACCACTCCTTAGTTTACGCGCCCGTTTCTAGATTATCACTCACTAAATGCTCGCTTTACTTCCACCTGCCCTCTCTCCTGAATTCACTTCCTCCCAGCATTGATTCTTTGACGTAATCCTTAAATGCACCGCCTCTACATCCCAAACCCAATCCCTATCTCATATCTTCGATAAGTTAGTATAATCTTGTATTTCAGCATTTATTTATATTTTTCCAATTTTCCTGTTGATATCTTAGTACATGTTTTATTTCAAATGCCACTCTTAATTGACCTAATTGCTGTGTGTTGAAATTTTTCTAATAAAAAAATATTAAATAAGTTAATGAAAGTAAACATAGTAATGAGAAAGCAAATTATATGCAAGGGACTGTATCTCTCAAAATTATCTGTGGAATCCGTTTTTTCATAAATTTTTTCTATTATTTTCTGTTTATGCCAAATGCGTATTTGATTTCTTAATAGTTCTATTTTTAAAGAATGAAGTTTGCTAAAAATTTAGGTCAATAGTTTAAAAAGTAAAAATTAGTAGAAAGGTGATACGGGGTTCTGTATTTGCGTTCAGGAAAAATGTGTTAAATGGAGAAATCTGAAAAATATTTAAGAATTGTATGATAGCAATTATAATTTGATACCAAGTCATTCGAATGGATCTCATAGTGCTGCCGGATGAATTGACCTCATTTAAACGAATCCAAATAATAGACCTGTTCACGTGAGCTGCTCTCGGCATTGAGTAGCTCTGCAAACAGCAAATTTTCATCAACATTCACACCGCGTAACATAGACCATTGTGACCATATCAGGTCATGTAACCGCCTTTTATTTTCCTCATCTATCTACCTTGATAACTAGCCGATTTTATTATCACTGCCATGTTACTGTATGTCTTCATTTGCAAATTAACTTTTCTTGCGTCAACGATGCCTACCGTTCTTTTCGTTGGGAATTTTAACCGCGATGCTTATTTCAATTGTTGTTTATTTTAATGTTCCATATGAATTTGTATAATATGTTTTCCAAAGGCTAAAGTAGACCTTATGATCTTATCTACGACAGTTTCTATGAAATTGAATGCAATATACTCAAGGCAATTTAGACCAAAATTTTATCATTCTTTATCAGGTAATTTTCATTTGAAAATCGTTTACAGAAATCAATTTTTACACATGCTTTTGTTTATACGCGGTAAATCAATGGATATCATTCGTGCTTTTTATAATAATACAAAAAGACAGTAGAAGTAGAGTTAGAATCACAAGTGCTAGCGTCGCGATTTTTATAGTAACGGATTTTGAGCTGGCAAAATGTGTTAAGAACGAATGAATACGCCAAGGGCGTAAAGACCTGCCAGAATCAACGGAGATCAGCTTTCAACGTTCAAATGAATGTGATATGACATTCATTAGCGAATATTAAATTCTACTTGCGGGTCATTCTGTTAAAAGCGAGGTCCGAGAGACATAAAATACTCCCCATACGATCTTTTTATCGTGAGCGAAAATGCTCATTGAAACCCTCTCTGATTACGTGTGTTTAATTGATTAAGAATTGCTTAAGCTTTAGATTTTTTCGAGTTACTTGTACTCTACTCCGTCGTATTATTATCCCAATAGTGTTGGGTTTCTCTTCTACTGATTTTTATAAGTTCCGCACTTCAATCTAATTAAGCAAATGCGCCACTTAGCCTTTATTCTAAATATATATATATCCTAAGGAGGCACAGTCCATTATTCCTCGGTCAAGCTGGATCAAAACGTAAATGGGAAATAAGCTATAATTTAGTCATTACCAAATAATTTACGTGACGGATTCTCCTAAAATAAGCAAAAATCAACAAATTAGAATCCTCTTAAACTCGGTCATGTGAAAAAACTAAATGATTAACGTTCTTACTAGTAATTGTTTACATATATGCATGAAACATTGTTATGAAATTGCATTAATGTTTTCAAAATCACTCAACTTTGACATTTCATGAATGTATGATGCCAACAAATTGTCAATGAATGATTATCATTTCCCTTGATTATTTAAACGGCTAAAATAATACCGTAAATAATTCTTATCATTTTTGATACAGCCGTGGTGTCTAAGAAAATAATTTCATAAGCATCTTTAAAGTTTCAAAAGTATTTTCAAACAAACGGTCTGTTTAACCTGTAGTTAGTTATTACTTCATAAGGCCTCTTCCAGTAAAGTCAAATAATTACCACAAAAATTGATAATTAAAACGTAAAAGTATGGACTATAACTGGACAAACAAGAAGCTCTCAGTTTTTAATTTTGACAAATGTATGAACATGAAAACTATGCAATCCCTGGATTGTAATTAAGTTGTATTTTAGCTCGATCGGCAGTATATAGATATCTGATTATATCCCGATTCGTAATTTCGGCTTACATGGCTGATAATGAAACGTAACTTCAGCTATCTATACACGACAAGGACTCCCACTTCGCTGTTATGCTGATGGTATATACCTGTATGACAATTGGCATGCACCCATTATGATGAATTTATCATCCTAATGCAATTTTTTTAACCCAATCGTTCATATTGTCATCGTTTTTGTATTCTGGTTGATTGTGGTAGAGATAAATACAAATATACTAAAAACATATTAGAGTGTATACCATTTCACCATTTTCCATATCTTTGAATTGGATGACTCAAACGGCTCCTAAAATCATCATATTCACCGATTATGTTAATTAAGAGGACCTTGTTGAGCGTAATATAGTAGGGTGAATATGATTGGTCTTACTCTATGTTACGATCAAACGAACTCTGTAACTAGGCATTTAATAGTGTCATATAAACTCACCTCCAACATTTTTACTCGTCGTCCCAGTAAGGATGGATTAAAAAAAGAAATAAATAATAGATATTCGATCTAATGATTTAAAAACTGAATGATTACTCATTTGAGAAGTATGAGCTTTGTTGAAGTTAATATCTTCCAAATTTCAATTGAACACTCAGTGTACGTACGTACTCTTAGAATAGACACCGGCGAGATGCGTTTCACTTCATTATAGAAAATTCATTTGTGTACAATAATCATGAATATTTAGGCACAGCTTGTAATAATGTAAATATGGTATAATATTCACAGTATAATGGCACCGTTCTGTTTTCCAATAAAGTTTTGAAAAATGATAATAATATTCGCCTATGCTATGCACATCATTTTTATCGAGTCATGCCTGAGAAAGAGAATTGCAATTGGTGCACAAGAGCGTTATTAAGCTATTAGTTTGAACTTTCTCACTCTAAGTCTCTTACTGTTGTATTGTTTGTTCTTCCTGAGAATAAATACTGTCTCGGGAGCCCACTTCTCAGGAAGTCTCTTTTGAGCTAATTCGTTTGCAAGCCTGTCGTCACCCATTAGCCGACATCTCGTCTGGCATTCTATTTATTCGGATGTTATTATGACTCCGCATCTCTCAAAAACGCCGGAGTAAGCAAGCTCAGATTCGTTGGGTCATTTGAAGCCCAACATAAATCGGCGACTTGCTGACGTGAAAATTGACTTGAGGCGCGGAAAACCTTCGGCGGCGCTGAATCTTTTTTCACGACCCCAAGAATTTATAACCCTGGTCCACCCTAACTTTAAAGAGAGAGAGAGAGAGAGGTAGACGAAGCGATTGGGATAGTGAGAGATAAAGGAAGAAAAATGGAAGAAATGAAATGAAATCGAGTGTTTCCATATCTTCTCCTTCGGTCCATCGAGCGTTTTGCTCTACGAATGGTTTTGACTGCAGCGCTGCTGATCTTACGATAAGTGTGCTCGTAGCTCTGTCTGCATCGTTGGCTCTTTCCTTCCCGATGTCCCCCACCCCCGTTCACCTTCCTTTCCGAACCACTTGTCTAAGCGTTTTAAGTCTCAGGCTCCTGCATCGATTCCTGCGGAACGCGGGATTTCATTGATCACGGGGAACCGACAGAGAAGAAAAGATGGGGATTTTAAAGCCATACAATAGTAATATTTCCTTTATTAGAGATCCTTTTTCCTCCGTTTTTTATGTTGTGCAACGAAACTTCACGTGGGAAATATGGATATGAATGCCCCATGTCTGCTTTCGCCGGGGTTACCCATAGAATTTATTCGTGTATTACAAAATGCACCAGTGCAGTGAAGCTTACTTTTTCTGTACCGTTATATTTTAAAATTATCGTTATAACATATGTCAAGTGAATATTATGTAGGAAATCTTTGGGTAGCGTGGAAAAATTGATGAAAACATTCGTCGCAGCACGAATGAATAGTGTACTATCATAACTTCAGATAAAAAATGGATAAAATTTAGATTATATCTGTCGCTTTAACTGCAGTTCAGCTGTAATTTAGAAGTTTTTATTCTATTTTATTCAGTATTTATATAATATATCGTATTTACCTGTTCTAACTATATATATAATTATAAACAACCATGCTATTATTGTATTACTTTGGGCTATGTCTGATATGAGACTATCGTTTAGAATGCTAAAAACCTATTTGCTTGTACTTGTTACTCGTTCATTTTGTTTACATCATTCTTCTACAGCATTTTCATCAACTCCAATTTTCTATACTGCTCCTCTTGTCTATTCTTCAAAGAAATATCCCTAGAGTAGTAACTTATAAGTAATAATAGTTTCTTCTGATAGAAAGGACGTCTTCCCTACCCCATTTTACCAAATACTCGTATATCCTACTTCCTTCACCCGTCCAAAATGAGTTTGCCTTCTTAATAGCATAATTCTTCCACCTCTTCAAGTGTCCTCATTTATGATTATTACCTTTCATCGCTTTTGCTTGTCTCGAAGTTAGAGTGCTTTTAAATCTTTTACCCTGTACAGGCTTTGTCATCTCTGCACGTATATTTATACCCTCCACAAATCGGAACATTATCCTTCATCCATGCATTCACACTCGACTGTATCTTAAAGAATATTTTGATGGCTGTCTTGCACTTGACCTGACTTAATCAAGTTCAATTTCCAGGCAAGACTCCAAAACGGGCTCTTTTACGCCATCGACGAAAAAAAATATTAACATTGGTATTTGCGAATATAATTCAATATTCCTTCCATCATTGATCTATTGATATTCAATGTTACCTTCACTGCTTATCGAAAGTCCAGAATAATAAGCAAAATAAAACGCTGAAGTATTCTATCAGCAGGCAGAATAAGATTTTAAAGTCAAGGGATGAATCCTTGTGATGCGTGGATATTATTAGTACCTCTTAAAGTAAATATTTTTGCGATGACTTTATTTCTTAGGGCATCTGATAAGAATTAGTAATTTCTTATGAAAATTTCGCGCGTTTCGTTAGTTTCAGTCTTCGTGTTCATTTCGCAAGACCCTGTGCGAAGGCCACTTCCAAATTTCAATCCCCAGAAGAGTCTTTTGTCATGGAGCATATACCGTTCTCTCATTCTCGGGCCTTCATTTCTCAAAGTCTGTCGCAAGTCCCCTTCTCATATCTCTCGCCACTTTTCCGTCTCCCCGGTGTCACCAATATTCTCCTTCCAGTAGGCGTGGTTATTAAAAACCCATTAGGTGGCAGGAGGCGTACGATAAAATGCGGTGCATGCCACCCGCCGCCCACAAATTGGTTCAACTGCAAGTGAACTCACTCCCTCACGGCAGAATTATTGAGTCGAAGGCGTGTTTTGCAGTGAGATTTACGCCGACGCCGGCGACTCTAATGAGTGATAGAAAATGGTCTCCTGCGATTATAAAATGGTGGTAGTATAACTGGATTATCAAGGCTCCAAGATATATGAGGGCGTGTCTCGCGGTAAAGCCAACTCAGTCGTATCTATTGTGTGATTACATAACGCCTTTACCATAAGGTACTGCGCAGCATTAAATTTTTATGCCTGGAAATTATTATTTATTTTAAAAAAAACCTCGGAGATTAAATTAAAATTATATTGTAATAAACTAGGCATGTATAATTTTATGCGAGAGGTATACCAGAGCACGTTCGCCATTTTCTTGGATCCTGTCATACTCGGTCAAATTTGTGTATCTTAAATTATAAACACGTAATTAATTTAGAAGACTTCGCATATGCATAGATACTAGTATTTATTTTGTTTTCAGCAGATAATTTCCATGAGAAAAAAAATCTCTGGTATCGACGATATCATTCAAAACTTCTTAACGCATTTCGAATTTGAAATTGATTTCTAGGCTCTGTAAAACACTTTCATATTCCCGTAATACGTTAATCATATTATATATATATATATATATATATATATATATATATATATATATATATATATATATATATATATATATATACATATATGCCGTATCAGTCTTTTTTAAGAAGGTGAATTGAAAGCTTAAATCGAAGTCCACTTACTGAGCTATACCGAAATAGCCCGGCAGCCTATGGCGAGCGTGGTTTTAGCAAATGCAGCGAATGCAGCTTTAAGGAAACAATCCGAGGCCTATTTTCATCTCTTGAGCGCAGTGAGAGCCAGACATTTTTGTATATTTATTTTCTTAGCGAATGGCCGTCCCACTTATGAATTTTCTCCGTACCTCGACTTCTCTTCACGTTTAGATCCTTCTTCCCACTCCTTTGTTTTGCCTTCGGGACCGGTGTGCTGACTCCGTCTCACCCTGTTTCGTACAAGCCATTTTTTATGCACGGATCTTTCCGCTCCCTTCCCTCTTTCTTTCTCTCTTTCTGGTACTGAACCGCCCCAACTTTGCTCAGACCCCCGACTCCGTAGAGAACGAAAATGCACGCATTCAATCTCCATAGTGTCAGCGCCGTGTTAAGTCTCCAGTCTCCCTAGCATTTCGGGTCCTTCAACCCTCGTTGGTTCCGCCCACACCCACAAATGAAGCAAGTGAGCAGATACTAATTATAAAGGTGAAGGGTTAATGCAAATGTCTTTCGAGGAGCTCCACACCCTAGGGAAAAAACATAAATGCATAAAAGTACATATGCACCAGTCCTTTTTTTTCTTTTCTGCTCTTAGCGGCTCGCGGAGGAAAATATTTTTTATGTGCACTCCGATAATTTCAAAATCTTCAATGGAGATCTGGAAAAAGGTCTTTTAGAACGTTAGTGTTCGTTCAAAATGTTTAATATTGCTCTAATATAACAAGAATTTTCTCTGGAAGGTGATTTCTCTTTTTTAACTTATGAAAATATTGTTCACATGATGCTTTATCAATTTTTCATGTATCTGTAAACTTTCTAAGTTATACTATATATATATATATATATATATATATATATATATATATAGTATTTTCCCAACCACTACCATTACTGTGCTATGTTTATACATAGGTACTACAATCATGATATTTTGTTATTCAGGGACCATTTCGCAAAAATGCTTCGGGTAATATCAACTTAATGTCTAACTTTGAATCTTCTCAGTGTTGCGCCTAATTTAATTTTAATGAAACTTCCAATTTAACTGGTATTGTAATGAATTTTGACTTTCTCCCAGGAAGAAGCAATCAGATGATATTTTACTGGACATAATTTTTCTTTTTGACCCTATCGGATGCCATAGAAATTATATAATATACATTAAGCGAACCTAATGTCAATTAATATTAATTATCGAAAAGAGAGTGAAAATATGATTAAGAAACCAACGATCTCACGGTTTTTTTTATTTTTTATTTTAATTAATTTATATTTTGTGCATTGTGGATAAGGGATATTCATATTAGAAAGCAAATATGATGTGCTTTTTTAATGAAAGAGGGAGGAGAATATGAATGATGATGTTGGCGAATGGGAGGTAGCAACGCTAATATTTATTTCACTAACCATTATTTTGATAATATTATTCATTTTTTTACAGAAATAAAAATTACTGTATCACTGGAACGATCCCTCTGATAACCACCTATGTACACGTATATTCTGAAAAGTAGTTATAACACGCTAATTCACATTCTCTGGAGCAGTACATATTATTATCAAATTACATAGGATTGCTGTAGGGAATCAACTTGTGGATCACTATATGCCAATATTATGGTTGATATTATTAAAATTGTTTATATATTTTTTTTCTTACGGGAACTTAGTTTACAAGCACATTATTTGATTTAGCTCTTGTTCAAAATCTAGGATTTTCATATAATATTGATGTTTTGGTTTGTTGTGAATACGAGGACATCCCATTGTAAAGGCTTCATGCAACATTCGGTTATGGATTGATCCAGCATATGTGAACTTTATTTCTCATATATGACGCATGCTTGTGAAAGCGAGCATGAGGATAAAACTAAAATAACTCTTTTATTTTTCAGTTTTAGGTTTTGACTGGAAAGTGCTAAACTTTTCCTCTGGACAATCCGTATTTTCGGTGTGGTAAAATTCGGTATCTCTGATAGTAGTTAAGATCGATTTAATCAGAAAAGCACCTCCTGCATCGAAAAATTTCAGAACCACCTCCCCTGATTAACAAGTGTGACTAAATATTTAAAAAAAAACGCTCCCAGGTGGTTCATTTTTCTCTTCTCCAAGGAGAGAGGCCTTTGTTGTTAAGTCTAGGAGATGCAGGGACAGAATGCAATTTTTTTGAAAAGGGCAAAAAAGAGAAGCCAAGGGTTAATCATGCTATCCTACCTCGCTCAGCAGTCCTTAACTACCTGCAATCAAAAAAATACACTCCTTTTTAATGAACAGTATTTTATAAATTAAATTTCTCTCAATATCTCCGTCTGCAATATACTCAGTATCTCTTACCTTGGCAGAAATCCTCATGACGCGACGCCCGTGCGATTTCCCGTGTGTGTTCCCCCACTCCGGCTCTCTCTCGTCAGGTCTCCCGCACATACCCCTCCCCTCTTCTGCATTTAACTCTAGATTCTCCCCCACCCACAGCGTTGCATTTTGATTGTCACATACTTTAATGACCGTACTTTTCGCCCCTTGCAGAGGCGGGCCGCTATCATCGCCATCTAACTCAACAAATCCTCCATTAAGCGACACCTCTGAGGTGCTCATTATGGGGAGCGGTTTTAATCAAACCAATTACGCTTCACTCGGCGATCCAAGTGGAAGCGTAGCTGGTTGATGTATCAAGCAAGGGACAATCCGACGCGTGCCTTAACTCGCTACCTGAAATGTTCACCCCTCTCCCCACCCCCTGGCATTTTCGCCGTATCGCGTCCCGCTTCCACTCCCCATTACGGAGAGGGTTGGCGCTTCCAGGTGGGGCCTCACCTACCGTGGAATCGTTTCACATCAAACCGAATCAGCAACATGCGTATGACCTCATGACTTTCTCCGGCAAAATAGTTTTTAACCTCTCCGTCGTTCATTTTGAGAGGCATAAAAAACCCAGGCGGAAGCACATTTCCCCGTAACTAGGTTTGAGCAGGTGCGGTAAAGTGCCCTAAAGAAAATTATCCAGGTCATGTTTAGCTGCGGATGTGAGAAATCTACATCTACATAAAACCCCGCATCCCACAGCAAGGGTGTGTGGTGGGAGGTGTTAGCGCACGATTTAGGAACCCTATCAAGTGTACCCCCCCGGCCTACAGGGCCTAGGAAATGGGGATGGTAAACGGCAGGGAAAGAAAGATTGGACGAAATGAAATTGTGGAGTTACTAGAGATTGATGGGGACCAAACGGATGTACGGAATGATTGGGTAAGTTTTTGGAAGAACGGGAAAAGGAAGAGAGGTCTATTGAAAATACAAAAAAGAAGAATAAACGAATTAGACAAGAGCGTTTAGAGAAAAGGTTTATGAAAGTCCAACTAAACAGAAAAGAAATTAAGAATTGCAGAAAAAATGGTTAATAAGGCGATGGAAGCGAAGAAAAAGAAATGAATAGCTCGATATTTGATCCGAAAGAAGATTAAATAGGAGAGCTGCATCGCCTCAGACCATTGCCGTTGAATTATGACATTTACCTTAGTGGTTACCTGAAAGTGCGCTCTTACCTTCTTTTGGAATTGAGTAATAATGGCCGCAAAACAAATAATATAAAATAGGAATTTTACTCTCGTAAGATTTTTATGAAGGATTTACGATGGATTATCCCCTCCGAGGTAATAACTTCGGTTTTCTTTACACCAAGTATTTATTATGTAGTGTTTTTTTTAAAAAAGCCGCATGGATTTTTAATTCAAGAAAACTGAAAGAATTAAGTTGTACACTTTTGGAATTATTTATCTTCATATAATAAAGATATGGAAAAGATATTTAGCTGGGGAATTTTCTACCACTCAAGAACATAACGAATTCAGATATTTTGAAAATCGGCTCGGAAGATAGGAATTACCATTATATTAATTGTCGCGTAACATTTATTGATAACGTCAAAGGATGCTTCTTGCACTTATCATTATCAAAATTTATGGGTCATTGTCCTTTTTACAGCCTCTGAGCGTAAAGGTAGAATTGAGTTTGGTTATAATTTCCAGAGGAAATACTGTTGTAAAATTAACGAACAAATCCTTTAATGAGTTCGTTTTTACATCATGGTAATTGTTCGGGAAAGTCATAGAAATCAGCCATTTAGTGAATCGAATAAAAAGTTTTCGTAACTGAGGAGTGAAAAAATCTCCATTGGCATCCCAAGCCCGTTTCCCCCTCTCTCTACTGCTGTATAAAGAACAAGTGCAGTTCGAGGAATCTGCTCGCTAACCGTTTTAACCTTAGTGTTATCGCTAAATACCACCCATTAATTTTGCCAAGCCATACCATTGAAAGTTGCTGGATGTTAGTTTTCATGAAGACACATTTGGACGCGATACTTTTTTGGCTCACGGGTTTTTTTTTTAAGGATTCGGTTTAATTAAATTGAGCTGTCAACTCTACTATTTGCTTTCAATAACGAAACTGGACATGAATGGAAAGGCTTTGAATGCTCGTACTTTTGATCAACACTCTATTTTAACTAACCTTTAATAATACTGGGACTTCTTATAAATGGAGATTAAAAAAAAAATATTTCAACCGCACAGAATTAAACGCATTATGAATTGTACGTTTCAACGAATCATGCTAAATTAGCGCTCGGAATCTTTCACAGATCTAATTCATAAAGAAATTTTAAAGTAGCCCACGGCTTCCTCGGAGTACAACTTTCATCCGTCCAACTTCCACCTTCCAAGGTCTATACGGACGGTGGGGGAAAAATTCATTCGTCCCGGCCCAGACCCTTTTGTTTCAGATACCCGGAAAAACCTTTTGGAACTCCTCGCGCCGCGACCAAACTTCAGGGAGCGCGGGGGGGAGAGGGAGGGAAAACCGGACCTGGGATCCGAGAGCAACACCTTTCCCGAGATAAACTTGAACAAAGCAGTAACAAGTGGACAGATGTGGCGACCGCCCCGGAGGGAGGGTGGCGGCATGGTTAGGAGTGGGAATAGAGAGAAGAGAGTAAGGGAGGCCCTTCCTACGTTCTGAAAAGAGACGCCCGAGCGTGGAGGAAGAGGGGAAAGAGAGAGAGGGGAGGTGATGTGGTAATGCTCTCTCGCCGTTACGGGGTGGGGTTGGATGGATGGAGGGAGGAAAAACGGAGTGGAGGCGGAGAGGAAGGGTTTGGAGCTGAAGAGAGAAGGAGATAAACGTAACGCGGTGATGGTGGAACTAGGGGACTTGGAAGATGCAAAATGAAATGGGGATGTGAAATCGTGTTGTTGTGCATGTGTAAGCTCATGTGTGGGAGACCGGGGGATGGAGAGGGGGAAGGAATGATGATAGAGGGAGGGAAGGGGTATGTATTGTGGGGGAGGTGGAAAAGGACCGTCAAGATCAGGACACGAAGGAATCGCAAATGGCAGAATGCGTGGGAGGGACGGGGGCAGTGAGAGGAAGAGCAAGCGAGAATGGTAGCGGGCGTGCGAGGGAACAAATGGAAGAAAATGTGGAAGCAGTGGGACGCGGAGCAAAGAAGAGGATGGGGAAGAAATGAGAATAGAAGCGCCGTTCGCAGGAGTAAGGGAGGGAAAGAAAAGAGGAGACGGGGGCGGGAAGGAATGAAGGGAAGACCGGGCCAAACGGCATTATTCCGGTGTAATTGAAACCATTCGTTCCCTTCAAACATTTTCAGCGAGGGAGGGAGAGATTTAACTCTAAAGGTCCTTAAACGGGCAAGTTTCAGCCTTTTGCGATGGATTATAAAGAGCTTGGGTGGGGAAGGACGAAGACTGTAGGAAAACAGGAGTGGGAAACGTTTCAAGATTGGGGGTGCAGAAGGAGTGAGGGAGGAAAAATGAGGTGAGCGTCATGGGTAGAAGGACATGAAAGACGGGCTGGGCAAACAATATCACTTGAGAATTGATGAGAAAAGGCACGTTGCTCGTGGATTTGATCATTTTATACATGATAGCGTTGGTAAAATCAAATTAGAAAAAATTTCAATAAAAAATTAGGCGATTTTTTAAAAGGAAAATCGATCGGAGGAAGCAATTTGTGTCAAAAAAGTAAAAAAAAAACATGTATACAGTTTGGAACATAAATCAAAACCGTTGAGTTGTAGAAACTGTAGCATATAAAGAGATGATATTATTGAATATTTAAAGATTAAATTCTACAAGATTGTACGTATTTGAGAGATTGATTGAAGTTAAGAGTAATAATTTCTAACCTCACTTAAAATCGTATGAAAGTAAATAAAACTAAATTGATATTCAAAAAATCATATGAATTTAATCATCAATGTAAAAATTAAATTATTCATTTCAAAACGAAAGCATTTGAAGGAGCCTTCCCGATGTTCGAACGATCTAAGAAAACAGGCAGAAGGAGATTGAGTACTTCAAGACGAACCTGTGTAGGTTTTGGGAGGAAAAGGAAGATTAAAGAGAAAGGGTAACTCAAGAATAAGATGCTTGGAACAGTGAGATTGTGGCTAGGTGGAATTCAGGAAGGGCACGACGAAAGATGGAAATGTCTAGCGAATACGATGCCTAAGAAGTTTGGAGTGATGAACGGGAGCAACTATATGAGGGAGAGATTATCCACTGAGCAGAAACATGGTATCTCAATTAAGTGGAACTGAGCTAGTAAACTCCTTCCTTGCACTTACTTACTTTTGGATCATTTCGTGTATATCTTGTACCTACTCCTTCTGTCACGAGTGTCTACTCTCACGCTGTTAAAGCGCGTGTCACTTTGAAACTTCCCATCTGCACGACTAAGAATCAACCAAAAAATCTGATGATAATATAACTTGAAGACAGAAATACGGTGTGCAACGTTTTTTACAGTAATCGCATAGACTAACGCCTTACTTTAACTTCTAGTTAAAGATGTGTAAAATGTATATTAAAGCTAATAATTACTGTCAAAAACAACGGCATTCAACGCATGAAACACCGTCCTCCAAAATACACCAATTATAATATTAATTTGAATCCCAGTATAATTAATTAGTATATTGAAGGGGATACGGAATGCATTTGTAAAAGATACTTAGCCTCAATATTTCTTTGCTTTTTCATGACGGAATTTTAATTATGAAGAAGATTTCCTCATTAATATATTTTCAATAGAGGAACTTTGGTAAAATGTTGGCCATAGTCAAAAAAATAAGAAATTATGATAAACACTTGAGACAGCGAGAGCTTAGCTCTCTGTATGATGACATACGAATGACTGGAAAATTCAATATCATTATTATTTTGCTTGTATAATTTGGTATTTTCTAAGCGTATTTATATGGCAAAGATCAGTTGATATATATGACTGCATCATTTAATATAAACGCTGAAGGTTTCCTCCGCAAAAAAGGTTCCGAAAGAATTAACGTACGGTTAACGTACAACAAGACCTTAAGAAAAAGATTAGCGCATTCATTATTTTTAAATAGCATACTTTTTACTTGTAAATTACTAGAACTGTTATTAGCATAGACTGATGTGAGTTTGATTATTCTTGAGTATTTTACTTCGCCTAAAAATACAGCTTGCCAAATATTTCTCAATTTGGCTCAAAATTTATCTCTTAGGTCAAACATCAAATTAATGTCTTGATTTATGAAATAATGAAGCAGTTCGACATAACTACAAACTGACACGGAAAAAAATGAACGAAAAATTTGGCGCATAAAATTAATAGGATGCATAGCACATTCTCCAGTAAATTATTCCCTATAAATATAGGTGTTAAGACGTATGTATAACACAATTCAATTGAATAAGAGCGAGAGGATAACGATGAAGGTACAACAATAACAGTTATCAGCTCTAACGTTTACAACTACCATTTAAAATATTATTATTCCGAAGATATTTGGGAAAAATTATAGTCAAGGGTAATTTAATAATGATTCCAAATTTCCTATAAATAACAGGGACAGGAAGACTAGCAGACCAGTTCACACCCAATCAATACGGAAAAACTCACAAATTTCGGTAAATCTCGTGAAATCCTGGGACCGAGGTTGGAGAATGGGGAATATGATGGCAGTAAAAGGAGATGATCTCACTCAGAATACAAAAAAAATCCTTCCCCTCAAGCACTTGGAATTGGTGATTATACTACACGGCTTGGCGGAGGATATTTGGGTACACCATCGGACGCCGCCGCATCGAATTACACCCCGGACAAAAGCTATGCGGGAGCGGGGTGAAAGAGTAGATGGAGTAGTAAAGAGGGGGGGGAGTGGAGAGTGAGGCAGGGAAGCGAGTTGGGGGGGGGTTGGGGGGAAGATTTCCAAGAAAAGGGACGTGACGGGAATGTCGAACCCTTCGCTCATCCGGCGGCCGAACTCCCGCTCGCCCGCTCCCTTCTTCCTCAAATTCCCACTCCTTCATCCCATCCATCCTTCCCACCCTCCTCCACCCCTCCTCTTTAATCTTCCACCCCAATTCCACCCCACCTTTTTCATCCTTCCCTCCGCGTCCACGTCCCGTCTTCTTCTCCGCAATACGCTTCGTGGAAAACCCACCCAGTTCTTCTCGGTCGCTCCCCGGAACCAACTCCTTCTCACTAAGGCTACATATCTCTCTCTCTCTTTCCCTGCTTCGCAAACCGACAACGGCCACAGTAAGACAAGGGGAAGAACATGAGCGGTCGGAAAAGTATTCCACTCCCTCAACCATGCTTTTCCACACACACACACAAACCCACTGTTTCTGGTTCCCTCGAAGTTCTTCGGTTTCCCCGCCACTCCCCACCTCTATGTCCGAAGCCGCGCCACGGAGGTTACGCCCCATCGCCCTCTCTCGGCCGTCGCTCTCTCTCTCTATCTCTTGCGTTGTTTCTCGTTCGCTCCTCTCTCTCACCGTCGACCGTCAAACCTTGCGGTAAAGGGAGAGAGGGTGGTGAGAGAGAGCGCGTGAAGTTTGGGGATGCCATTTTAATGGGAATGTCTGTTATTTTGCTGAGGAATCTAATTGTAGTGGAATGGTAGCTGGAAGATGTTTTCCGGCTTGCGAATCCGTTGAATTTACGACCCAGGTCGTGACTTTTGAGGGACTAACTGTTTAGGAGGAGGGACGAAGATAAAAATTATACGATATTAAGTGTTGTGTACTTTCTATTTCATTTCATTCTTGCTGGAAAGAGTTTATTTCAAACTTCTTCGCAAATTTATACCTCTAGGTTGTTTCATTTAACTATACATATCAAAAATATTTTTTAGATTTTAAAAATATTTTTTACATTTCAAAAATATTTTGGGAAAATATTTTGAAATTACTATTTTTTTCGTGAATCACATTTCCTATTACTTTTCTGGATAATGATTGAAATATTTCCTCATTTTGCTTCAGTCGTATGAACTTTTCTTCGTAATTTAGGAAAAAAGTCGAAGTGACAGCAGTACTAATTTTAAATTATAGCATATAATTACACAAATGACGTAAATCGAAGAGTAGAATATTTTCAGGCGCAAACATTTGCAAAATCGAGCAATGGACGAAATTGGTTTCAATCATATGCTTGTCATTAAATTTATCCAAGATTCTGCGCAAAGCAGATTATCGTATGGTTTATTAATTTGTATTCAATTTAATGAATTATTGAGCAAAAGGGTTGGTTTTCATGACTATAATGCGTCTTGATAATTTGTTAATTTAATCCAAAATATTTAATTAGTGGAAATGATTTTTATCTAAAAGTGCTCATGCTTAAAAAGCAAACATAGAATGGTGGCCATGGGTGCTTTCCTTAGAGTAATTAAAATATATGAAAAATGATTAATTTCTGACGCGGTACCTTACATTTTCACTAAAAATGGTGGATTCAACTTCTACTATCATCAGATACAATTCACAACTTCCAAAACAATTGCATTTTACTGTAACTATGTGCATGATTAATAATTCTTGCATACAAGTTTCATAATATAAATTGCCTGGTATTATTAAATTTAGAATTCCAGATGTGCATTACTTGAGAGTCACTGCTTTGTACTAACATTAAATATTGTTCCTACTCGGCACTCGATGTATTATATGAAAAGTTTTCTCATTTCAAATTACGGAGAATTCTGCTGCCAACATCGTTTTACTGTATGTTTTTCCAATTAGGTTTCCGTCGGACAGTATGAATATTACTTTTTCCTTGTAACTTTACGTATGTAAGTTCTGGTAAGTCATATTACCAGTAGGCCTTTTTTATGGAAGGTATGAAATTTATTAATATAATGGCTGATTAATCTGAAGATTAATATGTATCCAGCCCACCAAATTAGTTTTATACAAGCTAATATTTTCATCCTTTAATCGGTTAATGCCTTACATTGACTTCTATTAAATGCTTCTCGTATACGTCTTTGCCCTTTATAGATTTATAGAATTTGAGAAAACTTTCACATCCTTCAAATCATCGATTTCTTGCATTATGGTCACCAGTTAAATATCGTGCCTTGGAATGCGGGTTATTAGCTTTCCTCTGTACTTAATGTCTAGCGTTCTCTTCTCCTACTGCTGAATGCTTTCATTTGTTACTCCGTCAATCCATTTTATTTTGATCAGTTTACTCTAGTTAAACATTTCTATCGCTGTTTCTATCATTCATTTATTACAAAAAGTGATCACAGATAGTATCACATGTATGTTATGAAAAAGGAAACTCCATGATAGATTTTATGAGTTTTTTCGTTATATATAGACTAGTTCCTTTATTAGATGTACCCGCACGTGTCTTATTCTTATCAGTAATCGCCAACTATCTCCCACTTTCTATTCCGTTTGCTAGTATTTCTAAATGACATGAGATATTAAGGATACAATCAGCATGAATATTTTTGACAATGAATAGTCAGAAATGTACGAGAAAATGTAGGGTCTTGGTTCAATCTCTATGCGCACATTCACGTTGTGTGCGGAGAAGGGGTCAAGAGGAATCACGAGCACAAAAACGGGAAAAGAGTTGGGATGAGAATTCCGGAATTGAGGGTGCATGGAAATTGGCAGCGGAGAAAGGGACCGTAACGTTTAACGGGTGACAGTATAGAGTTGGCAAAGATTGTTCCAGAGAATGAGGGAGAAACAAGACTAGCGAGAGTGTATCGAGAGGGAGTAGAAGAGAGAGAGAGAGAGAGAGAGAGAGAGAGAGAGAGAGAGAGAGAGAGAGAGAGAGAGAGAGAGAGGAGGATGACAGACGTCCAGAAAATGAGCTCGCTGCCAGGATGAGAGGGGAGGAAAGTTAGCACCTGTTACATAAGGGACTCACGGGTTTATATCCCCTACCCTTCGCCTTTGTCCTTGATATATACACCGTGGGAATAATACCCCTCCTAAACTGACAGCGTCGCCTGCCTCTTTCTTGAACCCTTTCTCATTGCCCTCTACATTTTGGCAACGTTGAAAAAAATCGAGGAAAGGTCACTGGCGTGTACAATTTGGTAGATGTGAACTCTATTCCCATCTCCATTCTGTGACGAAAAGGATGAAATAGTTTCAACAAAGAATGAATCAAGCGTGAAGGGATGAAGTGATTTTTGGTTTAATCGGTGAGGAGAAGAGCTGAGTAAACATATCACACGAAGTATTTGGAACAATATTTTTTATGAGCTTTACGCGGTGATATACTCTAGTGACTGAACAGACGTCTCGGGAATATATTTCTTCTCCAAATGCATCTCAGAACATTTAACACCCCAGTTTTAAACCTCTACTTGGCATTAAATTTAAGCACTCGGAGTTTTGCATATATTTCTCTATTTTATAACCCTGGGTTAAGTGTGTCTCCAGTTATTTTCGAGGCGCGATGCAGGAACAATCCATTACATAAAGAATTGTCGTAGTTGTGGAAAGATGTAAAGAGAAAGAGATGGACAGGTGACAATTTATGGAACCCCTAAAAAATTGTGACGTCTACTGCAGCCAATATATGAGGAGCTGAGGAAAGGTGCGGATGATATTCAGTGGTCTCAAGAAATAAACTGGTAGATAAAAGTAGAGAATACAGTGGTGAATTGTTAAATTCTGTCATTTCCATAAATTTTAAGTACTTCTTTAAGGTATTAAAGACGCACGGAAAAAAATCACAGGCGACCATTATGTTTTATCATTTATAAAATATTTTAAGACTTTTGACACATACATGTAAAACAGTGGGCTCCAAAGGATTGCAATGCCCAGTGTCTCAAAGAGATTTGGAAAAATAGAACGACGCTAGCTCACCGAATCTCTGTTATTTACATGTGAATGGTGACAAAGTAGTGAGTGGAGGAGGGGAGTGGGGAAATGGTCGGGAGACACACCAATTTTTTTCTCATGCTCTTAGCGGTTTAAATGTGGCGAGTGGTAATCCAGGACCATGAGTACTGGAATTATAAAAATGAAGCTCTCGCTATCGATTATCAAAATCTCGGCATAATCCGTTGGGCGAAAAAACATAAAAAACTACAATTCATTGATTATGAGACATTGTTAGAGCGAATTTTGTGTTTTAGGTGAATAACTGAGTAAGAATTTGCTTTCCATAGAAAAATGTTTCTGCCAGAAAAATTAAGCAATACTTTTTTAATGGTAATCAATATAGTCATTCGAAAATAAACAATGACTCTTAAAAAGGTGCTCATCCTTACAGGAAGTTATTTCTGCTCCTATATTTTAAATGCTGACCTTCATTTTTCTTTAATTCATTCGACGCCTTTTTTTCTCCTGCAAGTGTGAGGCACGAACTTACACGTTAACAGCATATTGTGCCAATTCGGTCAAGCGACGTTTCAGTTATAAAAAAATACAAAGGGACCCTTCCGCTTGCACTCGCTCGTCTCTGTAGTCATTTCGGAATCCGCTGACCGACACTTGTCTGTAGCCCACTTCGAAGGTGGGTCCAGTCAATCGGATAATATGGAATCTATTCGAAGGGAAGGCATGAGTCTACAGTAATCTGGAGAGGGAAGAGTGCATGGGAACGAGAAGAGCAGTGGAGGGAGGTGAGTTTCCACCCGTACGCTCACGAGTAGGTCAGCTTTTTTAAGTGTTCTGACACTTGCCAACGGAATTCACTCACTTCGCTGGGGCGCATTCTACACTTAGACTCGTCCAAACCAAAATCAGCCTTTGCGCATGATGCCTGCATGTACTTCTAAAGTTGTTTCCTTCTCCTAAGTGCACTTCACCTCTCGCGTCGCGTCATCAGTCAAGTTAACGCCAACAGATTATATTTATGACGGCAGACGACAGCGGATCTCCAGCGTTAACCCTCTCAGTAGTCCTTGATGGGCGAGGTTTCACGTGTCCATCTTTTCCACCCACACCACCGTTAATTGTGCCGTAAAATGACGTTGATTTTGCTCATTACTTGTGTAACTGTCGTACTTATTTCACAAGGCCAGGTTTATGACGTCAGCGAGAAACGGAGTGTTTTTCAAATTCGTCATATATCCTTAAATCGCTTCCAAAGAGTGTGAAAGATTCTTTCTCCAAGGCGCGCCACTATCTGGGAATTATTTAAATTGCGTAAATTAGGCTTCTCCGGAGGATATCAATGATTAATAATTGTAGTTTTTATGGTTATCTGGATTAAAAACTCTTGCATAAGTAAAAACAACCACATACATTATGAGTCGGGGAAATACAGTAATTCAACCCGTGTGAAATGAGCCAGTTACCGTAATATTGGGATAATACGTGATAAATGCTAAATAAAATCAAGATTTTGGTAGTGGTTTTTTTATGTATAGCTCGCCCACCCCCATTCCACCTAACCCACCTAGACGTCCCAAATCGTGCTACTCTTGTATGTGTAACAGGGATAGTTTTCAACATTTTATTTCTTTATATTTTGTAATAACCATAAACTGTTTGTTATATGAATGTACATTGTAGGTAGAAGTATCGTTGAAATAGTTTTAAGGAATCGTAAGCTATTATCACAATAGAAATTATTACTCTTTTATACTTCTCAAAAATGTGATAAATTATTTCTTTCATCCCATTTAGGCGGTAAAAAAATAGTTTTAAAAAATCAAACCAATTTTGTCTTAATCCCTCTCCCTCATAATTATTTGCACGGCACAATTTGCATCATTATGAGTAATATATTTTTGGTACATTGCGTGTGAACACCCACTGACCGAGGGATTTTTTAGGTTTCTACGCACGCATCACCATGCTTCCTGAAGATGTACTTATTTTAAAAAAAATACAAGACTACATGCTCGAGAAGCCTATACCACGGTATTCTTTTGGTATACACTAATCGCCTAAGATATTAAGTGGGTCCTACTCACTATGCTTTGAAGATGTTTATTCGTTACTTTTCAAAGGTTGGCAGAGACTAAAATTTCTGCTGCTCCACGCAAATTTTCCTGAAACAGGTCATGCCCATTGAAGGGCAATTCTGAGCTGAGAAAACAGAGGATTCTTAAACTCGATATTGAAGAGACATTTAAGTTTTTCAGCGTGCGAAGAGTTTTGTGGTTCTATGCTGCTTCCATTTTGTATCATTGGTAACAAATTGTACTTCCACTTGGGCACGGGTACGCAGCGATAGTTTCCGAGGACGTCCTTCTCACCGGAATTCTTTTATCCATAATATCATTTTCGAGTTGTTCCCAAAACTGTTGCTCTCAAAATTCCGCAACTCTCTCACCTTCAGCTCCAACCCTTACATCTCCTACAGCCAGTAATTTTCGCTTTATCCCTTTACGATGGACGCCTAATGGTTTTGGTTTCGTAAGCATACCATACCAGCATATCGCACAACGGCATAAACTTTGGCAATGTTGTATACATTCTGATAATCTGAAAACGAGATGTTTATAATATGAAATCCTTTTGTTTTCTTTACTTTGTTTACGATGATAGAATCAACTTCTCTGCTAGAGATACAAATACTGTTAATTTCGAGCCAATTATTAAATAGTGGTGACATTTTGGAGCGAAGATTTACTTACCTGCCAATTATTAACACTCACTGATGAATACGCTTGCCAAACCATAAAATATAATCTCGAATGTTTCGACAAATCAATGAAAAAGTTGAAAACGGTGATTTTTTAGCTTAAAAAATCGTGAATTCAAAATCATTGCACGAGTGATCATCCTGATGCTTTGTGCATTCATCCTCATTGGCCTAGGTGCTACGGTTTGTACACCAGTAGTAATTAAGTTTTACGACTTGGAACCTACTACGTCTCTGTTGTTGAGAGTAGGCTTGTTAAATGTAGAGTTTGTATCCATGATGTCCATGGGTGACTCTCAACTAAAAACGCTCTAGATTTTCGTTTCGGCGTCGCAATAAGTTTTGATTAAAATTTGGTCTGTCAAAATTTTACATATAGCGTTTTCGAGTCCCGTAAACATCCTAAGTTGAAGTAGTTCCAAGAGGCATATCTTGAACAACTTATGCGTTTTTTATGTGCCCAGTTTGAATTCTTAATTTAAAAATACTTCTACTTCTTGCCATTGAAATAGAAGTAAATGGTCGTAAGGGTCCTTTCAAAATCTACCTTTTTGACAAGAGATAACGAAACTTCGACCTGATGTGAGACCAAAAATACAATACGTATGTAATATAGTAAATAAAAAATAGAATAGCTTAAATATCATAGGTTTCTCTTTTCCTTTACAATTTTGGCACAGATATTCCTCTCATATACTATCAATTCATGTAATTATCGGCATGTGAGCGAGTCAAAATTTAATCATTTCCTCACCTTACCTCAACATTTCTTTTTATCAGTTGATTTTTTATTCATGTGTATATTAATTATCAGAGAATTTATGCATATAAAAGTGTTGAATTTAATGTACATACACAGAAATAGTTAACCTGAAATATTTGGGAATTTTTCTTTATGTTTTTCTACTTGACGCAATCTATTAATTTTTCTCTTGTTACTCCCTTTTTCTTAGCTAATCGCACAGTGAAAATATATGTGCTTCATTTTGTAAAAAGATTTCTATCTCTAATACTTTTTGTTGGCACTTTATACTTGTATTTAATTTCAGTAAACAAGTCCCTCAATGAAGCCGATTCGCGTCAAGCGGACTCCACACTCGTACTTATCACATTAAACTGCGGGTAGGCCACTGCCTATATTTTTCGACGACATTACTGTGCTCTCATGAAATGCAGCACGAATCTTCATTGAGTGATTTCATAATTTTGGCATTTGAAAACATTTCATGAATGCCATGATTAACTTAATTGCATTTTAAAGGCATTGCTGTTATCGCTTGCCATAATCAAAGCTTAACATTTACCTTTTCCAGAAAGCAGTATATTTTCTGCAGAACTTCTGGTCCACTTGATATTATTTGGTGCATCAAAATTTAATTTAAAATATAATTTGTCTCCAAAAAGAGCATCTTCGTTTTTTAAATCTAATTTGCATTCTCTGTCAATTCTGCATATAGTATTGTCAACAAATGGACAAAGGTTTTATTAAATTAAATGCATTGGATAAAGCATATTATAGTGAACTCATATCACAAAGTATTGAAAAAAATGGTATTATCATCAGATGTTATAAATTGCAACATTTCTGTGGCATTAGGTATTTTAGGCTATATTTTCTTTGTTTAAACATGATTGCGTTCTCAAATAAATTGACCTTCTTGTAACTCTTACTAATGCTCGGCCCTGGTAAAAATCTAGGTAATTAGCTTGTCAATATTAAATAAAAATTAGAGTAATTGAATTCCGTCTCATAAAATATATGCAAGTTCTTAAACGCACGCTCTTCTGTATCATGGGCCGTTGAGTTTTGCCAAGCGCTGGAAATTATCAACTCTGCCCTTTTTCCCACTAAAAACTTTTGCCTAGCTCAATGCAGGCACTCTCATGCAACTACTTCAAACGGCGCTCTCGTAAATGATCTTGCTCGTTGTTTTATTTCAAGGAGTACAAACTACCTGCCACAAAACAATAGCCCTTGTTACATTAACACTTGACCCTGGCTGGTTACTGCATTCTTTGCGCAAGTAAAACAAAACGAAACAAGCCGTGAAAAAGTACGACTCACTCAAATGTCGGGTGCAGGTCTCATTGTCGATGAAACTCGAAGTAACTCGAAGGTAGAGGAAGCAAGCCAAGTTTTTCTAGAAATTAATGGCTTCCATCACGGCCATACTATACATCTTTTTTTTTAATTGTACTCAATGCTCTTTCTTGCTTATCCAAGTTTAATCTTGGAATTTTAGAAATCTCGCTATATTTACTAGTTTTAAATTACCCGGAACGAATTTCTATCGTGGCGGGATTTTTTGCATAGTTTGGGTAATTTCAAATATTTAAAATGTCATGCTTCTCGTGAATAATGCCTGGTCAATCATCATTATTCAAAGTAGCTATTTGCAGACACGTGCTAGTCGTGTAAATCGCGGACTCTCTTTTTCGATGCGTCGGTACTTATGAATAAGCTAGAATAAGCTTGTATGATATATGTAGACAACTGAAAGGAAGATGATGTATATTACCAAGGCTGCTATTGAAAGAAATCATGACAGATTTGTGCAGAAAGTCTGTACAAGATTCTCACTGGTATGTTTTGCAAGAAATACTGAATGTGCAAAAGTTAAGAGCGATGTAAATGGAGGCGGATATTATGTACAGGTTGTGTTGTTTAGCGTACTGTAGAAATAAGTAGGTATCCACCTAACTATGGCTCTCTGTATTTTTTTCAAATTGATTATCTAATTATAAGAAGTGCTGACATGATTCCTTGGTTTAAAACGAAAAATATTAATAGGCCGTTCAAGTAAAATACAATTATTTGAAAATAACTTTGCGTCACGAAGATGCTTGAAAATAAAATTTTATTGCGTTTTATCGATCTGAATGGAAGTGAATCTTACAAAATACTTTTTCAGGGATTGTTGCGTAGAAAAAAGTAAAACGCTTCAAAAATAAATTTTAGAGCTTTTCGTAGACTTAGATCCTTGATTTTTTACTGAATCAGAGGTCTCTTATGAAAGATTTCGGGTAATATAAACTGGGGGTTTGCATTTTGGCTAGTTTTCTAATTGCTACATTTATTGTAGACATGATTCGCCTGCAACGAATGAATGATGTAATTGTTGTATTTTCTATTCTTGTTTCATCGCATGGACACGCATCCGGATAAAACCCATCTAAATGGTTTTTATTCCTTTATTTTTTTAATTCAGCTTAATTTCGTGTGTGCAGTATGTAATATTTGCTTCAGTCCCAATTAACAAGTTATTTGAACCAAACAAAGTTCCTTCTCGCGCATGTATTTTTAAATGGTTTTAATTCAAATGATTGCTTTTGTCGGAAGGAGTGATTTAAATCAAGATTCGGAATTTAATGAAATTTACTGTCTCACCTCCTTCTATTTCAACACGGCTTTCCCACGTAAATAATCGGTCACTTTCATTAAGTTATCTGATAATTCTTAAAATGGTGAGATATATTTTAATTAACTCCATATTTCAACTAAATACACGAGTTTAACCAACATTTGTTGTTGATAATTAACATATTGCTAACCCATTATAGGGTTTCTCTTTTCTCTTTCTTTGCATGCAACTTTCTTATTTCAAGAGTTAACCTGAATCCTAAACTAAGTTTAAATTTAGGTACTCTTTGCATGTTTATGGCATTAGTTTTTATTAAAACATCCATTTGCTTGTAAGCAATATAAATGAGTTAAGTAATTTGATGCCCAGGTCGGCCATGAGTAGTTGATACTTGTTGAATGCGTATCAATCATTTGGCTAGATAGTCATCGCTCAATGGTAAAATATCTACATCTACATCTACATAATACCCCGCAAGCCGCCGCAAGGGCGTGTGGCGGGGGGTGTTAGGACACCACCCGTAATTTAGAAAGGAAAAAAAAACCGCATGCAAGAACCACAAAATCATATATCCACAAAAAAAACATGCTATTCATTCATGCAAGAACACTTACACCCCACACACATGCAAACACTCAATCTACATCTTACATACACATGTACCTGAAAGTATACCTACAGCTTTGCAGTGTTTAACTTTGCTCCGACTAGTAAATTCAGTGTTAATATAATATATATATAATATAATATATATATATATATAATATAATTATATATATATAATATAATATGAAGAAAAGTACATAGTTACTATAAAATACTTTCTTCCTATGTTCATCAATCTGGAAGCTCATAGGAGTGTCAATGCAACAATTTCAGATTTTAAAAATCATTCGATCTAGGCAAATGATTTTTACACTTTGAAATTGTTGCATTTGAAATGCATATAAGCGGATGAACAGTTCCTGTTGCGGCATCTCCTGCAGTTCCTTGGAACTCATAGGAGTAGATTAAACCGAACGACACTCTCGCATGTTCCACTGCTTTCTCAAATATCCTTATGGAACGACCACACTTTGCAGAGGGAAACACCGTTGAAATTAACCATCTATAAGTTATGATTTTATTTATTTGATGAGTTTTATCATTCGTATTTGAACTTTATTCGTATCATAAGTTAAATGCCATAATTGTTTAATTACGATCGTGTATAAAATGATAATAATGTGTATGTTCTACTGTTGTTGCTATGTATTCCGCTGAGTAATATTAGTTATTATTAGTCATTGACGGCCGATAAGAGAAGGGCATCGGATTTTATGATTTAAGTAAATAGAACTTATTTATGAATTAGATAAAGGCATTCTTATTTATGGCCTACTCGCACCTTATTGTATTGTTTATCTATACATCACATCAATGGATTCTTGCTTTCATCGTATCCCACTGTTGTTCTCTCGATCCTTCTTTATTCCTAATGACCTCAAACTACAATTTTTTGCATCTTATGGCTTCCTTTTTTCGTGGGGTTGAATCTAATCTAGTCTGCAGGTAGGTTTCTCGTATGGTAACACTGGAATGTATATAATATGATTTCTATTACTGTATATATTTTCGTTCCTAGTCAGTTAATGAAACAACCACTAGGCAGTTGGGAAAAGGAAGGTAAGCTGACGGCGTCTCATCCGCTTAATTTTAATGAAAATCACGGCGTCGCGCTTGTTATTCATGCACACAGCGCTGCTCATCTTCTTATTTTGAAAGGGTATCTCACTCATCTGGCTCTCGTTTACTGCTTTGAAAAAGCAAACAAAGGAGGCCTTTGAAATTATTATATACATGGATTTGAAGGCTTGCAGCGGTCCCGGAGTGGGAAAATCGGACATTCGTATTTTCAAGTTACAGGATGTTGTGACTCGGGGATTATAATTTCCCCTGCTAAAGGATTTATGAAAAATGCAGCAAAAATAAATGAAAATAGTTTACATTGAGAGGAACCAAATTTTTGCTTGCACTCGGACATCATCCAAGTGAGAAATTTTATTTCTTATCTTGTTGGTATTTCGGAATCATATGTATTTAGTTAGGGTTACTAGAATTAACAGGCGAATCAGGAATTATTCTTGCGGAAGTTTCATGCACCAATTTTACAATATACTTTCGAAAAATCTATCTTAGTTTTCCTCTTGTTTTTTTTTTAGTTTCACACCACTCAGTGTCTTTGGTAGAATTCATTCCTAGTATCTTAATACGTAGTATTGCGTGCGAGTACTGAATATCGTGACCCTAAGTATTAAAAAGATAAGCTGCCGAGCACGTTGGATAGGGTTTCATACTATCGTTGCGTTACTTTTTATAGATTAGGTTATTGGAGAAGACGGCGTTTTTGATGGCTCGGCAAAATGATGACGCAGGGGATGCTTGTAAATAATAGCGTTAAGGACTATGATATATGAGGAAATTCGACTTAATTACGTAGTAGAGAAATTGGATTAGGGAGCGCACACACTGGTCCCGTTAAGAGCATATTCGTGCCATTTCCCTCGGAATGAGCTTAAGTAAAGCGTTCGGTAAATCGTCTCGATTACTTTAACTCTGCGGCGACGGTAAATCTCATCCTTGGATAATCCCATATATTTCAGCATCTATGCCCCCGGTATTCACAACGGGTGTGGAGATTTTGGTACTTCGACGTGAAATGTATAGTATACCCAGGAAGCGCAATCTTAGACGCTTTGACACTAGGTAATTTCTTTAGGCGTCAAAGGGTTGGCGTCCACGTATCTTATTATTGACACAAAAAAACTGGTAAAATACGGGAATGCAACTTCATATTCTATCAACGATTAACCATTTGAAAATATAAAATTCAATTCATAACGATGTTATAAATTTGTGGATATTGATATAATCTAGGTCAAGTAGGTAATAATAATTTTGGGATTCTAGCTGGATCACTCCAATCACTTTGCGGCATGATACTACGTTGCCCGTTTAACGAGAGGTAAATGAGCCTACAAAAACAGCCTTGGAAATAGCTTGGCCATCTGCGGATAAGTCGTTTGGTCGGATTTTTAATGCCCTTAGCATTGTCGTCTATTATGTGAGTGGACAAGATATTCTATGCTATATTATTTCAACAAATGCAAAAATGTTTAATGCTCTGCGGCTCAAATTTAATTTAGTATCTTTTTATTGCTGAGAGGCTGGTAGGAAACTTAAGACATTTTCAGTAACATCCCTGCACTGTAACTCATATCACAAAGTTCATCATTTTAGCAGAATATCTTGAATTCCCCTCTAATACGGTAAATATTCATAAATTGTGTCGTTTATAGGGCATTGCAGTATACTTTTGGGCTGTCTCTCTAAATTTGAAAGCTCTGGCAATACTCCGTTTTTTGGTTAATCTTAATGCAGCGTGCCATATTTTGTTGAATTAGAAAAATCCAATGCATGCTTCTAAATGTGAATTAGGTGTTTATACCTATCGAATTTGATGCTAATTTACACTGGCAGACGTTAATTTTCATTGTTTTTGAATTTTCTTATTAAGATATTCCTACCTACCAATTGTTTTCCACGGATGACTGCTTTTTTAGTGCAGTATGAGAGTCGTTACAATGTGATTGGTGCGATTTTCATTATGTTTATTAATAGTTTATTGTAATGGTTAACGCGTTAAAGCGGGTGTCTCACGGATATGTAATCAAGGTGGTTTATTCTAAATGGCGATTTTTAGCGACCACACTGTCGCAGAAAAAAAATGTATGTTCCTCATATTTCTGCGGCTAGTAAAATTTATCATGGCATTTATTTTTGTGCGTAGCAGTAGTAATGGCCATATTTTTGATTTGCAAAGCCAATTTAATGCAATATCGTTATTGCTTCGCTTGATTGGATACATAAAAACAAAAGCGTTCCCCCAGCCCGAAGTATCTCATCCGGTAACTGGCTGTCGGCGTGTCTTGGCATATCCCTAGACGTTATTTCGGAGACCACTTCCAACATCCCACTCTAGAGCTAAGCGTTCGGGAAAGCCAAAAATCTTCTAATCCACTCGATCCTCCCCTTGCCGTGCCTGAAGGAGAACGCCCCTGTGCATTCCTGATCCCGGCGACCCCTTAACCGGCACAACATTCCTCACCCCACGCGAACACGCGGAGAAATACGTTTCCTCACTCAACCCATCTACTCGTACTCTCTCTAGCCACCAAAAAGAAAGAAGAACCCAACACCTCCCCCACCCTCTTCCTCTCATACTCCCTCCGACCCCTTTCCCTGCGTCGCTCCGCGAAACACTCACGCAAGTACAAGGCAGCCTGTCAAACACACGAGCCCATCTCTATATCCGCTCCCCTTATGCATGTCTCCGGCTCAACCCAACTGCCGACCGAAACTCCTGCCCCCATCCCCCCGCCGTTTGTCACCTCAAAACCGGGATTCAGCACCTCAGCCTTCCCGCATGCGAGTATCCTCGGGAACAGCAGCGAGTGGATGAAAGATTTCACTCCTCTCCCTCTCTCTTTCTCCTTATCTATCCCGTTTGGAGGCTCTGAAATGCCACTGCACCACATCCTTCACTGGATTTGACATAGATTAGCTCAGGCTAGGTGAAAGGGGCACGAAATTTGAAAGCAGGGGTGGTCAGTTCACTGCTAATGCAATCGACTTTTTAATTCATAACTATCAGCGGGAAACAGTCCCTATTATCATCTGTTCCTTTCCTGATTCGAATCAAATTAAGTTTACGATCACGAATTTTATGACTCCCAGTACGATCATAAGTATAAGTATCCATGTGGGGATTGTATAAAGATAATTACCACGTGTAGAATCTCCAATATGGTATTTCTTGAATCAGGAAATAGTAAAATATTCCCTATATACATGCACTTTCCAGTTCTGCATGATATGTTTTGTTATTGTGGAGGTCTGTCATATGTTTCCCCCACCTTTCCCCATCCATTTGAAAAACCCTAACCCCCTCCAACCCTTACCATTTCCTCCTGGTGCTGCACCCCCTGCCACACACCTTTTTGGTGGCTCGCAGGGTATTGATGTAGATTTAGATGTTGTGGCTTATTTTTATTCCCTTTTTCGTGTAACAAAGAAGTTATATTTTAGGTGAGATTAACACTTGTTTTGAATTTAGTCTTCCTCCATCAGGCATAAGAATTTGCACGTTATTTGAGATTTTTTACTGATTATTTTGTTGCTTTTTCCTCCCTCTCCCATATCCTTCCTTATCCATATCACCCTTCCCACCTGGTGATTGCACGCTCTTCCACACACCTTTTTGGTGGTTGCCGGGGTATTTAAGTAGATTCTATGGTTTCGCCGTCTCTCTTGCATTCAAGGTTACCTGACTGCTTTCAGACGCTCATCTCCGTCTTGAGATAGGATGTAATTCCATTGAAAATTATTACCTATTCAAAACGTACAACAAAAGAAATAATTGCCACAAAGTACCTGGCTTTTCAATTAGTTTTCTTAGCAATTATTGAAATGAAAATACCAAGTTGAGAACAGGTCCTCTACGTTTCTACCCAAGTTTCAATTAAAAAAACAAAAAAAAACATGAATTAGTGTATCTAGCATCAATAGTAAGAGAGAGGGGATCGGGATTGTTGCGGTGGCTATCGTACTGGCCTCCCACCCGGAGGGCTCGGGTTCAAATCCCGGCGGTGTTGAATATTTTTCAGTGGTATCTCGATCCCTACTTGAGGTGCTTTGTGGAGGGCACTTTGAGTGAGTACGCCGTCCGTCGGATGGGACGTTAAGCTGCGGACCCCGTGGCGCCTTTCGTAGAGTAGGATAGTGCCGACGCCGGGTTTCTCTCCACCATTTATCCTTTTCTGTCCATCCCCTATGCCGCAAATAACCTCAGCAGTCGGTCGCCACCCCTAAATACTACTAGCACTACTAGTAAGAGAGTAGGTACTATGTTTGGAAGAAAATGGAAGCCAGGCATTGTTAATGGGGTGAAAATGAGAGGTGATGGGTGCAGAAAGCCATAGAAAAGCCAAATTGAAGGAAAAATGGTAGGCAACTGGGTAAGAGAGGGAGGCCGAGAACAGATGCTTTTAGCCTGCATGAAGGGAGGTTAGAAATTCTAAGCGCCTGATGAAATCTCTAGGCTCAGTATGACAAAAGTTGTAGAGGAAAGACTCTCGAGTTCCCCTTCTCGATGGTCCATCTGGTGCGTCGACAGTTTCGCAGTGATTCCAACCGGCTACTTCAGGTCGGAAGTTACAAAATTTGTAATTTTAGTTAAGAAGTGTTTCCGAAGTTTTTAAAGGCTATGTACATATTTCTACTTTTCATGATCCGCCTTGGGACTACCTCTACACGGTACACCACTCATGGAATCGGTAAAATGACGATCATGTGCGTGTGTGTGTGTTTGTGTGTGTGTGTGGAAGAGGAGGAATGCCATGTGCACGTGCGCATATGCGGGAATGTAATGGGTTGAGGAACCTAGTGACTCCTCATCCACCACCTTTTGAGTCAATCTGCCTCCCTCTATCCCTCGTCGGGAGCCCCTTTTCCCCACTTCTCCTACCCGCGAGACCTCCCCACGCTTCCCGATCTCCGTTCTCACTTTCCCGGCGGGTTTACTCAGCGTAGACGAAGATAAAGGGGAGATGCTTGGAGGTAGTAATTAAGGCGAGGAAATGAGAGAGAGGGAGGGAGGCGGGATGCTCCCCCGCCCTTCCTCTCTCTCCCCGCATTTCTCCCCGTCCCTTCCTCCCCCCGGAGAGAGAGAGAGCCGAGAAGGCTCCGCGATAGATGCGACGCCTTTCAATCGCAGACGAGCCCGAGACCATCCATTTCCGCGAACCGACGACGACGCCGTGTACGGAATGACTAGTGGCGCGACGGAGGGGAAACGGCACGCGACGCAAAATGCGCGAATTCTCACGTTTCGGCTGCCTCGGAGGCACCGCTCAAGATAAGGCTCCGTATCAAGCAAAAGAGGTCACAACTTGGAGAGATATACACGTTTCCTTCTTCTTGCGCGGTAATCCGTGCAGGATGAGGCAACAATGCAAGTTAAAATCTGGGAGCACATCCCGGTCGCCTAAGAATTAAAAATGTTCTGTGAATATATATGTTCAGAAATACTAAGAAAGTATATGTGTAATTAAAATTTCTCCGACGATGTCACCGTGCTAATTCAATGAAAAATGATGAGCTAATTATTCTCGATTTGGGGTCGTTAAAAATCCAGTTCTTGGCTGATTTGGTGCGATTATTTGAAATGTTGTATGATTATATTGTGGACGTTTGTTAGACCATCGGGAGTAAACCGTAATTAATCATTTTAACAAAATCACAGAGGCAAAACCAAATTGAATGAATGCTGGTAAGTTTTAAAAGATAAAAAACCAGCACAGATTTAGGTGAGAAAAACCTAAATAGGCGGTAAGAAGGCCCACCACCTCTGGATTATCAGGCAATGACGTTTACCCGATCCCACCGAGCCCAGACAAATATTTGGGTGTTTAAAATTTGAAATTGGGGCCGGCGGTTTTAGTGTTGATTTTGCGTTTTTGCCCTCATTAATCCTTAATAAATTAATTCTCGTTAATTTAGGGGTCAGTATTTCCGCCTTCCATGCGGGAAACTGGGGTTCGATTTCCCGCAGGGGAGATTTTTTTAAATCACTCACGGAGCGAAGGTTAAATTACAGATTGAAGCTCTTGCATAAATTGGAAGTTCTTTTTCGCTGTGAAAGTGGAACCCCCGTCGTACTAAGGTAGGATATGTCAATAAATCATGGTAGATCATGTCAATAAATTTAGAGATATTAAGTGTAGATAGATATTTTTAAGATGTCATTTTTTCCACGAACGATAAGGGATCAGAATAGAATTATCCGACCGCGGTGGAGTAATATTCGGCTCCAAATTAGTCTTGTGTGTATTTACCCCCTACCACGGCCCTAGCGGTAGCTTGCAGGGTATTAAAATAAATGCAAATAAATAAATTAAGCCTCAATACAGAATATACGTCTTTCTAAAGTATGTGTTACTACATATCCTAATGCAAGCGGAAAATTGTAATACTGAGGAAGGAACTTGCTCAAGATTATTGATTGAGACAAGCAAGGGTGAGTATTGCGTGGACAGACAAACAAAACCACTGAAATTTCACAAATTAATTTTTTATTTTTCACTTCCACGAGCAAGAATATACTGAAAAAGTTTCATATGTTAAATATATTTATTTTCAATTCGATTTTTAAATTCATTTGATAGGAGGAAAATTCCCCTGAAGTTTGTGGTAGGATTATCTTTTTCATATATTTTCCACGGTGAATTGACGCATTACTATTTTCATTTGTTGTCACGTGCCACTACAGGTAACATATTTTATTTAGTTTAATTTTCACTATCTGAATAGTGTTGCAGGTATCTTCGAGGTTAAAATTTCTATAATATTTAAATTTTTGTCAACATGTCAACTATTGACTTAATGTGTAAAATTAGCCGTTTAAAAACTTTCAACAAGTGAGAATATAATAATGGGCGCTAGATATAGTAAACGAAGCTTTGTTTTACATATTTTTATGATACGAGTAGGTTTGTGAATTTGATGGTGAATACGAGTCTCGGTAAGATGATCAGTTCATACTACCTTGATCAAAAATTTCCCGGAATTTATTCAGAAAATTAAAAATACAAGTTTATTCATCTAAATCTATATTGTCCCCTTCAAAGTAATCCCCATCGACTGCAACACACTTATGCCAGCGCTTGATCCAATCCTCGAAACATTTTTTATATTCGGTTTTCGGTATGTCCATCAGTGCTTCCTGCGATTTTTCCATTACTTCCTCTCGGCTGCTAAAACGCGTTCCCCGTAATGGTTTTTTAACTCGATTGAACAGAAAGAAGTCACAGGGAGCCAAATCAGGTGAATTCGGTGGCTGTTGGATGGTATTTGTTGCATTTTTCGTCAAAAAATTACGAATAATGATAGCACTGTGCGACGGTGCGTTATCATGGTGCAAAATCCACGAGTTTTCTGCCCACATTTCTGGTCTCTTTCGGCGAATTGCTTCACGCAAACGTCTCATAACGCCCAAATAATACTCTTTGTTTACTGTCTGGCCTTCTGGCAAAAATTCATGATGCACTACACCGTTGTAATCCATGAAAACCGTCAGCATTGCCTTCTTTTTTGACTGAAAACGACGTGGTTTTTTTGGTCTCGGCTCATTTGGTGAACGCCATTCACTTGCCTGATGTCTGGATTGCGTGTCGTACTCATAAACCCACGTCTCGTCTCCAGTAATGATCCTTTTGATGAATGTGGGATCGGATTCAGCCTCGCAAATCATGTCTTTTGCGACGTCAACACGGTCTCTTTTTTGCATGAAATTGAGGTCTTTTGGCACCAACTTTGCTGCTACACGACGGAAACCCAAATCATTAACCACAATGTCTTGGGCGGATCCATAGGCAATGTCCAAGTCCTCCGCTATTTCTCTGATGGTTAATTTGCGGTTATTGACCAACATTTCTTTTACTTTATCAATTTTTTCACCGACTTTCGATGTCGATGGTCTGCCACTGCGTTCATCATCTTCGATTGACTCACGACCACTTCTGAACCGCTCGTGCCACTGGTAAAAGACCGTTTTTTTTAGAGAATCGTTGCCGAAACACTTTTCCAACATTTCCAACGTCCGTGCCAATTCTCGTGGACGGACCCCCGTTACTCCGGTCGGGGCTCCACTGTGTTGCCTTTCCAGCCGCCTAGGCTTCTAAGGCAGGGCGTCGTCTTCTGCGTTGTCACGGCGTTCTGGCGATCCCTGCTACTGAAGCCTGGGCCTCTTCTTCGCTGGGAGGGCATCTTGGCGATCCATGCTCGCAATGGGGCGCTTATAGCGGTCCCACGTTGAAACCTGGATCTCTCCGAGGCGTCGGATGGTGGCGACGTCTGAATCCGCAGCCCTCTCGAAGAATCTTCGAGACAGCTCCGGAAGAAGGACGTTCAGAGGTTCCATGTTCCCGTCCTGGTGCATCTCTTCCACGCGGGCGTAGCGCCCGCATCCCAAGATGCACCGTAGCGCAGAGTTCTGCACCACTTGGATGAGAGCGAAGGTAGACTTCGGCACTCCTGACCATACCGGCGCTGCGTACGTGATGACAGGCAACACGCACGCTCGGTACAGTCGACGCTTCGTTTCCGAGCTCAGGACCCCCGGACGAATAATCGGCCGAAGCCGGTTAAGCGCCGCGAAGGCCTTCCCTCGGACACGTCGCGCTTGGGCGTTCCAAAGGAGTTTCCGGTCCATCAGCACTCCGAGGTAGAGAACCTCGGATTCCCACGGAAGGGTGACTCCATTCACCGACAGCTCCTCTTCTGTCGGCGCTCCTCTGCCGGTATGGAAGACGATTGCCTTCGTTTTCCCGGCATTGACTGCAAACCGCCAGCGACGATACCACGAAAGTAGCTCGTCGACGACGATCTGCAGCCTCTCCACGGCGAAAGATATTCGCCGGGAGCTGCACAGGAGCGCCGCGTCGTCCGCGTATAGTGACAGGACCTCGTGCCTCCCATGACTCCTGGGAATGTCATGGGAGAAGATGTTGAATAATACTGGCCCGAGAACCGAACCCTGGGGGACACCAGCGGAGATCCGGTGCACCCCAGAGAACGAGTCAGACCAGGAAACGACGAAGGTCCTGTCTCTTAGGTAGGAGCGGATCACCTCGATGATCCACGTCGGGAAGTGGAGTCTCCGCATCTTCAACAGCAGTGCCTGGTGCCAGACGCGGTCAAACGCCTTGCTGACGTCGAAAAATGCGCCTGCCACCGACATCTTCCTGTTGAAGGCGTCCGTGATGAAGTCCGTGGTTCTCACCAGCTGATGGACCGTGGAATGCCGCTCGCGGAAGCCGAACTGCTCATCCGGGAGGATGTCAGCCTCTCGGACGAAACCTACTATCGGCTCCAGCAGAAGTCTCTCGTACATCTTCCCGAATCCGTCGAGTAGAGAAATGGGCCGGAAGTCTCCGGGTCCCACCTCCGTCCTCGACGTCTTCGGGAGACATATGATCCTCGTTCTCTTCCAAGTGGTCGGGAAATAGGAAATCCTGACGCAGCCGTTGTAGATGCTGGTCAGGTACGCCACCGCTGCATTCGGAAGTTCCCGGATGATGATATTGGGTATATCGTCATTTCCCGGGGCTTTCCTCTTGCGTAAGCAGCGTATCGTGCCCAGAACGTCCTCCTTCCGGAACTGGGGAGCAGCCTTAGCATATTCAGGGGCAGCATTCACCGCTTCCTCCGACACCGCGATCTCCTCCTCGATGGCCGCCGAATCCGCGTTCCCGGGGTTAGGACTGAAGGTGCCCTCGAGATAGGTCGCAAGCATTTCTGCCTTCGCCCCGGGAGATGTCGCCACCTCATCACCGCAGACGACGATGGGGTCCAGTCGCTGGCTTCCTCGCAGCTTCCTGCAGATCTTCCAGATCTCTTCCATGTCCTCCGCGCCATCCTACCGCAAGAGATCTTCCCGTAGGTGCGCCTCCCAATTGTCCGAGCGGACTTCCTGGAGGGCGCAGCGGACTTCCCGGTCAAGCGCATGTAGCTGCTGCCGAAGGTCGTCGGTCCTGTACCGCTGCCAGCGCCTGCGGATGTTATTCCGGCGCGTGATGAGTCCGCGAACCGGGGGAGGAAGCGGCACACGCAAGTAGTACGAGCGCTTCTCCCTTCTAGGAATCGCAGCCTCAATGGCAGCGGTGATGGTAGCAGTGAGATGACCGACCATTTGGTCTGCCATCTCCTCCGATGTTGGTGGAGTCAGTTCCCTCGGCAGCTTACCAGCGATGAGCCCTCGGAAGGTCTTCCAGTCCGCGGCACGAAGGTCAAGTTGAGATCTGGCTGGAATCACTGGAACTCTGGTCCCCAGCAACAGGATGGTCGGGTTATGATCCGACGACAGTTCAACACACGAGTGCATACTGAGAGACGTCCGGACACCACGTGAGATTGCAATGTCAAGGACGTCTCCAAGCTGGTGCGTCGCCGTCGCCGGGCCAATCACCGTTAGTCCCTCGTCGTCTGCAAGCTCGCGGAGGGCTTGTCCTCTCGTGTTGAGAGACCTTGAATTCCAGGTGGGGTGCTTGGCGTTGAGGTCTCCCAGAATGATGGCCGGGCTGCCGTTTCCTAGTAGGTCCAGGATGAGATCCGGGTCCCAGGGCTTCCCTGGCGGGAAGTACAGGGAAGATATCCGGAGCCATCCTCCCCGCGTCCGGACGTCCACCGAGACAGCCTCCGCGTTCCGATGAGTGATCATTCGGCACGCTCGGTGTTCAATGTTATTCCGGACGAGGATGGCCGCACCTCCTGATGTTCGACCACCCTGGCGCTGAAGGTCCCGATCAGACCTGAAGATGGTCCAGCCGGGGAGTCTCCATGCGTCGGACGGACGGAGATGCGTCTCATTGATGGCTGCAACGGCAGCATTCTTGTCCTGGAGGAACGCCCGAAGTTCTTCACGACGGCGAAGAATGCCGTTGGCGTTCCGCTGGACGAGCACTAGAGGGTCTCTACCCATGACTGGGTGAAGAAACCGATCTTGCGCTCGCCAGTTCCTCCAGGAGTGAGAGGAGCAGGAGCCCTTGCTTGCTGGTGATGTACCGCCTCAGAGTCTTGGAGATCGTCGCAACTGTCACCCAAAGCTCCTGGTCCTCCTGCAGAGCAATGGAGGCGACGGGAGCGACAGCCGCGGAAGCAATCTCTGGGTCACGGGGAGCGTTGGTCCTGACAAGGGCCGTCCTTGCCTGGTCCGGGGGTGCCTCGGTCGGCGGTGTTTTGGCTGGCTTTTCCGCTGCAGCTTCCTCCTTCTTCTCCGCAGGAGCTAGAAGGGAGTTCTTCTTCTTCTTTTTGGAAGACTTAGAGGGCACAGGCTTGGCGGCGCCTGCTGGCGTCGACGTTCCCCGGTCCTCTGCCGTACTCTCCTTCTCCATTGTCCCCGGAAGGACTTCCCCTTTGACTTTCGGGGCCGAGGTTGACAAGTCCTCGGTCCTCTCTGTGCTCGGGGGAGGGGAAGAGATCTGGTACCGGGCGTTTGTCGCCGTGTCTATCTCCATTTGGTCCTGAGAAGGGCCTTTTAAGATCGTGGCGAAGGATTTTCCCCCCTCCCTTTTCTTCGCTGCAGCCCTTGCCGGCACAGGTTTCTTCGCCGGCTTCCCAGCAGCCGGAGCAACCTTTCTTTTCGCGTCGCCGTTTTCCTTGTGGCGGCGGAAGGCCTCCATCACCACAGGACAGCGTCGAGCAACAGCAGCGTGGTCACCTCCGCAGTTTGCGCAGATGGCTGCGTCAGTCCTCCCCCTGGAGCACTCCTCCACTCGATGGGCTCCAGCACACCGAAGGCACCTGGTGGCGCAGCGACATGCAAGGGAAATGTGCCCGAAGCGCATGCAGTTATTGCACTGCAACGGGCCACCTCCCCCACGGCACTGTTCCACCGTGACGAAGCAGTAGTGCAGCTTTCGGATGTCCCTTGGCTGCACTGCTCTCGGCGTCCTCACGACATTCGCCACGAGGCGATCAATGGGGACCGGTTTCCCAGCCTCCATGACCGTCAGGCGACGAAGGCTTCTGACGACGTAGCCAAGTGACTGAAGGGCCGCAGTCACCTTGTCATCGCTGACCCACCGAGATACGCCCTTGATGAAAAGCTTCACCCCGGGAATTCTCTCGATGGGCTGAGTGTGGTATTGGATCCTCAAGGAATCCAGTACCGCAGTCGCCTTTCGGTGACCCTCAATGGTCTCGGTGACGAGTCGGATGGAAGATCGCCTGACCTCCAATCCAAACTCGTCCCCGAGTTCCTTTTCCAGTCGCTCGATGAGCCCCTGGACGTCCGTGACGCCATACAGCACTATGGGAGGCGTCTTCCTTTTTGTCACCGTTGGTGCTCCTTCGGTGGCAGCAGGCATCGGGATGGCGTCGTCCGTAGGGGTTGACGTCTTCTTCTTCTTTTTCTTTGAGCCGACGACGGTAAAACCGTCGCCCGACTCGTCGCCCGAGTCCAGGGCTCGGGCAGCTCCCTCCTCATCACCTGGGAGCGCCGAAGACGAAGTTGGTTGCGAGGAAACCGGCAGCACCGTTTTTCTCGCTTCCTTCTTCCTCTTGGCGGTCTTGCGACCTTGCTGGTCGTCAACTCCAGTTTGGTCCTGAAAAGGGCCGCTGGAGCTATCCTGTGTCACCGTTGGTGCTGGATCTGTTTTTGTGGCAGGTACGTTGCCAGCGGTCTCCTTTGGTTTCGCCGTCCTCGGGATCGGGGAAGCCGACGCTGGCGCCGACTCCCCTCTCCCGAACACACGACGAAGGTCCTCAGGAGACACAATTCCAGACGACGACGTCCTGTCGCCAGTTGATGCTGTACGGCGATGCCCCTTCGTCCTCTCCTTAGGCAACGCGAGCGCTGAGTCGGCCTTAACTGCACGAGGCATAGCGGGCTCTCTCTCTCTCTCAACGACGTCCGTGCGCCACTAAATCCGTTTTTTACGCAAAATTTAATACAAGTTCGTTGTTGCAAATTTAAATCCATTTCTGAAATTGTAAAAAATCGCCAACACACACAGAGATAGATGTACTCTTGGCTACGTAACTTTTGCAAATGTCAAGTTATGACACTAAGATTTAAAGGGAATATCAACAACAGATGTACCAATTTAACAAAAAAAACAGAACTCAAATCGGAACGATGGGAGCGCCACACGGTGGTTATTCCGGGAACCTTTTGATCAAGGTAGTATGGTCCAACGGATTTTACTTAAACCCAGCCGTGTATGACATCGATGTTCATAAAGATGATCTCCGATGACCCGCTTTAATATAATCCCAGTCTTTCTACTGTATGCGCCCGGTTATGCAAATACTTCTATAATGAAAGATATCGATCAATTGAAGTTTTCTGGTTAAATTTTTGTGAACACTAAGTTTTAGCCATGCATTCGTATGAGTAAAAAAACCAACTCGAAAATCCTTAGAGACTAAGGTACAAAAAAAAGCTACGCGTTTATGAATAAGGAATCGAGGAGATTGCGGCGTACGTGCGAAACGGTCTCAGACCTCGAAGCGCTTTTAAAAGGAAAAACTTTAAGTCTATTGCTTATTCGGCAGTTCCCTCTCGGAGCTGAGAGGGAACCCGACAGTGCAGTTATCCCTAAACATGCATGTACCGAATTTTTGAAGGAAGCATTTTATGGCCAAACAGCGGCGGAGGTAGAGCACAGTGAGTGCACGGAAGGAAACGCCGTCTTCCTCCCTCGTGCGCTTCCCTGCTTCCCCGCCGTGGATGCAACTCATTATTTTCTCATCTCCCATCGACCCTAACCCACCCCCTACCCCATATTTGTCTCTCTTCTGCTTCTTCCTAAATGTAGCCCATGAAGTAAGCATAGGGTAGCGCCTTCCCATCCATTGGTGCGTTTTCCTTTTATCCCTCCTTTGGCGGGAGGGTAGCGCCCGGGAAGAAGGAAGGCAGCGTCGAAAATTGCATAAATATATAAACCAAAATTTTACAAAATCAGAGAGGGAACGACTTCCACTTCCGCTGCACACCATGAGCTCTCTATCCTTCATCATTCTACCTTACACTCCCCTTATCCCTCTACTATGCCTGTGACCTTTTTAGATGCATATATGTATAGCCCACCTCTGAGCTGGCGTCCTTACGTGCAATCAACGTTTACGATTCTCCGAGGGACGAACAGGGAACCGAGCGAGACAAGACGCACCTGAACCATCCGGAGCCAGCCAGGATCCTTCCCCCTCCGCCTCCCACTTGCCCCGTTCCCTTTTCCTCCATCCCGCCACGCGGGCTGGCTTCCCAGGGGATCGGGGGAAGTCCGCAGTCACCTTCCCCATTCTTTCGCACCCGTCCCTTCCGCTTTTCCTCCCCAATTCGAAGTGGACAAAAAATATTACATGTACCCTTACTTGATTATTGTCACGGTTGTTGAAAATGTTTCATTCACCCCATCGTATTGCGATAGGAGAGATCATCTCAATAAAATTCGAGATGTTAAGTGCAGAACAGATAAGATTTAAGAATTCATTTTTCACAGGAATGAAAAGGGATCTGAATAAAATGTTTGTCCAACCGCGCCAGGAGGGTAAGGTATGTAATCTCCCCCTGCCACACATACTAGTCGTGGCTAGCAGGGTACTTAATAAAAGTTAAACTAAAAACCAAGTCTCACCTATAATTATAACGTTTAGTACATTGGCTCCTTTCGATATCGTATTTACGACTTCTACCGTTTTTGTCATAAAATGTAACGTTTTTAATCTTTACCTGTATGAAGCACTGCAAGTCACTGTTAAGGTGTATTGCAGGAGCGCATCCCCCCTTAGATATGCTCAGTACGTTAAGAGTTGCAGCCACCTACTGTACATGAAAGACGAATCGTTGAGAAAAGTTCAGTTGCAATAGGCAATTAAAAATTGCATCTGTAAAATTCGTGGAGAAAAAACATTCCCCACCTGAAGACAGGTAATTTCAAAAGATATAACTCATTATCCTCAAAACAAATTTAGAATATATCCCGCATGCTTAAAGGGAATATCACTTACATAAGGAATAAAAGAACAAAAATACCGGCACCTTCGAAAAGAGGCAGAGTGGCGTTAGCATAGGTTATGACTAACAGCTGCAGAGAAATGTAAAGATAAACACAGCAGGGAAACCTAGTAACCCCACAATCCATAGTGATAATTTTTATTCCTTAGCTGATGTGGGCCTCAGCTGTTTCTTCCTCTTATTATTCTCGGCACAACAACACCTTAAACCTAACCGTTTTGCAATCTATCTCCCTGATCTCGAAGAAATGGTCTTATCTTCCATAGCATAATGAACTGTACATAACGTTTTTATAAAATTGTCATAAGCGGCATACCCTTTATTGATCGTTCTTGAAAATGTAAAAATGAAATTGATTCTACAAGGAATATAGATACAGTAAAATACCCCTTAAACTTTTCCACTCGGTTACTCAACGCTATGAATCGTCTAGAAGCCAACATAATCCCATTCCTTGATGTTGACAAAATATTTTATCCACTATTGGCAAATAAATACAGTAATGTACACTAGAATGAACGGACCCTAGAAGAAATGTACGCAAGAAGTACAGTAGAAAACATATACGTAGAGCAAATAATGTTCACTAAAAGCCACAGAGGCGCAAGTGTCACCGAGGTTTTTAATTGACCACTACTAAAATTGAGCAATCCTTTTCTTCAAATCAATACATAAGGATATAATTACATAGAAAGGATGCACCGATATGACTCTCCTCAAAAGTTGAAAACATTGTATATTATATCTCTTCCGACAAATACTGTGTGGAATCAAACTAGAAGATAACATTTTTGCGATGGATGAACACTGATATTGAGTATGCATATAACGCATACGAGGAAATACGTAAGTTGAGCATTGGGCACGAAGTGAATACGTCTGCAAATGAAACTACTTCTATTGGACAACTATGAAGGAGACATATTTAGCATTTCGGGGCCTTGTACATTTCCTCTGGACCCTTGATTAAACTGAATTTTTCCTCTGTATTCCTCGATAAAATTTTTATCTTTCAACATCGAAAATATTTTGGAAACCACAGAAAACGGAGATACAATCTCCAATAGTTTAGGCTTATGCAAATGAATTCATGTTACACAGCCATACCTTTCACCTGATCTGAAAACAATTGGGTAAATATATGGTCAATCTAAAGATGTCTGTTGCAATTAAAAAGCCTTATTCGTAATTTTTGTGGATCGTTACGACACTGACTTTATTACAAGTCCGACTTATACATCAAATCATCATTTCTGTTGATGTGTGAAATGATTTTAGCATAGGTTTGATAGGCTTGAATTATGAAATGAGTTATCAAGAGAGTTTTGGACGGAGTTACAGAACAAAGAGTATTGGAATTGATATATGTTTGAAAGGTGTTCTAATTTCATTAAATGACTGCCTGCTTGAGAGGCTAGTAGCTCTTTTTCCAAAACGATTATTTCGACGAGGTGGCCATTGCGGCAAAATACTTTCATTTTACTTTTACGCAGCCTCTTCCGTTTTTTAATTAAAGTCATATGTAAAGGTTCTCTGAAAGGCTATGAAAAAATCTTATCTGAATTATAGCTATGTATCGTTGTAAAAATATGTTTAGTCTCGATATGTATCATTATTTCAACAACTACTGTTTTAACCGTAGAAAAATATTTATTTTCTGTCATAAAGCTACGAGTCATTTCTTCACATCTTTAGCAATGTGTTATCTTAAATAGGTTTGTTTTTTGAAAAATATATTTTTGGAAATTCAGTCAAACTCTGAGCGTTTTATGAAAGAAAATGAAAACTAAATTTACTCTCTTCTTATGCTGAAACTCTCGAAATATAAAATGTCGATTAATAGTGAATAAAATACATCTAAGACCTGCATTAAATCACATTCCTACAAGGTAATAAGAGTGACTGCCAAACGAGTAGCTGGAACACTTTTCACCGTATGTTTAGAATATTGTACGCCAATAATTGAAGTGATACGCAGGAATTAATTTTAGAAGTACCTTAAATTACCATTTAATGCATATTTTCCTGGTTTTTTAAGTCTGAGTTGACCGGACCTTTGAGAGGTTTTGTAAGAGCATTCACGCTTCTTAAACATTTTTCTAACACATGCCGGCGGGCTGTTAAATTTTGCCCTTCGTAACAGCAGCAGTGTGGCCTTCACTGAACATTAATAAACCTGTGTTGAGAGCAATTTTTGAAAAGCATCAAAAGTTCACTATTTTATTACTTTGCTTTGCCACCTTTTTATTATTCAGGAATATTTTTTGTCACCAGCCTAGCTTTGATAAGTTAACAGCAATTTGGTTAAATTATGCCCGTATGCAGGTCAAGTAATTTTTATTTCCCTTCATTGCTGACAATAGGAAATTGTAAATGGTATTTCATGATAGCGAATCTTCGGCACACTGCTAAATAAATTAATAGTGTACACTTGATATTCATCGAAACTTTTTCTGGCTCTGAAATCTACTCTATTAGGAAAGAAGACATTGCATAGTTGATTGAATCTTAAAGATTTGAAATTGGGGAAAATGAAGAAACATGTCGAGAGTCTAGGAATTCAAGCAAAGAACCGCTAGATGTGGTATGAAAAGGGTAAATGTAGTGGAGATTTCCGAGGAGGAGATAAAAAGCTGAAGTATATTAACACAGTGATATTTTGAATACTATGATAAAAGTTCTTTAGGAAATTCTGTGATTAATGAACTTTAGGCAGTTGGGTAAAGGGAAAGCAAGAAATAGCACTTTGGAGAGATGAGAGGTCATGAAGTTAAGTTAAGAACGTGAAAAAATACCATTTAAATGTTTCATTTCGGTAATGTATTTCTAATATTAGACAAGTGACGTAATCTGTCAGCTGATATTTTTCAAAACGTAGCAAAATATTGATTTGATGGTGTTAAATTAAAGAAGCTGTGCGATAAAAACTCAAAATCTACATCATAACTTCTATCCTCCAAGAAGTCGTTCGACTAAGGCATCCCCATTGATATTTTATTTTTATTTATGTGACTGCAAATCGTGTGTGAGAAAAACCAATGTGAGTCTACGAGTATTGACATTATCCTTTCTGGGGAATTTCTCATTATTTTTTCGCGGTGTTATCATCTGCCATTTTTAGTGAGTTCAAGAATTCACATCCTAAGTGCTGAAACCTCTTTTTTTTATCGAGGTCTTTTTACTTATCTCAGCCGTTTTACCTTAATTGCCAAGCTCTATGCTTTTTTTTGAAACTTATTTTTTTTGCTCTAATCCCACCTGTGCGTTTTTTTCCCATTCTGCTTTAATTCTTAGTCTACTCCACCGTCAACCATCCGCTATTCCCTCCCGCCCTGTAATCCAGTTACGTCCACGTCCGCCTTCCCCAATTTCTCTCCGCCCCCTGCCCTGCACGCGCAGAACATTCAATGGAGCCTCCTCACTCCCACTCCCAATCTCCGCATCACGTCGCTCCCTCGATCCGCCTTATATCCTCGCAATATCCCATCCCACATATCTTATTCCGACCCATCCTTCCCCATTGCTCTCGCTCATTAAGATGGAGGATGTTTGCCAGAGCTTCTCGTACATGTAGCACGAGGTTCCCCGTTCTTCCCCTTTTCTTTTCCGATTTGGGGAGGAGGGGTAAACGTCGTCATCAGCGAAACTCGACCTCATCCATCCTCCACCTCTCTCCCTTGCCCCACTCTCCTTCTCCCTCCGTCTCTTCCTTCGAACCCCCCCCCTAGCCCTAATCTATTTCTCGAAACGCTTACACCTTCATTTTGGGAGTCTTGATCTTGACCTTCTTCATTACTTGCGTTTTTGCGTGTCGACTGATTTTGTGATAGAAAGAGGTGCCATGAGGTTGATTGATTTTATTTTATAAATAAAAGGATTAACACGAATTCTTGGCATTAGATTGTAGGTTTTTCTATGATTTTTGTCAACAAAATTACATAAATTGATTTGATTGATATAAAATGCGGAAATAGAAATTCTCTCAATGAGACGATTCTAGCAGGTTCAAAAGATTAGAGGTTCTAGAGGTTGTACGTCTACCTAGCGAGGTCGCATTAGCTATTTCGAAGGTCGCCACAGGACGCGAAAGTTGTGTCATTAAGTACATGAAAGTAATTAGCGATTGAAGTTGTGCGGGAGACCAGATTATGCAGGAGAGATTCGAGGGAAAGGACAAAAAAAGTCAATTGCTTTGACATTTTTATGGAATTTGTGGAAAGTTTCTTCGTCTTCTTAAATACTTACAATGAGTGAACAACAGGAAAAGACACTTTTATAAACATGCCAAATTTTGTTTTGCTGAAAACGGCATGGATATTGCCACCAGTTTTTAATCGGAAAAAAGGTTATTTCATGAACGAAGCTCAAGAAGAAAAAAATTAGTATACATAAGTACACTACATGGGCACCCAATGCTCCATGGAAACATCATCATCGCACATGTTTTTTTCATATTTAACGAGTTATTATAAAAGTATAAGCTTACATTTTGACTGGACAAAATTGCTCTTACAGTCCGATGCCTTTACAATCTAAGGAACAATCTATGTAAATACTTTCTTGTGAATTTAGTAGATTTAATATTTTAATGTACCTCGAAAGATGTTGCCTTTAAAATTCATTGAGACGGTTTTCACTATAAAACCATATTTCTGTGTATTTTTATAACGAGAGATACGTAATGTTTTATAATGTTGTTTTATTGTTATAGAATATTTTTTGGCGGATAAATGAATATTCTCTTGCTACAAGGTATCGCTCCTTTGCTAACTTGTAAATGTGTGCATGAGGCGTCCCTACAGCAGATTGTCATGCGACGAATTCATATTTCATCAGCGCGAATGTTCCTCATTTCCTCTTTAATTGATTTTGTCGTTTCGAGCTAATGGGATATCGCTGCAGAACTGTCACTTAAACTTAGTTAACAAAGTTTCGCCTGAACCCAATTCATGGGACTCGTAGTAGCATAGCTGACTCTCCAGTCTCACTCTCTCCCCTAAATATGTACACCATGGGTGCACAACTAATCAAGCCAACTCCAAGCAAAATATATTATAACCTACATGCAATTCTTGGTCATGATTAAATCAGAATGGGGATTTCATTGGTAATATCGTCCGCAAGACAACTTGCTGTCTTATAATTAAATGTCCTGATAATTCCATGCAGTATGGCAATGTTGAGACGGTTTTACTTATTACTAATATATAATATCGCATAAAGTAATCGACTGGAATTTACTATGGGAAAGCACGCTCACGTGTCACTTATGAGAAATATATTTTCTTTTTTGGAACCATTGAAGTTAAGCACTGGGGAAATGTAACGTCGTAAGAGGATTCTAGGAAGACCAGTATCAAACAGAAATAAATATATAGTATATTGTAAAATTTTCTGACGATGCCAGTGCATTACAGTCTCCACACATTCCCTTTCACAAATATGAAGTAATCTGCGACTCGCCACCTCCCTTTGATTAAATTTGATTAAACAAAGGTGCAGTTTTTTTGGGGAGGTAACAGACAGCTGATGTCATTCGCGCCATTAGGGATGGATGGGAAAGGAAGGGTCGGCTTCCCGGTGTCGGCATTAGCCTACTCTTGTCGAAAGGCGCCAAGGGGTCCGCAGCTTAACGTCCCATCCGACGGACGGTGTACTCACTCAAAGTGCCCTCCACAAAGCACCTAAGTAGGGATCGAGATACCACTGAAAAATATTCGTTGGCTCCAGGACTTGAACCCGGGGCCGCTCGGTGGGAAGCCTGTGCGTTAGCCACCGCACCATCCCGATCCCCATGATTAAACAAAACCCAAAAACTAGTTTCAAGTTTATTTTTAACCAACAGGAAAAGCGATGGTTCTATGTACTTGCTTCTCAGTAACTGACTTCTAAATTCGCGGCTCAGTTTAATTTTAACTGTTCACCAACATGTACTCAGCATTCGACTTCAAACTTGGCTTTATTTTGATGAAAAGGAACGTTGAAACTGTTACTCATTTAAAATATTTTGTTCATTAGCTAAGAATTTGTGAAAATGTAAACAAAAATTATTTCATTTTTTTGGTTTTTAATAGTTTTATGCTTGTTATATTTTAAAAATAAACGTTTGATATATTTGCGGGCTTATATAATTGTCTCATTATTTGATTAGATCAATAACAATGATAATTTAGTTAAATATAACAGTGCAATGGTTAATTAATTATTATTTGCATAAATTATTTTCATCGAGATACTGTATTAGTGACAAAAGCTCGTGGATAAAGATAACCGGTGGATAAACTATAGACACATTCCGCCTGAAACTTGGCTTCATTTTGATAAAAAGGAGCTTTGAAACCGCTAGCCGTCTACATGTGTATGTTCAAGAATTAGGAATATGTGAAACGATAAATAAAATCATTTCATAAATTGTTTTCCTTGAGATATTGTGTGTGATGTGTGTTTATATATATATATATATATATATATATATATATATATATATATATATATATATATATATATATACACACACACACACACAGACACATTCTAGTATGAATTATTCGATCGATCGACGAACCAAGATTAGAGAGGAAATGCGAGTGGTTTTCGACGGTTCTTCTGTATTTAGATCTCTGGAGGATTTAGTGAGAGCGTCGAAGTCAACACCTGAGTTAAAAACGTGGGGAATCTTAGTCTAATGCTCATCCGCCCATGAATACTGCCACATCCTTTTCCCATCAACTTAATCGTCACTTCTAGGAATTCATCTTTGTGATATCTCTTCCGCATTGGAGGGAATGGTGGGTGATTATTATGAAGGAGATAGACGCTGACCGTGATGATATTGCGTGTATGACCTGAATCCTTTTCCAAGTAGGCGTCGGCAAGTCATTGTCTCTTTCACTTGGATTTTCCTATCGAACTTGCAAATCTCCGCTTGATCCCTCTTGCATTCCCCTTCAGGATTAATACGTCCGTACCGTAGTAATCTCTCTCTAATCCATATAGATATTTTCCATTCTCTATGTTCAAAATTCAAGGACAATTGAAAGTTTCTGAAAATCCGTTTGTATGTTTGGAGGTATCTGCTAAGACAACTGGTGCAAATTTTTGGGTCAGTTATTAAAACTGGTCACGGCAATGTGTGGGGATGCTTGAATACTATAACAACGACCTACTTCTCGAGAATCATTTGACGGGTATATTTTTTCCCCGACGATATTCAACCTTATTGAAGGTAAATAGAGCTTCAGTAATCGAATAGTTTATTGCAAATATTATTATTGTACTAGGCTATGCACTCTAGTGGTTTGGTGACTAGGAAAGATAAATCTGAAACCCTGAGTATAGGTTATCTTTGCATTTTGTGTGCTGTCTTTATTTCCTTTTATTGTGTTTCTCATATAGGCATGCATTTTTCTCTTTCTATAAATATGTGTAGAAATAGAAATGTATAAATACGTGTAGAATACATTTATTTTTTTGCCTGACCAACGCGTCCTATTTTACACTATTGTTGACAAGTTGTTATTACTTCTATGCTCAAGTAAACAAAAGAGAATGCTTTCACAATTTTATAATATTCAACGATATTTTAGGCAATCGATAATTGCTAAATTTACTACATTTTACTACATGCTCATGAATTCGATTCAAGTGCTTAAATGGTAGTGTATATACAATATAAATATAATTAAATAAAACAAATAGACGAGCAAACATGACAAATATGTTGAGATATATATATATATATATATATATATATATATATATATATATATATATATATATATATATATATATATATATATATAATGGGCTGACACAATATAACACAAATAGAAAAGAATAGACACATTTAAAAGAACACTCACACGGTATGTGTGTGTGTGTGTGTACATGTGTGTGTATATATATGAAATATAAATGTGTAAACACGATATATACATGCATGCAAAAACATTCAAACACGAAAACCCACCAAATGGCGAACACAAGTTCTTTCGCATGAAAATAGATACAAGGAAAAGAGATAGGGATATCTATAAATCCTAAGGAGACAAAAGAAAAAATGGAGGTAAAGCAGTTTGGTTATCGATGGGATGTAGAAGACATTGATAGGTGGAGAAATGTTGGCCAGCGAGGAAGGAGAAGGAAAAATAAGCATGCTTGATGGAATGAAGGGAGGAAGGGAGAATACAGAATTGAACCAGGGTTTATTGTAGTGCCGGGTGTCAGGTTGTTTAGTTAGGAGAAGCAAGAAATATATCGTTGTTCAGTCTAAACCATCAAAAAACTACCTTAGGCGAGAGAAAAATTAATAATAATATTACTTCCGAAATATCTAATTGAATTTCATAGCGTATTGCAGAAATCATTGCCACCTGAATTATTTGGAGGTGAAATCAATTCATAACTGCCAGTTAGAATTCAATTATTGATATGCTCATGAAAAATATTGATTAAAGAGATAAGGCAGTTTAGGTTTACAGTAATAACACCAAGCCTATAACCAATCCTCGACTACTCAGAGCTCGAAATCCAAATTAATTGCAAATAAAATTTTTCGGCTAAATCTGGAAAAGTTGCGTTGTCTTTTAATCATGCTCTTGTTTCAAGCAAACTGCCAATTATTGGAACTCTCTCTCGGGAAAAAAATCATCAAAATTTTAATTAACCCTCGAGGAAGAAAAAAAAGTAATTATCCGTCGATGCAAACCAAGAGCGTTGTCAACTGTATGGATTCCTCACCTTCAACTCTTTCTCTCCGACAACATTGAGAGGATATTAATTTTAATTAATTGTTTCTGGAGTTGAGTTGAGCCAAAAAAACGCGTCACTTCCGACGCTTCAAACGCGTTAACAAATCATCCCCACAACGATTCGTTCCACCCTCCTCAGAAATAGATTGCAACCGCAGACATCCTATCTTTTTGTGCCTCTCTCTCTTATACACACACTCCCCATATTTTTCGTCAGCTATTCCACTGTCCCCACCTGCTCAATCTCTCCCCAGGACGTCTTCTTGCCTTTTCTCCCCCACTCAACACACTTCCTTCACACCCGCTTCTTTCTGCCACCATTAGGTGCCTTCTTCCCCTCGCTCCCATTAATGGCATTCTCCCGCGGAAATGACTTCTCTGACTCCTCCCATCGCTATTGCCGGAGCGTCAACTTGCCTTAACCCTTTTAAACGCATTTCTCTGTACCTCGAAGCTTGTCTATGTAGTAATTCGGCGATAGGGGAGTGTCGGAGAGGGTAGAAGGTAGTTGTTTTTTTGCTTAAACAATGTGGAGATGGATTTCGTTTTGTTGTATTTGCTCACCCTAACTCTTTACGAGTTAGGGTGAGCAAACTCGAGTTACTCGTATATCTTAGTCAATAGATTTGACCATGGTATGAAGAGTTAGGTGAAGTTTGAGATATACTATGTTAAAAAATTCCTCATTTTACTGCTAGTAATGATGACCATTCAACGTTAAAATACTAAGAACTAAGAAGAAATCTAAATGTGAAATGCTCAAAGTATCAGTTCTTGATGCATGCTGGCGGGTGTGCTGACAACATTGTGTCGACACACAAAAAAATGTGCAATCAATTCAGTATACCGAATGAAAGCTTTTAATTAATTTCTAACTCAATAAAACACCCATTTCAATCAAAAATTGTTGTATTAGGTTTCCATAATCTCCGTAAATGTTGGCTGCCTATAGTAATTTTTTAAATTATGCCTACAGTTATTTATAGGATTTTTTAATTATCAAATGGGGAAGGACAGATGTTTTTCGTTTGGTTTTATGCCGTGGTGAAGTCTCCTGAACTCAATTTGACATTTTCAGGTTGTCTGTATGGGTGCGATAGAGATTTTGTAAGTAAGACAACTCAAAAACTATTACCTTCAGAATCACAGAATCTGACTGTTAGCCTACGAAAAATTAAGATTTTTAGTGGAAATTCAAAAGTAGCATTGTGGATTTTTAACGGGAATGACATAGTTTATCGGGAGGTGTTAAAGGGTGTAATGTTAAAATTCTCTGGTTCAATTTACCTCTGTTTCCAATAATTTTTCTAGCATGCATGATTCTAACCTCATATGCTAAAACCCTGCCAATTTAATTTGTGAGCGAAATATTCAAAGTGATCATTAAAGTTGAAATACACATTAAATCGTACTCATAGAAATCCTCATTTGAATTGAGTTGGTCTTAAATGTCTCCATTATTTAATTAAATAGTCTTTCTTAATCACTTCTAATTCCACCGAAGAGCTTCTATAACAACTTTTCAAACTGAGCCTTCCTTAATTAGAATAAATTAATTTTTCGACTCATTAATTTAATGAGATCATATTGAACGTCCTGACTAATTAAAATAACAAGTGACAATAATACTTTTTCTTTTATTTTTCAGGTAAGACGTCACTTCTCTCAAGACTAATACTGATGAAATAAAATCTGAACGCTGCGTTAACAATCTGCAAAGTTCTTCTCGAATCATAACTTATGGTGAGATAAACTGTGTCTTTCACTTAACGTCATCTGTGGTTATCTTTGTCAGAAGCAATCTTCTGATTTTAGGTGCAATGAGCTCAGGACGTAGTTTTGTAGCCACCTCCTATCTGAGCAGATTTAAACGTAGTAGTTCACCTAGGTGACTGTGGTACGGGTGTCATTGGACCTTAGGAGTAGCTCATACGATACTGTTTAGAGGGAAAGTGTTGCACTAAGTTAGCGCAATAACGTCTAACTCAATTTTAAGTTTTATTTGTGTTAACACTGTAAAATTCTCATTTATGACTTTATTTGTCTCTGTTTAAGGTCAAGTTTTATGTCTCTAATTATTATCCAATACAATTTCATCACTTTATATGAATTGATTATTTTATTAAAATATAAATCTTTCATGTGTCAACATAACAGCTGGATAATGCCGAATTTGAAATAAATATACTCTGTCACATTAATTTGAAACCCTCTGGATCAATATCTTAAATTTTCAGTAGTTATGCAGATATAAATTGAATAAAGTATGTTTGATTAAAGGAATTTCTTTCGTCTTGCTTCCAAATTTCTTGTATTAAGTTTCTCTCGCGATAAAAATAAAAAGGATTATTGAATGAAAGAGAAATTTAGAGCTCTAACACATTCGAATATATATGGAGTATATGATTCTACTACTTTCAATTTGATTAGCACCAGTTCGAGACAGAGTCACAAGTTGTATGTGAAAAAAATAGTTCAATACACTCACGACGTTTGGCCTGGGAATATTGAGTATTTTTCTTATTAGGGTCTTAAAATTGGCCCATGCGGTATTTAGAGACGTTCTATTTTCATTAAAAATTTCATTTTTTCATATTTCTATGCATTTGATTCCATGTTATCTAATAATTAACTTGAATTATAAGAGTAATGTGATGAAAGTCACCTCTTTTCAACTTTTAGCTTTTCAAATAACTAATTTTTGCTATAATATGAGGTTTCATTGCGATGGTATTTCTTAATCCATTATGAATTCATAATAGTTATTGAAAATAATAATATCACAGATTACCAAAAATTATTTTGATTTTCCCAAGCGGTCCTTGAACTACTTACTGGTCTATAGTTTTACAAAGTGTTACTGCATTTAAGTAATGTTGTTATTTTTTCTCTTGGGTTTTGGTTCCCCAAGGTATAACTTCTCATTGAACGTGTCTGTCTAGCATGGTTAAATGTCATGGCAGTTATCCTCGATAAGTATTCGCATATTCACCCTTCTGAGTTCACGTCGCAAAAAGTGAAGAGCGGGCCACCTCTCTTCGTTGCAAGAGCAACCCCACTTCCGGTGGACTCTTCAGCCTGTTTTGGCATCATCCCTCTATTGCTCGGCTGTTTATCCCTTTTGATTCCGTCGGGTCATTGTCATTGGCCCCAGGCGTATTCGAGGGAGGAGGGAGCGCATGAAAAGTCTCGAGGGCCATAAATTCTGCAAGGCTTTTGACGTGCTCCACCTTGGCTCCACCCAAAACCCCCTCCCCACACAAATCCAGCCTCCAGTTTCCCGCGAAAACTTTCCCTCCCACTACTTTCGCTCGACCTCCTCCCAAACCCTTCTCTCTCGCAATCCCCCTCTTCCCCCGACCTACCATCCACGAACGTCCGCCCCAACACCTCTTTCTCGTCCTCCACCGCGCCCTTCCTCCTCCAACCTCCCCCAATTTACCGAAAGCCTTTTGCTCACCCTCCTTCCCTCCTCGACAAGGCTTAATTCACGGGCTCGCCTAATTACCCCAGCCTTCTTCGACGCCTCCTTAGCCCTCCCCTGTTCACCCCCATTGCCGCTGCCCTCTCCATCCCCCGTCCTCATCATCCTCGGCATAGCCCCTGCCCACACCTACCTTTAATCCCGCCCTATCAACCACTCTCTAATTCATCCCCCTAACGCATCCCCACCCTCGCTCACTGACTCTCATTCTCCCCATTGTTATACATCTCCCCATTGTACTTCCCCACACCCTGCATTTATATATATATACACGCGGGCGCACATATACTCATATATATATATATATATATATATATATATATATATATATATATATATATATATATATATTAACCATAACCATAAACACAGTAATCAACCCAAAGGTCGATTTGGTAGAGTTCATCCAGTAATAAGCCCGACACCCTGGTGCCCGAAAAATCACATAGCTTGGGCCCGGGAATCGAACCCGGGACCTCCGGTCAGTGGTCCAACGCGTCTACCTCTGGACTACCGCAACCCATATATATCTCTATAGTCTCTCTTGAAGAAGGCCCCTGAGAGGGCCGAAAGCTCGAACAATTTACCGTGTAAGTGTTCTTTTATATGTGTCTATTCTTTTCTATTTGTGTTATGTTGTGTCAGCCCATTATATATATATATATATATATATATATATATATATATATATATATATATATATATATATATATATACATATATATATACCATAACCATAAACACAGTAATCAACCCGAAGGTCGGTTTGGTAGGTGATGGTAGAGTTTACCCAGTACTAACCCCGACGGCGTGTGAAATTCACACATCAGGGTAGGGGGGCCGGTTCCTTTCTCTGTGCCGGTTATGGTTTCTAAGAAAGATCTGGTACCCAAGAAATCATATAGCTTGGGTGGAGCTGCAGGTGCCTAGAGTGCCTTGCCCGGGAATCGAACCCGGGCCCCTCCGGTCGGCAGTCCAACGCTCTACCCCCTGAACTATCGCGACCCACACACACACACACACACATATACATATACATATACATATACATATATATATATATATATATATACACATATACACTATATACACACATGCAGAAAATAATCATATAAAAGAGGAACCTTCTCTGAATATTTGGGCATTCCGTGAGTCATATTCCTATTGATTACAGTAGGATTACTCTAGCTGTTAGAGGAATGTCTCCATCAATTCGATGTCAACTTAATGGATACCCGGAAACGTTCGTAATTGACCTGAACGCCGCGAAAACCTTCGTCGGAAACTAAAGCTTTGAAAGTTATAATCGCGTTGAGTTTATCATAACTCCCTCTGGCAATAAGACCAAAAGTATCGCCAATAAACACTGCAATCTCATCTTATCGTATTCGATCCGGCGTTGGATGAGATTTTGTTATGAGCAATACGTGGATACTTCATTGTGTTATTGCTTCAATTAAGCTGCCTGCGGGAGTCTTCTCGATGCAATTTCCGGAGAGATGGTTTCCATCTCGAAAAATTAAAGAGATAATGCTAATTCGGAAACAAGTATCATGGCTCTGAGTCATGTAATAGAAAATTTCATAGCTAATTTTATTTCCTCATATTGCCAATATTTGTTATTTGGACCAAAGCATTGCAGATGAATTCGTTAATCCGAGTATACCTTGCTTAAAGCAAAGTCTCCATCCATGCGATATAATGAAACAAATGGACCCGACATTGACATGGGCCAATCCATGGACAGGTTAAGCATATAACCTGCCGTTACAATGGCCTTCTTGGCTCGTGCCTGTGTTTTTTTTCTGCAACCATCAACACTGTGGAAAAAATCATGAGTGTTTTTTACAAATCAATCGATACTAAATATAGGGAAAATAATTAATTAAAATATTCATTTATATATATTGTCAAAATATTCGATCGAATTCTGTTTCCTTATAAATTTCTCGGAATTTTCCATCGTCCTTATGAAGAGTTAATTTGGTTAGTGCCGTCGGAGCCAAAAATAATAACTATTTTCAATTTCTTTGCGGCGGTGTTTGACTACTCCGTGATTAAAATTCTCATTCCAACGTAATATCCGCTAAATACACTTCTATTTAAACAGACTTGGAAACAAGGCTCACAAGCCGAAACCCTTTATTCGGCAAACATTAGAAATAACGTAGTGCGAAATCCAACTAATTTTTTGGCGTCAAAATACTGTATATGCGTCAAAATTTTATTATACCGTAGAGCTCTTTGTTATTTCTGGAGTTATAGAAAGTTGCTTTCATTCCAATCATATTAGGGTAAAATTGGTTTTTACGCAAGCCTCAGCATGGCTTTAAACTGGCTTCAATATGCCAGATATATAGGATACATGCGCCAAGTTATTTATATCTACCTCGCTCTGGGCTGACAATGAGAAGTATTTGTTCCAGAAGAAGAAATGAGTCTGAATGGCGTGCTCATCCACGTCTTTCATTTTTAGGGATCTAACGATCATCCCAATTGACTGTCTTCAACTGGAACATGCAGACATTAGTTATAAATTAAGCAAACTAACCAAAAATCCCCCTGTTCGCCTTGGGTACCTTCAGGAAAGATAAACCCAAGGTGATTTTTCTCGAAGTAATATTTATATGGTAATTTATTGGCGGTTCACATTGAAGCTTTTCAACGAGAAAATTGTACTCACAAATATATCCAGAATATGGTGACTTTTGCGCGTGTAATCTTATAATCACTTAGTAAGCAGGATTTCCCTTTGAAAAAATTGGGTAGAAAGTGTGGAAATATAGTCTCTGTTAAGATATGGCTGCTTAAATTTATTATCAGAAACCATGCGTGTAAATAACATTCAAATATTATGTCTTTACGCAAGCAACATGCCTTTATTTCGCTCTAATATACCGTTGAACTTGATTATCATCTCCATTTTCTCTTTGATGCCGCACGTTACAAGACCCAATAAATTTATTACACATTCTTTATTTCGGTCCCTTTTTTTCTCCACCCCTCTCGTCAGCCTAAAACCTTTTGCCCGTCCTACTTAGAAATCCCCTTTGCGCTCCCCCGCCACCTCAGAGTCTTTTCTGTGCTTTTTTCCTACGTCTTTTTGTTCTCCACAAACCCACTTACCTTATGGATGCATCTTTAGCATCTTTTTAGTCGTTTTCCTTTGTAAAATGCTCAGAGTTCACTCGCAGATCCTTGGGAAATTTAGGGAAAAACTTCCTCTCAAACTTTCATTCTATGTTATATGTACTTTCAGTAAATGGATAATTAATTTTGAGCGCATATTACATAATTAAGGCAGTTTTTTATAAGATTGGACGTAATAATCTGAGTAGCGGGTGAATTTTTGGGATGATAAATACGAATTTAGTTTTGTCTAAAGAGTTTCTCTCGCCTTTTTATTATTATGAGTGTATAAATCTTGTTGCAATTAGGCAATACTCCTGGTGGCAATGGTCATGTCTAGTCAACGGTTACTCTTACAATGCACAAACATGCATATGCAAGAAGAGCAGATATGAGACAAATGCTCTTTTAAACAATGACACTTAAATATTACCAACCGCACCTTTACCATCACCCATTGGCTAGATTCACACCATGCCTACAACGCACCGTCTATCGCCGCACTCCGTCCATAATCACGCACTCTTCAATTTCAAATACCGTTCAAATCGCGCACCGTTTACACATAATTCACTTTTGCCATGCAACTTCTCACGCTGTGCACATCACGTACCGAGCAATATTTTAATAAGTACAATAGTATATTAGTCACTGACCAATAAATTTCATCACCCAGTGGCTGCTTTACACTTATTCTTAAAACTCTTAAAATTGAATGGAAAGGGCTCAAACAAACCTCCAGGCAGCTGACTCCATTCAACAATGGTTCTGTTTTAAAATAAGTATTTTTCTTATCTGTTTTTTGCGTTCTTATTTTTGTTTTAAAACCGTGGTCGTTTTTTCCTAAAATTATGGTTTATTTACCTCTTTCGATAAGTCTTCCCCTCAAAATTTTGGCATTAGCAGTATTCCCAGTCGTAGGTATAGGATAAAAAATCGTCCCTGTTTTGGTTGCGCTATCTTAGCGTGTGTATTGTTTTTATAATGTGCATGAATCATTTAATCCATGCATGTAATATGAAAATCTCATGTTTTCTGCGACACAGACGAAAATTATTTTGCAAACATTTCAGTAAAAAATGTTATCAGAAGCCTCGCACGTACCTTTGATATTGTCAACGAGTATAAGCGGAATTCTTAAAGACATATTTTAAAGCGCAATTGTAAAATTTACCAGATCTTGATGTGCGGGGAAAATTCTTATTGTTAGTTGTCATTCCTCATAATCTAAGTTTCCCCTTACTCCTTAACACAACACGATCAGTAGATGCATCACATATATATATAGGATTCTCATAAATAAAGCACTGTGAGCTACCAAAGTCATAATTTTTAAAAATTGTTCTCCGTATACAAAAACCATTCTCAGATTGATTTATGTTTTAGAGTGAATTGCCTCTACCCGAAGTTTATTTAATTTTATTGCTGCCAAAGTTGAAAGCATTTGAATGAGAGATAATGATGAAGCAATCAAAACATTAATTTAAAGCTATAAATATAGATTGGTGTGAAATTAGTCAGCATATTATTATATTAAGATTGCAATTTCTTAATAATCTTTCCCTTCGTACAGGGAGATAGACCCCTAACGATTTAAAAAAAATACTTGGGAATACTTGTAGATTTAATATTAATTTCTGGAAAACGTTTGTAAATGTACTCAAGACCAAATTAAACGTTATGTTATAAGTCACGACGGAAGTGCAATATTTATTTCATAATCATATGTATTGCGTGCCATTAAAAATTAATGACTCCACAATATGATAGTTAGCGTTTTCCCGTAATGGAATTGATGATTTGCGGAAGTAAGTTTTATTTGGGTTTCTATGGAAAAACACTCATTTGTTCATTCAATTTTTATGCCATCAAGATATGAATCATATACCGTAGGATAGAATATATCAGCAGTGTAACCCCTTAATCGTTACCTGGGTATATCCTTCAATTATAATGAAATAATTTACGTGAATTACGAAGGTAAACAGGTGCACTGGGGTTATACGGTAATAACCGGATAATTAAATTGGTATGTGTAAACTTATCCCCCACTCTTAGTCCTACTGATGGCATCTCCGCATGGAAAACATCCGATTTACTGTGTGTACGCGTTTAAATGTCCTCATCGCTTTGGACTTGACTTCTCAGGCTAAATCTTGGACCGCAAAGCAATTTTCAGTAAACAATTAACACTTTGAAACAATGCCGGACGTATCAGTAATGACTTTCGACGTACTAGTTGAGCAGCTGACGTAGTTTTGTCTGTTTTCGCGCTGGAAGGATTCCATTTGCGCGGATGCGAAAGGCAATGAGCGACGTTGCCCCAACCCGTCGTATTTCGGGAGAACACGCTATCCCCCAGAATTTGACCACCTTTTCCTATTAAGGCCTTGCACACGTCGAATCCAATTACGGCACCTCGTATCAGAGTGAGCATTTTACATACTAAACGACTCGACTTGCCCTTCAAAATCAGCTTTGGCCGGAATCAACCTTTAGCGATAACTATCTTAAATTAACCCTCGCCCTGGCTCTCTCCCTATCGTTCTCTCACCAATTCTCAGCCCCTTCTGCGGTGCTTTCCGGGAAAACTCAGCCAACTACTCCTCGCCCCCTTCTTCCCCTTCAGCTTCGTCCAATCTGGTTCCCGTTCCCCCTCGGAGTCCCACTAACCATTAATTGAGTGTTTCTGAGGTGTGAAAGCCCGTACAGAACTGCAAGGGATACCAATTACGGCGTAATTGCCTGTAAGGTCCCTCTCTTCAAGAGTTCTCGCCTCTCCTTGACGCCTTTCTTGCGGGCTCCCAACTCCCCCGCCCTCCATCCCTATCCTCGTCCACCTCCCGGCCGCCCACCAACCCGTCTCGCCCCCGCGCTCCCTCACGCCTCCTCTGCTCCGTGGTCACGTCCTCCCACACTTGCATACACTCAAATTGCACCATTCATTTGATGAAAATGAGAAGGCGACCCATGGTGACCCAACATTTCTCGGAAAACGATAATGAAAGCGCGGATTCCGAAATATCTCGACCGTTAGCTGTAAAACTTCTTTCAGCCTGGTGTAGTATTTTCGGATTGTAGTATGCTATTGGCGTATTTTATAGTGTTTAAGTTTCCATGCAATGAATAATAGGATGAATTTGATTCAAAATTCAATGGAGATTGATTGAAAACTAATGGAGTATGTACTGTTTTCCACTTGGAGATTATTTACCTTATAATATTAACAAATTTTACCATTATGGAAATCTGCAAAAACTTTTTTCATTCCAGCGCGATGCGTATATAACTTCTATTCTTTACTAATTCAAATAAGCTTTTTTAGAAATGTAAAACATTTAATATTATCAATAAAAATGCGAATGTAATTTAAGAGTGTATCTTTGTTTACATATATATTGATAATTAAACGTATGGGGTACTCTACATATGAAAAAAGTATTTCAGTAGATATTTTTGCTAATATTTCAAAGGCAACTGCTTACCATATTGTATAAGAAGTTACGTTTGCGTAGAAGTCGAGGCCAAAGTAACTTTATTTTAACGTAATGACACAAACAATCGAAGTCAATGTGTTTTGACTGATTCATTTGATCGGTAAGTAACATAGTACTCCATAAAATTAATATATTGAATGTAACAAGATATGAAGTTTAAATGGGAATTACTTTTTAATGGTTTCTGAGTCCATCCTTAAAAAACGGCATGTTTAGGATAAAGTAATTTTCACACTCAAAATAAAATGCTTTCTCTCCCATTCCTTAGAGTTGCAAATATATAGAAAAATGATATTACTTTATTTTTGAAGCGCTTGCAAAAATTATTGTTTCAAGTTTTTTTTAGAATAAAATCCTAACATTAGAGGAAGAAATATATGAAAGGGTATGTGTAAAATTACTCTTTAAAACAATTTTTTTTCCTGTCGAAGCATTTTGCACGGTTTCTTATCCTTATCTTTCTAACAGTGGCTTTTGTTTTTACCATTTTATTCTATAGCAATTGGTGCTAGAAATTGGTGACAGAAATCAAAGCTATGCATGGTTTTATAAACGCGCGAGACCTCTGATTGGCCATGAAAAGAGGACAATTCGAATTGCGGAGGATAATGTGATGAGCTATCCTTGGGGTTAGAGGTCGTAAATTATCGTGAGAGCAATGCTGCCATATGTTTATATTCCCCATTGCAGGTCCACATCACTTACCTATTAGAAAAATACACACCATACAAGTATCACGTGACACCAAAGGGTTTTACCGATCAAAAACAATATTGAAAAGAGAGACGAGAAGGCGAGGTTAAGGTAAACGAACCTCCGCACAGACGGAGGCAACGCTTGTTTTTTCCCGAGGAGCAATTCATCATGACAGTAGTGGGACATATTTTTCAACAATATTTCAACCAAGCGTTTGTTGAATTATTTCTCCCCAGAGTGCACACGTAGGGATCCAAGTATCCCTTAATAGCTGATGTTCTAAAAATACCTTGACGACTCGATGGGTGATATTTAAATGCATATCGCCTACTGAATGTAACGCACAAGCTAAAAAAAATACATTAACGAAATCTTCAGCATGTGCCCGATGGCCTATGTGTACGAGAGTTGACAGCATCCGATCCCCTCATTTGCTGCCTCTTTAAGGGGAAGCGAAGCGAGGGGATTTATGGATTTTATCCCTGGAAAATAAAAAGGGCCATATTTTATGCTCTCCGAAATCCGGCCGCAATCCTTCCCAAGGATAAAATACAAAATCGAAAGTCTGAATACTTGGTGTGGGGGGAGGGAAGTGTTTGGAGTAGGAGGGGTCCCGAAGAAGGAGTTCTCTCGAATCCTCCACGTGGAAATCTCTTTCTCCCTCTTTCTCACTCTTTCCTCATCGATTGCTTCACGCCGCCGCCAAGCATCACTCGCTAGATTCCCCCGCCGTACTCCCATCAAATCCGCATTTTCATGGAGGCACGGTTAAAACAAAATCACGATCGTCCCCCAGTATACTCCTCCCCCATCCCCCGCATCCTCCTTGTATGAGCCAAGTAGCAGTGCATGCATCGCGCCACGGAATGTGCTGCCCGTCGGGCGGAATAGTGGAAAAATCCGCACCGCAGCGTCTCGAATTAGGACAAGCCGTGCTCTTCGTTTTGGACCGCGTGCAAGGGAGAAGTAACGCGGTGTCGATTTCACTCTCCGGGGGAGACGTTTCAAAAGGCTCCGCTGAGAAGTCGTTCACCAAACGCGACCTGGATGGCTTTGGCGTCTAAATAGAGGAATTGATCCATTACTGATTTAAGAAATATTTTATCCTTGAGTGACCGTTGTACGTAGCGCCGATTGAGAGTCGTCGGAAAGAATTATAATCCCTCTTTTTCTTCTAAAATCCAACTGCCGTGAACATGTTTCTAAAATATATCTTTTTTAAATGAGCGGCCAGCAAAAATATATGAATGAGTTTTTTGTGGCAACTTCGTTTTTAGTATCGAAAAATATCAGCGGTTACCTCGAAATCCGTTTGCGTTTGAATTCGGAATTCCATATCATAATTTCCAATCATAAGAATTGTTGAAAATCTTAAACATTAACATCAATAAATAATCCTTGATATAATGCCATGTACCCACTTTTAGGAATGTTATGAAGTGAGAAATTCTTCCCTTTAACATTAGTTCACACAGTGAATATTGTGTATAATGTACGCTCGTTTTTCAACTGAGCTCTTTGATCAAATCAATGATAAGTTTAATTTTTATGTTAAAACTTTAGGGGGAAGCGAACAGAAGGAGCATTTCATGAAAAATATACTAGATAGTTGTGTGTATGTTCTTGCATATCTCCTTCTGAGTTATATATTTATGCTTGTGATCCAACTTTGTTGTGGTCGAAGGATGTTCATTCGTCAGCTGTCAGTTTTAATTACCAGGAAGCTACCATAATCGGATCGAAGGAAAAACATTTTTCCACTGTAATTTTTATGATATTAAAAGGTACAGTAATATTGAGGAGACACAATGCTTATCTAACTTACAAATCATGACATAGTAATTGATTAAAAAAATGGCGCTCAAAATGTATCGTTTAGAAAAATTCACCCTTCGACAGCGCAGATTATGCAGACTATGATTATGCTCTCTACTTTCCGGCCACATTAATTTAAATAATTTTATTTTCATAATTTATGATACTTATTTTATGAAATTAAAGTTAATTATTTTTTAAATATAAACAGTGATTAACAAAATGGATGGATCTCTAGCCATGAAAATCACTCAACTGGTAATGTGAAATACATTAACAGTTTCTCAGAGCAAGAAATTGGTGCAGCGTGACCTATTTCCTATCTCTTTGCGCCCTCAACACCCTTTACCAAAAATGCGTCTGCCGAATAGAGCCTTCTGGAATTTCTGTTTATTACCCCTCTGGCTATTCAGTTGAACACGAGGCTACACTTTGCCGCATGGACCAAAGCAAATGACGCTGAGGTAGAATTTCCTATCTGCTTTTCCAAGAAGACCTCGAATATATAAATAAGGGAAGGCTAATGGAATTTCTTATCAAGTTAATAGCGTCTTCAGGGCGCCATTCAATAAAGTAATGCGTATATCTGCGGTCTCAATATGGGAATGGAAATATTAAAGGGAAGAACATACTCTTCATAATTCAACCCTTTCAGTAATTCAAAGAAGACTATCGTAATGCCTCACATAAATTTATATTTTTTATTCGCACAAGACTTATATGTAAATCATGCGTAGTTTTAATGTCATGCATTTCAAATTAATGTTCATCATATAAACTTGAATGTGATGCTGATGCCAATCACGCAGGGCAATTCTTTGCGTCATAAATAGCATTAAGACGGTTGTTTTCAAACAGAAATCTGTTTCTTTGAACTTAAATTGTCGTAAGTGTAAGTACATAACCTTTACTCTCTCCTTCGGGGGATTATTTCTGGAAAATTATTCTATATTGCCCATTTCAGACAAACTACTCTCGCGTCCGTCACATTCATAAACCGTTTCATACATGCTATATTGTTACTAAGAATATTGATCTCCATCGTCTGGAAAGTCTCGTCGACAAATTTCAAATATTGATTTCTCCTACGTATTGTACCCAATCCTTCAGGCAATTTACTCCTCTCTGCTGATTCGACCAATCCATTTGTCCCAGGATGATCTCAGACGATGGAGCACCCTTCTTTCATGGTACTCGCACATTACCGGTGCATACAAGTCATATTCCCTAATAAAAAATCATTTTTAACACCATTTCTCTGCTTAAGTACCCCGAGATGGCATTTATCTCGATATGCGCTAGTTTTACTTCCAGACAATTATGTGGGGAGAAATTTTATGTTCATACAAAACACGACCTTTGGTTCATTCACGTCTTTCCATCTCTTCATGAATCCCACCATCCGAGAGATGCATTCCGCCTAATATTACAAAATGAAGTGCATGTATGCCAAATTGTTTTGCCGTCAACAAAAACATTTCACGAAGACGCATATGCATGTAAGCTTATTCTCTCGGATAACTTACTAAATCCATCAATGGTTCCGTGTACTTCAGTAGCTCTCAATGCTAAATCATTATTTAATTATTCTAGATTTTATCAATAAAGTACTAAGATAAAGTAATAATGAGTAATCTTTTATCTCAACTTAACGCAAGCGACTTAATGTGTACAATTATGCGGCAATATCAGACTAACGTTAAAGTCTTATTAAAAAATACTCCATCGAAAAACCAGTATTCAGCTCGGAATTTCATTTTGATGTGTAATGGCAAAGCGCGCCTCGAACTAAACCGTATTCGGAATTTGAAATGGGTAAATTAACAGCCTTCAGACCAGGGAGAAAAGTTACTTTCAATTTGCCACCTGCGGTTTCCCAAGTTCCGGCATTCGTATAGAATTGAGCAACTTGAATTTTAGATAGGGTTTTCCGAAGCCATCACCCAAATTAGCCCAGCACCCGTCGGTTAATTTCATAACTCTCTATCATTATGCTAGTCCGTATTAAAAATACGTGGCCATATCACTTTCGTATACAGCTAAATGTTGAGCCTATTCCCAGGTGATTGAAAAGGCATGGGCGTTATACCCGACAAGGTGACAAGTTACTACACCTCCACGTGCACTTAAAAGCTAAGCTCATCTGCTAATGGCAATTATCGGTCGAGGCGCAGGTATTTATTTCTCCCTGCCTTCGGATCGAATAGCCCAGAATGCCTTCTTTACGATTGCCCAGCGTTCAGGCGCAGATGTTCGAGGCACAAATGGCCCCCCACCACACACACCTGCGCATGCTCTTTAGAGCACCGACACACCGTGCACACTTCGGTGTATACGGCACCACCACACCCCTGGCCGTAGCATCTTTTGACCTCCCCCCGCGAGCACCCGCGGGCATCGCTCCCGTGCAAACACCCCGCCCCCTCGTCTGCATTCATTCAGACCTTCCTTCTACCCGCATCCCCTGGCCCATTCTCCCCATTCATCCACTGCTCTCCAGTCTCGCAAATTCCGCGGCCGATGCACTCCGTCCCGTCCCACGGGCAATGGCCCTCGGGGGCAGATCGCTCCAGGGGTCCCTTTCGCCCTGGAAGTCGACCCCACCCCACCCCCGGGTCAGGTCCCTCGTGCGGTAGCCTCCCCTTCCTTTCCTTCCAGTTGGGAGCCCGCGGCGTCGGAAACCGAGCACCGAGGCGCAACGTCAACTAGAATGTCGCGCAGTATCCGATTCATCACCCGCGCGGGGCAAATGGGTTAAATCTCATCACGCATGACGTGCGCATCCCATCCCATTAAGCCGTTATTTGAAGGAATTTAGCCTGAAAGTGCCGCTTTCTGACCTGCAGCGAATCTAGGAAATCTTCATAGGGGTGTGATTTTCTTGTACGGGCAGAAAATATTTTCTTAACTTTTTTCCACGAAGGAAACTGGATGTAATGCTAAATTTAGAACTAATCACGCAAGTTTAGAGATAACACATCCTGCAGTCAGTGCTGGATTCAAATGGTAGGGAAATATTCCTCCTGTGGAAATTCCTGCGGCATATTTTTGGCTCTAATTTATAATTTTGTCACTAATATGAACGAAACTGCTTTTGAGCAGCTTTTGTCTCTTGCGTATTAAATTATCCACTATAAGGTACGTGTCAGTCTCTTAATTAGGGTATATAGTTTTCGAAATAGAATCATCTTCAGTCTTCTTTGCATTAAAGAAGATTATAAATATTTCTTGTTCATATATATATTGTTTTTGCATATGTATTATGTATGCATTTTTTGTATATACACGCATGATGCTTCCCCTTTCTAGACGGGCAGTGGATAATTTTAAACAAGGGGAACAAACGATATTCAGAAGTAACTTCGGGGATACACGTAATATTTATTATTAACTTTATTAAAGTAAACTTATTTCGCAACGGGGAGATGGAACCCAATGCTGGATCCTTCACAATTTCTGGTATATTTTCGGTCAGCTGGGGCTAAACGCTCGTCACTTCGATGTTATCGAAAATATCGTGGGTCTGCGTTCAAATTGGAATGCCCAAAATTCGCACACATCGTCACCACATTTGCATCGCAATGAGAGGCACGGGAATCGCTTGGCGCCTCCACATCGCATGAACTTCGTACTTCCACGAAGTGGATGATGCATCGAGATATTGCACGGCCCCAATCCGTCCCACTCATCCCAAGACCCTCACGCTGCCGCTGAACCCCTTTAAACGAAAAAAAAATACAGAATAGGTCCTCCTTTTCATCCGCGTTTCCGACTCCAATGCCAACCTTTCGAACCGGTTCTGCGTTAAAAGGGTGGCTTTCCAAAAAAGGTCTCTCTATTTCTCCCTCTCTTCTGTCATTTGGCGCCTCTCGTGGTATCCGGTGGAATCCCTCTTCCGCTGCCAATTCCACAGACACACTCGTACACACGATGCACTCAACGCGAGAACCCCATTCGCCCCACCTCCCCCACACACTGTGCATCCCTCTCTCTTTCTCTCTCTTCCCCTCCCTCCCTCCGCCTCGCTCATCTCCCCTCCTCGCTTTATTACGAGTGTGCCGCCGCCACTGTTACCACCGACATCCCTATTACGTTGCACGGAAAAGGAAGTAAGTGAATGGGACAGGAAATTAACACGTTTATGGGTTAAACTTTTTGCCATGCATTCAGGTCATGCAGTCGTTCGACTTTTTTTCGTCAAATCGAGTTATAGTACACGTTCTTATCGCTTTGATCGTGGATGAAATTTCACGCATGCTAACCATCTATTATTTGAATTCTCCGATGATGGGTTATCCCTGTTATCTGTGAGTCTTGCTATTTTCGGTTACAGCTTACGCTTAAGTGTTCCCAACAACACATTGGACACGGAGCTGAAAAAAATAGAAATAATCTGAATTCGGATGTTATCTGCTGGCGTTCAGTGCACTTTTTATTATTTAGTATTATTTTTTATAATAATAGTTAACAGTGTTAATGTGGTCAAAATTCATTTGAGCTATTTGTTGCATATATCCAAAGGTAAGGTAGAAGGAGAAACGAAATAAACCATCCAGACAAGCATTTCAGCTTGCCAATGTCGAAAAAACCTGTCACGTATAATTTATGGTATTTTACACAAGGTATCACCAACGTTATTCCTACTTTTTTAAATTCAATATCGTTAACTCATTTGAACTCGTTCATCCTTCCTCTTGTCCTTGATTCCTGCAAATGCATTTAATACTTGAACATTATCCTAAAAATTTCTTAAAATTATTCAAGTATGGTCTTTTAATTCTTTATTAGTTTAGTTGCAATTTTTACAGGCTCACAAAATTATTGCGCCATACCTTTGGTCAAACCATTCGTTTCTTTTATTGCTAGTTGATGGTTTTCGCGTCTTATACCATCTGAATACGTACTCATTCCCCTTTCAGTGTCTCTACTCATAAATATTTCCCGAAGAAAAATCTTACATTATTTTTTGATCCACCCATCTGATCTGATCCGTGCAGTTCCATACCACGTGAAAACATACACACTCAATTTGTCCCTCACTTTCAAGTTTAATTTCATTCCTCGAGATAGTAGTGTATTCATGGAAATCAAATTCTTAGCTTTGACTACTTTTTATAAAATTTCTTTCACAATTGTTACTTCCCGCCATATTTTGGGAGTTCATGAAGAAATGCAAGTTTTCTATTTTACCACATAAGTGCAAGTTCATTTTTTTAAAAAGAAGGGCATTTGAACAAACTTAATGATCTAAAGAAAATATATTCCTACAGTAGGTATCATAGATAAAATAACTTTAACGTAACCTAAGTTAAAAAACCAATGCATTTTGTCAGATTTTCTGGACCTAATAAAGCCAGGGCTGTGCGACATTTTTTTCATCTCTAGTATCTATAGTAAAAGTTTTTTTATATTATTTAACTAGGTTTCCTATCCTAAGCAAATCTTCTGAATCATGTTCCTATCTCCTTTTTCATCTTCTTTTCCTTATGGTTCGTTGACCATGATCTTTGATTTATGATTTGTGGTGTAATAAGTATTCAAGTACTACGTACAAACGCGGTGCACTGCGTTTGTTCGATTTTATAATATAAATATCGTAATTGAACTAAATTTAGAGTTCTGTAAACTCTGTGTCTATAAAAGACTAGGAAATTTAGGTGCCTATGTGATCGAGTAACTATATAGAAGTACATGGTGAAACTCACCTCTTATGAGTTTTTTCTATGTTAATAACTAGAATAATTTATTTAAATGTGACTGTACGTGTCCATACTGTCCTTAATAAGTTAAGAAAAAAGCATTTTCACGTAGGGATATTTAATAGCAAGTAATCGTTACTTAAACTTAATAAATAATATCTTCTTATCACAAGTAATGAAGGGCCTGGTTTAATTTCCATTTAGAATTTTCATTTCTTTTTATAATAATTTAAATTGAATTTCCTTAAATTATGGTGAAGTCTGGTCTACTTTTCCGATTATTTACAATGATATCACAGTTAACTGCTCTCTCGGTCTCGAGGAATTTAGGTTTTCTATACAACTAGCGTTTGTTATATTCAGGTTAATAATTCCTAAATGCTAGCAAATCGAAATTTCTAGCAGCACCCCGCATTTTATTTCTCCAGTTTCATTTTATCGCAATCTTTCAATCTATTTTTTTTAATGAAGGGCTACCAGATAAATAAAATTGGAATCGAGCGAAAAATGTTCCTATCTAAAATCTAGGGTATTAATGGTGCGTTATAGGTTTGCAAATTAAGGAACTGAAATTGCTTTGGTGTATCTAGTGCGAACCAAATCATCGTTCCAGTAAACTAAGGCTCTTATCCCATGCTAAGCTGAAATTCATACTTCCTTTAATTTATTGACCAGCATCTATTCGTGGCCGAGGTCGCGCAAAGAACCTTTTAATGAAATTTAATGTCCCTGCGACAAAACACGCTTCCGCTGGTCGAGCTCGTTGCCTAATTTGTTTCACTCATTCGTACGAAAAACCAGCATATAGGTTCTGTCGCAAAGCGGTTCCGGAATCCAGGGCCGTTTCATGCATCACAATTTACGAGTCTTTTTCCTGCCCCTTTAACTTTCCTTCTCACAATGGTAATCATATGCACCTGCTACCTCTTATATGTGACTAATGTTCCAAAAATGTCCTAATTTGATGTTATACCACATACATATAATTATTTTTGGTTGAGGTGTTTGGGTGAAGCGTTTCTTTTGAAGAAATTCTCTTTTGAAGAAATAGATCTTAAGCACTATCTGAGTCTATTTATACGTGTGGCAACTATTCATTCTCCGTTGGTGTTCAATAGCGTCAACTGCGATAGTATACCTCTTATATAATTTTATATTGTCTTATTATAATGGCAACCGTTTATCGATCACACACCAATGCTGGGCCATCGGGAATTCCTTTTTGTAACTCCCACGCGTAAATTAAATTTAATGGCTCTTAAATTATACAGGTAGGTACTTACAGGTATAATACAAGTGTAGGTGTTTCCTTCTCATGTTTTGTAGCAGAAATTTGTATGAGTAGGTATTTATCTATTTTTTTCGGGGTGGAGGTTTCTCTGAAAAGGCAGTAATGGAGCGCAAACTCAATGCATCAAATTTTTTCATTGTTAATATGTCCTTAATGAGTTATGATTCCTCCAACTTTGTAGATGACCGGAATACCACCCTATTTACGGAGAAAAACTTTCTATTTTTATAAATAATTTCGATAAGAGATGATAACTTTTAAAGTGTATTTTTTTTGTCTTGTTTTCACGTAATTTGTATTTACAGGATTTCCCCCTCAAATTTGCACTTTGGTCATAAATGCACATACTTGTATCACCTATTTCGGTGGACAATGAATGTTTCCAATAATGTGAAATCTAAAATGTCTACCAGTCAAATAAGAATTAAAGCCCTTTTGCAAATAAATAAGCAACCTAAAATTTTTATTCTCAAGTTTATCGAAAATATTTACCTGGCCCCCAAGGTTGAGCAAGCATGACAATAAAAATAAATGCGCGGACGTTCAGTGACTTAGCAATATAATAGAAGTCCTTAAAGTTAATTAACTGCCATCATGTGAAATTTTTAATAATAAGAACAGATAACCACTGGGCTAACATCAAAGTAATCAAGGAATACCATTAAAAAGACTAGGAGGTAGGGTCGTAAGGGTAAAATATGGGAGCGAGGCTTCAGTGAAGAAATATTAAAGGTACCATTTTTTCCAGAAACATTCCGTTTTGAAAATAATTGAGCTTAGCACCGCCGAATAATTGAGTTGTACTGGTAATCCACAGAGCACTCGTAGCTTTCATTTATGGGAATCGTATTTTAGCCCCAGACTCAAATAAATAGCGGCAAATTGTTGAAGTGTCTTAGGCTTATTAAAATTAAACTTCATTTCAGCATTTGTATTTTTTATCCTTGGGTAACCCTTAATGTTTTCTCTTCCGTGAAAAATGATTCCTCTCTCCATTACGTCGCAGTTTCCGACTAACCCCGCCCTAAATTCTCTTGGTGGATTACAAAATCATTATAGATTTAGTGTTGTGAAAGAAATGATTTTAAGGAACAGGTTTCTCTAGTTTTGAGAAGGCGCGATTACTACAAGTCTTGGTGATCTACCATCACCTACCAAACCGACCTTCGGGTTGATTACTGTGTTTATGGATATATATATATATATATATATATATATATATATATATATTATATATATTATACATAGTTATATACAGAAATATATATATATTTAAATATATATATATATATATATATATATATATATATATATATATATATCTATATATATATATAATATATATATCTATATATATATATATCTATATATATATAGATATTATATATATATAATATATATCTTATATATAGGAATTCATTATAATATAACCCTGTAACTCATTATATGAAAACCATAATCACACAGTAATCAACCAAGGTCGGTTTAGTAGGTGATGGTAGAGTTCACCCAGTATTAAGCCCTTTTCGGCGGGGTCGGGAAATTCACACATCAGGGTAGGGGGGCCAGTTTCTTTCCCTGTGCCGGGCTTCAGGGTGCCAGGAAGACCTGGTACCCGAAAAATCACTTTAGCTTGGGTGTAGCTGCAGGTGCCCAGAGTGCCTTGCCCGGGAATCGAACCCGGGACCCTCCGGTCAGCAGTCCAACGCTCTACCCACTGGACCACCGCGACCCACAACCCATTAAATATATTTATATATGTAATAAATTGGGCAGCAGCAAACAATATAGAAACACATAAAAAGAACACTCACACGTTATTTCTTGATAATTTCGACGGAATTATGCGTGTTCTTTTTATGTGTTTCTATATTGTTTGTTGCTGTCCAATTTATTATTCGGCACTTCCGTATTATGTCGACGAAAAAAAAATATATATATATGATATATACATATATATATGTATATATATATATATATATATATATATATATATGTATATATATATATATATATATAATGAGTTACAGCGTTGTATAATGAATTCCTAGTTTTGATGTTATGTTAGATACTTCTCTAAAAATAACATTCTCTGCCGCATGAAGCCATATTTACGGACATCTGTGGTGATATCTTCTTTTATTATGTTAATACTGTTCTTAATTCATCTATTTTCTTACAATAAAAGTTAAGGTATTTACTTACAGGTATGTAGAGCCAAAATTGATCTTAATTTATCGTGCCTGGAGCATTGATTTTATATTTTCTTATATTTCTGTTGGTGAAAAAATGTTTGGCTAACTTGACTTATTTCTCTCCTCTTCCACATTAAGTCGTCCAACTGTCTTAATATATATTTTGTGCTCTTTTGGTACTTAATTGCATGTAAGACTGTTTTGAATCATTTTCCTATGGACGTCATAAAACCAATCGGCAAAACTCCGTCATAACTCATTCATTTCAGCAATGTTAGTTCCATTTGCTCATCCACTTTCCAATATGCAGAATTTATAATCCACATGTACACAGAAACCTAGAAATGTGTCCATATGCGCGTAGGAATCAATTTTTGTAACAAAGAGATGCCTGTCAAATGGTCTAAAAATTTTTCATGTGAATCCATCAAATACTTTACACAGATGGCGCTGAAACCCATGGAAATGTATTTTAAGACACTTGATCCCATGTAAATGTATTTCGGGATTGTCTACATTTAAAGTGGCGAAGCGAACACCAATCCTGGCCGAATTTACGGCGCTAAATTCGATTTCATTTTTTCGCATAAAAGGCCTTTTTCGAAATTTCCGTTCCGTTGCCCCACATTCATGCCCACACCCGTCGCTCCCTTCCTACTCTCCTCCTCTTTCAAAAGGGGAGGGGGTGGCGGATGCTAAAACATTTTCTTTTTACACATCATCGGCTCGACCTTTTATCCGTCAGCCCATGGAGCGTTTCCATCTTCCTCGCCGCCACCGCCGTCTTCGTTGGCACTTGGCTGAAACCGATGGAACGACCGAGCTTCCACGTAATGAAGGAAGACCTTCTCTCCCCGCATCTCCCTTCCCCATGCCCCTCCCTTCTCCCCCCAACGCGACATTTCTTCCTCTCGCCTCTCTCTCATAACCACCGCCGCACCTGCGGGATTGTCGCCCACTCCCTCCTTGTGGTCCGACGGCGAAAGCATTAAATCACTCATTGTTAACCCCTCGCCTAGAAACCGGGCGAGACGTTGCGATGTTGGCATAATTAATAGATGGAACCACCACCGTCTTTTCCGTGAAGACGTTCGTTTCTTCGTTTTTCCACCACCTCCCTCCTCTCTCTCTCTCTCTCTCTGTCTCCCTCACCATTTTTTTCTCCCTCCCGCGTGTTCGCCCAAGGTTAGGAAGGATTTTGGAAGCATCAGCCATCTGAGAGATTTCCTCCACTTTTTTCTTTTGAGAAATTTTCTGCCTCTCCCTCCTGACTGAGTTAAGAAAAAAATATTCGGTTGGCCCGTGCCTGTTGGCTGTTTTGGGATGAAACGAGGTCGGATTTTTTTCCGGAATTTAATGAATGGTGTTTCTTACAGAGGTGTGATCATGAGAGAGAGAGAGGTAGGGAAAAGTTGAACAAAATGTGGCAACTAAATTTTGTGATTGTGCTCGAATGTTTTCTGAAAACTAGTCGCTGATTTGAATTGGTATTGACATTCCAAATAGCGTCATATCAAGGATCCGTTTTTAAAATTTCACAGGTTTTTTCTCATCCGGCTAAATAAAAAACTTGAATTATTTATATGCGTATTACATTGAATTTCTGAAGTTGCTGAATTAGATGCATGGTGGCGAATTTATATATCTTGGATTATTAATAAATGGCAAGGAAGGGAGTAAAAGTCTTATGCATTCCACGTTTTAATATTCTCTATCAGGAAGAGAAGGTGAAATTAGAGAGGAATTAATTTAGTTAATTGCTAGGTACTTAGTGTGTCAATTGATCGTATATTGGATTTTAGTATTTGTTGCATGATTTTCGACTAAAAAATGCCAAAATTTAGCCTGCATATACCAATACACCTATAACTTGTCATTTGTCATTTCTGCTTCTTAAAAAAATAGAATTTTACGATATTTGATAATAAAGTGCCCACCACGTCCATTTCAATGATGTAATTGCGGGAATTGAAATTGCAAAATATTTTGAGCATTAATATAAGGAAGATTAATGTTGGAAAACAACTTTAATCAAAAGTGGATCAATAAATAAGTGAAGTTGTGTGAATGCGTGTTCATGAAAGGCGATATTTTTCTTTCCTATAATCTTAAAACACCGGGCCGTATTTTCATTATGAGTGCCTACTTAACGGTTTATATAAGTTACCAGTCGTGCCTGTTCTCATTATCTCCGGGAACATCACCAAATATCATGATTCAACTATGATTGGGATCATCCTCTCCATAATTTCTCCACCCTCTCATAGCCCAACATAATCTCTTATTAGATCATAAAAAATACTTCAATTTTAATTAATTTTATACTTATTGTACACCAATACCCAAAGTTGAATCCATTTTCATTGGTTCTACAATATGAAATTTCTTAAACGCAATTATAAAATAAACTCTAAAAAAATAATGCGTCATACGTTGATTTACCTTACAGCATTGATTAATTTTGGTGACCAATATCTACTTTTTTTGTTTACATTTAGGCTCATCAGCATCGGGTTTCGACAGGTTTGAAACGATGAACGTTTTTATTTGTTTTCTAAAATGCGAGGTGAATTTTAAGTGATAATAGTTGTACGGCAGTCACAAGCCGTCTGTTTTGCATGAGCATTTTCAGTCTGGTCTACTTCCCAAAAAGTTTATTAGCGATTTTAGTGTTAACTCCCCCTCGAAATAAATGAAAATTATGAATATGATGTGATATATGTATTGCCATTTTCAATCTTCAAGAAGGTCAAAGACCTAAACGTAATTGTTCTAGTTAAGGTAATGTGTTGATATCTATCATTTATTATGGTATTAAGGGCAATTCTAACGCAAAATACCTTATGGTTAGTCAAATCACAGAGGAGTAGTGATCATCATATAATCGCGCACATATTAAGCATTTAAAGAGTTGATCTGTATTCTTTGCAATATTCAGGTTATACTTCAAGTATCGGGAATATTTATTTTGTCGTTTTCACGAGGGCTGCACAATCCAGTGATGTAGACATTTATTGGCTGAAACGTGAAGGGGATGTGACAATAACACGCGCGGATGAAAATGAGGAAAGGCATTTGGCAGTTAAGTGTTGGCTCGGATTATCGGAATATTTGGAGTCGGGAGGGACATGGCGGAGGAGCGGAAGGAAACAAAAGGTAAACAGCGAATGGAATTTTGAAAAGTTATGGGAGGGAAAAAAATATTTGAAAATCGTCCTTTTTAACATCGAGGTATTTTCTCCCATTTCATGATGCATACCCTTTTACCTTTCATACTTTCGTAACGTGATCACTCCCATTGGAGAAAGGAATAACTCAGCGGTTTTAAAAGAATTTAACAAAAATTATTCCCATCACCGTTTTTCATTCCCTTTTATGAAGTCGGTGCTGTAAGCAAATATTTCAGTAATCGACCCAACGAAAGCGAAAGGGGTAAATTGGCCAGTTTTGTTAACTGCGGGATTTTTATTCAGATAACTAGAAGTAGAGTATTTAACGAGTCTTTGCCAAAATCCTCTTTCTTCTCTATGCCAGTATTTTTTTTTTGCATTTAAAAAATAAAAAGATGAGACTTATTATTACTTCCATAACTTTTAAAGCTGCAATAAATTGGATCAAAAATATTGATCCATATATTAGTTAAATTATAATATAATTTATGCACATATACCATTAATAATTTTTCTTTAAAGTGGTTTGTCTGTTATTTAGATATTACATTTTGACAATTTCATCAGAATAAATATTGTTATATGTTGTTATAACTTTGCAAACAGTTAAAACTCTGTGTACTATTAAATACTTTCAAGAAGTATCCCCAAGTTAGCTCCTCAGACGGTCGCTGTACATGTTCAATTTCTTCCCCAATATCCGTGCAATCTCTCTGTCTTCCATTTATATTGCATCTTTTCAACGGGGGTATATAAATATCTACCTTCCCCCAGTGTGATTCTTTTCCGTTTTATTTGTTCCACTCATCCCTTCTCATGCCAAAGTTTTGTTAGCCGAGGTTATCGAAACGAAACAGTCTGCGGGCTGTTGGCTTTGCATGTACGCATCCCCCTGCCCCAACGAAAAGTTTCAATTAATCGCCAAAGAGTTTGAAATTCTAGAGGACGAATCCCTACCTCTTTCCCTTTCTCTCTTTGAAAGGAAAACTTTGGACCAGCAAACTTTCGACGAGTTTGTTCCGAGTTGTATTTTTTCTGCTACGGGCAATAACTCGAAGGATTTCATATTTAATCTATCTGGATGTAAATGAAAAAGCCTTGAAATAATCATTAAATCCGGGTGTTCGAAAATCATTAATAATTTTGGCTGAATTTATATGATTAATCGTCTTTCTCTTCAGAAAGCATGCATGAAGACATTTATGAAACCAGGGCGCTGGGTGCATCATATAATGAGCTTCAGTTTCGTAAATTTTAAAAACTAATGCATTTATGGTTATGTGCATTATTGAAAAGGACTGGAGAATAAGATATCCTATCACTAGAAACACATAATTACAGTAAATGATACAAGGATAGACATAAGAAAGCGATTAGTACACGAAAAACCACCACGTGGCGAACAGATATTCATTCACATGGATACACATACGAACACAGGAATGGTGGGGAAGGTGGAATCAAGCAGATTACAAGTTTAAATAAGCTTCCTTGACCGAGACTCGAAACACGGGCCTTCGACAAGCCGGATCGATGCTCTAATCATTGAGCTATCGAGAAAACGTAAATTATACTGAAATCTACGAGGGGTTTATAAAACACACACACACATTCAAACACGAAAACTCGCCAAATGGCGATCACATATTATATATATGTGTTTTATATATATATATATATATATATATATATATATATATATATATATATATATATATATAATGGAGGCAGGAAAAGTGGCTGAAGGTGTTATTGACCGGCAGCGGGATGTTGAAGACTGTAATTGAGGGGAGAATGTTAGGCAAACGAGGAAAGGGAAGGAACAGGATAGGGATGTTGGACGGGATGAAGGGAGGAAGAAAGTACTCAGAGGTGAAGAGGGACCTGATGTAAAGTAGGAAGTTGTGTTTTGCTAGGGGTCACAAATTATTTAATTAGTAATTATGTCCATCCAAAAACCTACCTTAACCGGTAGATTACCTGATAAAATAATATATATATATATATATATATATATATATATATATATATATATATATATATATATATTATATTTATTTATTTATATTTATATATGTATATGGACTGTACTCTTCTACGCTGTGAGACTTGGGCGATATAAACATCAGGGAAAAATTGGAGGCGATGTACTCGTAAACATGGGTGCTATAAAATGATTCTTTAGTATTTTCATGCATCGTTTTAATAGAAAACAAAACTGCTTCCGTAATCTCTGAATTTCTCCCAAAATCCCGCCTTTGCATGCACTATTTAAGTATTTTCTGATGTTCAAACAAATGAGCTGTGCATGCGCTTCCTAGGGTAAAGAAACATTAACTCGTCATGTGTCATCTAATATTCCGGTCTGTATATTTTCAAAAACCACTTCACTCGGTATACTAAAGATGCTAAGACTCTTACCTGTAATCCCCGCAACTCAAAGTATCACTGCATACTGGTATTCGTGCAACGTTTCTGTTCTTAGAGAAATTCTTACTGATGTTTTAATCTCATTTTCATTTATACCATCTTTGTCCACAGATCTACAGCGTTGTGCGTTAACGCAAATCTGTGGAAAAGTGCAAATTTTTCTCTCATAATATACTATCTTTATTACAATATTTGCCACCATTTAATACATGTGCTCATAGTCTAAATAAACGCGTCTGTTATGCAAATTTGGAAAATAGCATTGCACACAACAATCTCTATATCTGAATTCATCCCGTACATATTACGAAGATTATTCCGTATTGTATTCTTCACTTGCTCTTTTAACCGTTTCCAAAATAGATTCTTCCCTTCAAATCATTCTCCAGTTTTAAAATTCTCCATTCCTGTTTTTAACATTATAAATACGAAGCGTGCATTCATATTTCGTTATAAGATCACAACCCTCCTTTGTTTCCCATAGAAACAAATAGTCATCCCCCTCTAAATCCGACTTGCGTATATGGTGAAGTGACTTCGTTCGCCTTAGAGACTAAAAATCTATCCATGATCACTGACAACATATCCCAAAATATCATCATCTTGCGTTTATATGGTTGTACCAGTATGTTTTAATGCTATTACTTTAATGGTCCTTAGGTGGAGTTGCCTACGAGTCAAACCTTGACTATTCAATCTCCGGAGCCTCACATTCTTGAAAGAGTTAGGCGCATGAATACGCTTATGGAATGATTTTTGGTTTCTTGCCTTAAGGTTTTCGTGAATGTTAGGACTTGGTCCTTGGGGCAACCGTAATTAGATCTGCTCCCATGCGCCTTAACACTTGCGCTAACGTAATAAGAATATTACATTTCCTGACAGCCAGTCCCATTGTTTGGCCCGGCCAACAAGTGTTTCGCCTCAGAACTCTTGTGTAATTTAATTTGCATTTTCTTTATAGCCGTTTGCATGTGCTTTAGGCATGACCTTCTCATGTATTTTGCATATTTTAAGAACTGACCGAAGTTCAGGTTTTTTGATTTTGAGATTTGCATAAAGAAAATATTTATAAATAAACGCCCTAGCTCCTACCTAGGTCTACCTAGGTTAAAAAGCAAGTGACATTAGCTGGTTCAGTTTTTTAATAATATCATTATTTTGAAATAACTGAAAATCTTTGCTAAGTAAATCATAACTGTGGATTGTTTACTGACCTTGGAATTGTTTTACTTCCTCGCGCATGGAAAAATCACTCAGTATTAATTGCAATATTTAAAACATGTCGACATCAGACTCGAAATATTCAAATCATCATTGGAGAGGAACATTGTTTCATTCATTTGCTGGCTACCAGTTGGAATTTATAAGCCGTAGTTTTCCTTTAATATGCAGTAACTTCACTGAAGCCATATTTAATGATGTTCTGAATGAAATACTCACATTAATTCTTACAAATTGACATAATTATTTATTTAAAAATGTGTAATATTTACCCATTCAAGACTGGTAAGTGTGTTGCAGTGTTTATTCTTGTAACAATTGCCTCGATGGAATTAATTTCGAAAAAAGTAGGTATCAAGTGTATTTTTAATACTTAATAAACAATCACGAAGCCGAAATTCGTGAATAAGAAGGTCATCATTCTTTCAGATAAATTCAGTTTAATAATTCGTGGATTTCTACTTTGGGGAATATATCATTTAGGCCCAGTTTTATACTCCCTTCCTAAATTTAATCGTTAGCAAATGTGGACGTGAACTTAACTTGTAAATATCCAGCAAAACCAATTTTATAAACAAATAATATTGCTCATTAGTTAATGTAAACATTGCAGCCGTATTAAAATTGTTTGACAGTTAATTAACTGCTTAAAGGTTGGTTTCCACTTAACTAGCGTTCATAAAACTAAGTTTTGGCCTTAACCGGAGTTTAGAATTAACCTTCAGTTTAACGAAACATAGCCTTAGTGTATTAGTAAATTAGATAAGAAAAAAATTGTTGTCAAATAACAGCTTAGTGCAAAATACTGTGAATAAAGAACATAGCATCAATTTTATCTTATTCATATCATATTAGGGTCAAATCAGTCTGGTGTGTATTAACTTGTGCTGCCACAAACCCTAGCATTGACTTGCAGCGGAATACAAAAATTGAATTCCAGGTACCCACCTACATATTTTGAGAAACAAAGATAGCAAAATTCAAAGCGTTGATTCCAGTCATTAAGTAGAAATGGATCGTAATGAACAGTGGCCTATTTGAGCTTTACTCAACAATTACGAAATACCAAAATGCGAATGACAAAAATAAATATACCGGCGGAGGCGTCTTTTGAGGGAACGGGTAAGCTGTTTCGGGTGATTGATAATCGTCTTATTCGTGTTTGATTCGCTCTGATGCATGAATGAAAGTTCTAAATTTACTCACCAGCCTGCTCTCACAAGTCCAGTTTTTGAGAGCTTTTGTTTCGCTCCATGTCGCAGTTCTATGGCGGAGAGATGAAGAAAAGCAGGAACTAAAGCGGAAAGCGGGGCAATGAGTGTCACAAATCGTTTCAAACAATCGAAAAACCCATCGGTACGGTTTATATTTCTCCGAGTTACCACGTTAACCGGGAGCATAAAATCCGGCTACGGCACCGTCGTGCCTTCAGTGTTTTTATGGCGTCTACATAAATTCTGTCTCCACCCTCTCTCTCCCTTCTCTGCATCACTCCTTACCTCTCATTTGGCACTGTCCCATTCCCACCACCACGCTCACCCACTAAACTTCATCCTCTCCCCCCCCCACAATATCTACCCTCCGTTCATTCAGTCATTCTTTCGCCCATTCCTCCCCTTTCTACTTTCCCCCTTTCGTCAGCGAAGATATCATCCCTTCTGTCGATTCCCAGCTTGGCCATTTCCTTTCCCACTATCGCTCGCCGCTCCCATGCTCTTCCCCCACTGTCGATAACTTCCCCTCCCGCCACGCACACACCACCTCCTAACCATTCTGTTTCATTCCAATTTCGCTCCTTTCTTTTCGTCAACACTCTCCTATCTCTTCCCTTTTTGCGCTTTATTATCCGATGTTATTCACGTTGACTATACTCTATAATTCCCAAAGTTTTCTCACTCTCATTTACTTAGAAGGATTCTATGCATACCCTAATTTTTAAAGATCACCAGATTGTTTTATGTTAGCCACTTCCGAAATTAAGCATCCCATCATCTGAGAGAACCATCAAAAGTATTAAAACTCTAACTTCATAATAGTTGCTTAATTTCAATAAGGAGTCGAAGTAACGGTGAATTCCGTTAACTCTTAATGTTTGATCGGTGTAAATACATGTATATTTGGCACGAATGGACTCGTCACGAATTTTGATTTACTTCTGTTGTTCACTTAAATTGGGTATTTTCTTCAGTTTGCAATACATTGTTTAAATTTCTAGTAGGAAATATTCCAGAGAAAAAAAAAATAAAAATTCTATTTACTTCTCTTCATCCAAATTTGGATTATTACTAGACTTATCGAAATAACTGGTTAACATATTTCACTTTGATTTCTTCCATCATTTTCCTCGTGGCTCTTTGAATCATTATATTTCTTGAACTTCTTTCCTTTCAGTAAACGCGCAGCACATTATTTTCAAGTCTCTGTCTTTCAGCCGTGTAATACGTTACTTTCCTCCTCGAAGGTAATTGGAATTATTCCGTGAGCCTTTTATTGGCATCACTACCGATTAATTCAAACTCCTTCGACTAGTTCCACAAAGTTACTTAAAAGGAAAGACGGAATTGCTGCCAAAATCTGCCAAAACCCAAGTGAGGGCGCTGTAATTATACTGGTTCAGTACAGTGAACTTAATTTCCTTTCCCGTTTCAGATTAACGGACAAGAAACAGTTAATGTCCTTGGCGTCTACGCTAAAATCTCGGGTTCCGTTGCCAAAGGATATAAATTTTTGAATGCTGAAGAACTTCCTCTCCCTTCCATGACGATTTAACAAAGACGTAGAAAATCAAGCCCTTCATCGTAAGCCGAGGGTTATAAAGTACGTGGTCAATTAGCGTGCTTCATCACTAGATGGTGGATTTCGGCAGCAGATTTCTCCTTTATTTGAAATTCAGTCAGCAGCATGTTGAAAATGCCGGATTAATCAAAACTCGGAGGTTGATAAGCATAATATGTGGTAATATTAGGAGAGTTATAATTTCAAATTGTTTCCTAATCTCATCTTCCATTCCAATGCCTATTCGTTATATTACTTTGAGTATCCAAACATACAATTTACGTTATTTATCGTTTACCTTAATATGGAGGTTGTTTAAATATTTGTAACATACCAGCGAGGAAATTATTCTGGGATAAATTGAAAAATTATTATATTTTTCTCTGCGAAAATTAAATTCCAATATTAAAATTTAAAAAAATATAAAATTCCAATATTTTTACGGAACAACTATTAATCTCGTTGTAAACATATAAGAGCTATCAACTCCCGTTTATCATCCCCTTCACGGTTTGCCCTAATGTATGAAAAAATATTTCAGTTCAAAATTGTTGCTAGAAATATTGGTATCTTACTGTTTTCTGAGTTCTCACCAGTTTAGAATGAATGATTTGACCTACATTACAATCATTAGGCATGCTATTCCTACACACCTTCGTTTCAGCCTTTATGTTGCCAACTACGACCCTTTTCAAACAGTTGGTTATATATAGTCTCCGCATTAGGTATGGGTATTCGTTGAATACTAATTCAACGTGAGGAAACAATGCCATATTCGTTGCTTCAAGAAGTCAAAATATGATGAGGTTGATATCGTATAATATTTGTTCAAAACGTTTTTAATCGCGCCAGTCAATTCCTCAATTGGAAGGTATATTTTTCTTTGAAATTCATCCGCACATTTAAAATCATTTGTCCCATTATCCTCTTGCCCACGCTTTCTTACGCACACAGAGCATTTATCCATGATTGAGCTCCTTACTAATAAGTATTGTCCCGTAACTGTACTCTTTATGTATTGATGTTCCTCCATTGCATTAATACATGCGTCACATGCTCGTTACCCAAAGCTAGACATTTGTAAGCAAGGTTATCAGGATGGTCTGTGCCACAGTAACGGTGAATTAACTCTAGTGCTTTTTTATCAATAGCTTAATTTTGAAGTACCACCTCCTACTTTGTACAGAAAGGGTTTCACCCCCTCCCCTCCCAATGATTCAACTTGTCTCGACTTTCTTCTTTTTACTGCCGATTAGACAATATCCAAAAAAATCGTGTCAAAAGGGGATCGAGATGGTGCGGGGGCTAACGTACTGGCTTCCCACCCTGAGGGCGCGGGTTCAAATCCCGGCGGTGTTGAATAGTTTTCAGAGGTATCTCGATCCCTACTTGAGGTGCTTTGTGGAGGGCACTTTGAATGAGTACGCCGTCCGTCGGATGGGACGTTAAGCTGCGGACCCCTTGGCGCCTTTCGTAAAGAGTAGGCTAATGCCGACGCCGGGTTTCTCTCTGCCCTTCATCCTTTCCTGTCCATCCCCTATGGCGCAAATGACCTTAGCTGTCGGTCGCCTCCCCTAAATACGACTACTACTCGTGTCAAAACCCTTCCTCTCCTGTGAACACCCCAGCATCCCCACTTTACCATTTATCGACATGTAGGGGAGAATGTAATGATCGATAACAAGAAAAGAGGTTCCTTTCTCGGTTCGTTTGCCCTCATTGCCCCCTTTGTTCTATTTCGACGCCATTTTGTGAGTCTGGATAATTTGCCATTTCGGACAGAAACTAAAACTATGGAAACGTAATTTCTCTCGCATTCCACTGAAGCTCAGGGTGGCATTCACCTTCTCAGGAGTGGATTCTCCCTTCCATTGCTACCCATTTGCCATCCCTATGCCCTCCGCTCCCCCGTTTCCCCTCCATTTATTCCCTCCCATGCCGCCTCATCATCTCAACTCTTCCTCCTCCCGCATCGCTTTAACGACGTTCGCGGCTAGTTCAACATCGTTACCTCGAAGATGAGGAACTAACTTCTGGGGAACTTCATCACAAGGCCTTGTTTCTTTCGGCTTTAGAACCCCGAATTTATTCACCCCCCCTTACACTGCCTCGTGTGCTCCCGCCAGCTATGCCCACCTCTGATTTCTGATAATTGCAGCGATGTTTGTACACATTACTCATTTAATAGAAAAGAGTAAAGTTTAAAATTAAAATGAACTTAGAGGTTTACATAAGGATATTATTTTTATATAAAACTGTTCTTTTAACCAAAGGTTTCAGCTTGAATGTGGATTTTGAATGATATTCATTCCTTAATTTTACTAGAAATTATATTTAAAAATTACGTTGACACCTGGGATTTAATGTCTGATGCAGCGTCGTAGGTAAATTTCGCCTGATGCTAATGAAAACATTTTTCTCTCCTCATTTATGATATCAACTGAATAATATTATAGCTGTATAAAATATAACTGTATGATATCAACTGAAGTATACAGTTCAACCAAACTTTATATCATACATAAATTGATGTTTTAAATATAAAAAAGTGATTCTCTGAGAGGGGAAAGTGTCAATAATGAAATTTTTATGAACCTTGCCACGAGGAACTGCAGTTTTTAGTATTGCAGTTTTAACAGCCTTGAATTGGTCCCATCCGAAAATGCACGCGATCTGGTGAAAGGCCTCGAGGATTCCGAATTATTGGTATCAATATGCATTTGTGCGTCGAATTTGCTCGTTCGCTGTGAAGAAAATGATGTATTGATTGACCTGAATCATACATTCGTTGAACTCGTTTGGCCCATTGATGCCTTCATTCAATGCTCCTCTTTGTAAGTTCTACGGCCCGGAATTTTTCTTCTCCTAATCCCTTTAGAACTCTCTTTTATTACATCGTTACCGAACGTATTTACGAGCAGAAAGATTTATAGACGTTTAATCGGAACTTTTCTATGCATGTATTTTACATGCAAAATTTAACACGAAATAAATTCTAGTAATGAGTTAATATCGAACCCAATTGAGAATGATTTCTCACTTACATTCTAATAATAAGCTAGATTATAATGAAAAGGAAAAAAGAGCATGACGGGCTTGCATACGATACACGAAGATTTCACAGAAATAAGCATCTTGCAGATATACGAGGGTTATTTTTTATTTATTTTTATTTTATTTACACAATTACGTTGCAATTAGGCAATTTTCCTGGTGGCAACGGTCAAGTCAGTTTTAAGTCAAGTCAGTATGGCCTTAAAAAATGTATTGTTTAGAAATAGTTTGTATTGCCGGTTTTAGTTTCCTACGAACGTTATTCACTTTTCCAAAATTACCGTTTACTTTTGAGTACTTTTCGTAACGCTACTCCAGCATCTTTAATCTCTCAGCATGGATGTTCGCCCCCTGGGAATCTTACAGTTGACAGCGGCGGTCTTGATCCTCGTCGTATTCACGCAGTTGACCACCAAGCCACTGTTTCAAATTCAAAAGAGGAAATAGCCGCTTGGTGCAAGGTCGAGACCGGTCCAAAATTGCTCGCCACATCAACATTCTTTGCTCTTTGTGTTGATCGGTTAGCATTTTCGCCACCCACCTTGCACACATTTTGTGATATCCGAGCTTTTCCGTAACATTCAGTTCAGTAATGTTGCGACCAACAAGAGGAAATTTATCAGTCAGAGCACTAACCGTTGATCGTCGATCAGATCCCTGCTCTTGGTCCACTTGTTGAACGATTTCATCGCTCTGGATACTGAGTCTGCCACTCTGCTCTCCATTACGCACATTTTTGCAGCCATTTTTGAAGTCCTCTCGCCATTTTCTAAGCATTATTTAACTCAATGCGGTAGTTTCATAAACAAGGCATAACTTTCGATGAATTTGGGCAGCTGATTATCCTTTTGCACATAGAAATCGGATCACAGCGATCAGTTCGCAAATGGCGGGAACAACGAATTTCGCGAACATTGTTATCTTCGTTCAACGACAGGCAAACAACGACTGAATCACAACAGGTGGATTTGGAAACAACCCATAGATGGCGCTTCGTGCACTTTGCTCTGACCCGTCAATATTTAAATGTAAGAGAGTGGCTGTTACTTTATGTATATGCCTCGTAATTATTCTGAAAGTTGCTAAACGTGTGTATGGAATGGTAATCATAGGGAGTAATACCAGCGTGTAAAGCTGAGGGAAACACTGTCGAACCTAATGTTTTTCAATGGATATCTCTTTCTCTTGCTCTATTAGCAGTGAAACGGGAAAAAAATCATATAGATTCGAAAGGCAGCAGTAAATTTACTATTGCTATTTAATGCAGTGTACTGGTTAAGGTAGATTTTATATGCAAAAAAGGACTAACCACCACTTCATTTTAAAGCGCCACCTAACATGACATTAGGTGGCACTCTACACTGTAACAAATACTTCAATTCTGCAGACGTTCAACCATACGTCTGCAAATTAACAAAGTCAAATCTGAATTATAATACTTCAGGAAATGTAGACTATAATTCAATTGCTGGTCTTGCCTTCTTGCACCTAATTTAATGTCAAAATCAATTAATATTCCAATCCGGTTATATCGAAGAACTTGACCAAAAATCTTACTTTTCATCTCCCTTACTAAGTGTATTTAATGAGTTCAATTTCGTATAATTTTGCATCCTATTTTATTAATAATTCCGCTGTTTATTTCTTAATTACGTCTCACCTTAAAGTTGAATACCTTCTTATCTTTTATTTGTTGTTATTCGGAGAATCGTGTTCCCAATGTGAGTGTCACCTAGGGGGCAGTATTCAGGGTGCTTCGCAGACGGATCCCTATCTCTCTCTTTTCTCTTTCAGCGGTGCCGGTTTGCGTTTCTCTTCACTCTATCCCGACCCCCTTTAACCCACCTTTCCCTTCCCATTGTCCTCCACCCTTTCCCTTACCCTCTCTCCATATCTAGGCTAATAATTTTGCCACAGATCCCTAACCCCCCCTTCCCATCCCATTACTTCCGCGTATTTCACGCGAAAGTCGGTCCTGGACCTTTCCGTTTATTCTCGCTCTCCCCATCCGCGCTCAACCCTCCCTCAACACCTCCCCATCCGCATCCCTTCCCCCTCACGCCCTCCCGCTCCCCCGTCACTCTGGCCTCCTCACTCTCTAAAGCGCGCACCCTTGCCATTGCTCCCTCACCCATTCACACACCGAAGCGCTCTCCCTCTCCCGCCGTCCCATTCCTAAACACGCGGTGGAATTCCATTCAGAGAAGGGAATGTTATTGGGAGGGAATTGGAACTGGGGACGTAATTAGAAAATTACGGCAATGAAAAGTGCTCACTTCTTTTATTTTTTACTCGACCTCTTTTAAAGGTCCGCGGTTCTTTTTTTTCATTTTTGTTCACCTCAGTTTTGGGTTAATCAGCGAAAACATTAGTAACGGAATTTAAAATGACATTTTTTTTCCACCGCATTCTCCCGTTGGTGTTAAATGTTCCCCCCGGGGTCGATGTAATCGCTGAATCTATGGAATGGAACTATTTTCTGTCCGCTCCAGCGAGGGCGTCTGAAACGAGCGGAAATGCTTCCAACTTACTTCAGAATTCCTGCGCATAGGAATGAATGTTTTTTTGCGATTTAGGTTTATTAAAAAGAGATGTGATGGTGAAATAGTGCTCTTTTCGTCAGCTGTCTAGTGTAGAGTGCAAATCTTGACCTTGAGTTCCAGTGTAATAGATACTGATCGTTTAATGAGTACTTCATGCACTGAAATACACAAAGCAGAAGTATTTTACGATATCTTAAAAGTCATAACTTACAGGAAAGGCAAATCGCTTAAGTAATTTATACGTTAGCCACTTATATTTTATCACGAGGCGTTTTTTTTGTCCCAGCAAAAATATGAGACTCCACTCCGTTTCCGTGTTATAACTCAAAATTTGGGTCCTTCATAACTTTAGTCGGCCAAAAGGCAATTGCCTCTCCCAAGTCCATGAAAACTCTTTTAGAAATAATGGAGATTACCAGCAAGTTGCAATGGATTATCCCAGAGTAAATTCTCTGAGTGGAGGAAATGTTCATCTCCGACTTGCAATCCCCTAATCATACTTAATAGACATACAAAATCAGGAGTTTATTTATTTTAAGGAGAACTATTTACAATCATCTATCAATTTACCATAAGAAACATAAATTTTTATATTTTGATCTTGTATTCCTCGTTTGATATCAAACATTCAGCCAGGAAATTGAAGAAAAAGAGAGGTAGGTGTCGAGCTTAATGCTTTGCATAATTTAGATTGTAGATTTATATAAATATACATGACTCGCACCCAGTTTAAATTGCTTCAAACATTACTGGCCACCTTGAACGATAACTAACTTATTCTTTGTGATTAAAAGTAACTCCTTGAAAATTGTTAGTGTTTATTAATTTTCATACCAGTCGGTTTCTTATTAGTTATATATGCTGAGGGTAAAAGATGATTGGCAGAGATTTTTAAAATATTCCATCTCAATATCATCAAATTGATTCAAATATCAAAAATTTATTTCTTTTATCAAAATATCCAACAGTGAATTATAATTACAGTATATCATAATTTGAAATTAATAACTTTGATAAGTTTGGATCAGGATTTTGAAACATACCTAAACCCGTTGAAAGTAACAATGACATATATTTTCGATTAGAGGAGTATATTGTGTTAGGAAAGTGAATGACTAACTATAACGGAAAGGGCACGAAATCTTTGAATTTAAGACCTTTAGAAGCGAAGTTCAATTGTACTGGATTGTGATCACCACTTATTAATTTAGTTCAAAATGGACTAACATCGTCCCCAATTTCATTAGTTCCAGTCTTTAGTGCCTTTAATGTTAGTTGTAAAATATTATGCTATGATTATCTATTTCTCCACCGCACGACTTAAAACATATTGAACTGCTTGCATTATTTCAGCGAAGGTGAACTGGTTGATGACAAAATAAGCCATTAATAGAAACTTTTGGGCCGGTTCACAAAATCTTTAATCAGACAAATCCACACTCAATACAACCATCAATTGGCTTTTGTATACAGCGGTGGAGAAAAGAAAATAAATGAATATCCATTGGGTAATGAAGAATCAAATATTTTCGCTGATACGAGGTGTGTCAGAAAAGTATCGGAACTGCGTTTTTTTATTATTTATGTTTGATTGTTAGGGTGTTGTGCTCAACGAATTTGCTCCAAGTGGTCAGACGATCAACAAAGAATATTGCGTTGAAGTTCTGGAAAAATTCCGTGATGCCGTGAGAAGAAAACGACCGCATCTCTGGTCAATCGATGACTGGCTTCTTCACCACGATAACGCGCCAGCGCATTCATCGAACCTTGTGCAGCAATTTTTGGCAAAACACAGGATTGTACAGCTTCGCCAGCCTCTGTAGAGTCCCAACGTAGTTCCCTGCGACTTTTAGATATTCCTAAAATTGAAAATGGCTCTCAAAGGAAAGCGGTTCGACGACATTGATTAATGCGACGCGCGAGCTAAAGGCCATTCCAAAATATACGTTCTAGGACTGCTTTAAGATGTGAAAGCACCGCTGGGAGCGTATGGTTCAATTTAATGCTTCGAAGGATGCCACGGCCCGGATGACGAAGATTAGCACCAATGCGGAGATATGAACGCAGGTTGGATAGTTTTCGGAACCACTGGTGAAAACCAGTGAAAACATATGGTGGAATAATGATTGGTATTGCTGTTAATTTGATGTTCGAACATCTTTTAATGTATTTTCTTAAATACTCCAGGTAACCTAAAATCCTAAAAAAAACTCATTGGTTACGAATATGCTTATTCAATGACCGACTGAGAATATTTTAAGGAAAAGACCGAAAGGAAATCAGAATATCTATGCCATCCAGCTCCACAAAAGAAACGTTCAGGTGCGATATCTTTATCCTTGGTAGTATATTTTTAACTTCGGAATTAATTTAAGCATCTCGAGAATCAATTAGTTTTGTTAAATGGCAGAAAATAAGATCGTTTCTAGTGATCCATTCATCCTTCTCTAGCATAAAACTATATTTCTACTGGCTAATATCCAGATTTTTTCAATGTTATCTACGGCACTGTTTCAATAAAAATTTGTATCGAACATTTTCCTAGTTTCATAAATGACTCTAAATAAATAAATTGCTCTATAATATTTGTATTCAATTTTACTCCACGCCCAATTGTAGGAAGATGTAATTATTGCTTTATTCCAATCGTTTGCTGTAACTTATATATGTGAATTTGAGATTAACTATTCGTACAGATAAATCATGTCTATCTTATACCGCAATTTATCATTCCACAAAGAATACCATTCACGTCATTGGAGATTTTCCATTCTTAAAATAATTCTCACTGCTTTCACTACCTAATTTCCATATGCATATGCATATGCATATGCATATGGAAATTAGGTAGTGAAAGCAGTGAGAATTATTTTAAGAATGGAAAATCTCCAATGACGTGAATGGTATTCTTTGTGGAATGATAAATTGCGGTATAAGATAGACATGATTTATCTGTACGAATAGTTAATCTCAAATTCACATATATAAGTCAACTTCAGCGCATGCTTTTTCACCGCCAAAAGTATTTGCTCACTTCATGCTCTACGTCACTGTTCTTCGAATTTTTAAGATTCCCTCCATTAGTCTCTAATTGTGAGTCAGCGTCCATGGGAAACAATGCCCCCGTTATTCTTTATTCGTTCGCTCGTTTTTCCTCTCCTTAATTTTCCTTTTTTTATATTTCCAAAAGGGTTTCTTATTTCATTCAAAACATTTTCCTTTTGTTATGATTTTGCCATTTGTTTTATTTCCTTTCTTTCACGATATTTTTGTATTCATTACTTTTTTTTGGCAAACATCGTACGCTTTCTTCTTGAGCTTCCTCGCCTTTAGCCGCTGTATTCCTCTTTCATGCCTCTTTCTTTTCCAACCAAAAACTTTCCTTTCTCCTTCAAAACTTCTCCTTTTCCTCGCTTACCCTAGTCTAGATCTCTCAATCCCTCGTCAGATGTAAAATTGATAATACTACACTATCCACCGGTTGGCCATGTGAATAAATTGAAGTTAAACCATGTTTTGGAGACAATATTTTTTCATGCATGCAATCAACATTTTTTTCTTCCATGTCATTCTTCAAGGGTCGCAAAACGTTCGTGTAACTTCTTCGGTGCTACCCCTTCTAACATCAAACTAAACGCAAATGTCTACATAGAATAATTTTCTTTCCCCATGGACACCCCTTAGTTCATACGAGAAGAAAGTATACTAAGTAAAGTATACTAATATAAATTAACTAAAGTACAAGTATGCTAATATAAGTTAAAATAAGAAAAAATACTCTTTTTTAAATAGAACTATTATTGATTGGAACCAGCTGCATGGAGGTTTGTTTGAGCCCTTTCCATCCAATTTTAGAAGTTTTGAGTATAAATGTTAAGCAGCCACTGGGTAATAAACTTCATTGTAGTTATTAAAATATTGTTTGTATGTGATGTGGACGGCATTTTGTATGTGATGTGGAAGTGTCATTGTATGTAAGAATATTTTGTCTCTTATCTGTTTTTATAGTGCGTGTATGTATGTAATTTTCGTTATAAGAGTTATCTTTGACCAAACTTGACCGTTGCCACCAGGAAAATCGCCTAATTGCAACGTAATTCTAAAAATAAATAAGTAAAATAACTCATGCGTCAATTTTTCAATCTCGCTAAGATTGCTACGTAACAAGGCACAGCCACAACTCTTCGAACAAAAAACTTTCACAAAAATGGCTAGAGCGACGACGATAATCGACGATTATTTCCCTATACGCATCGTATACCTCCAATTCATTATCATACTTCGCCCTTCTTATATACATAACTATATTCTGTCGTTAATTCAAATCCACAATACAAATCTCAACAACACAACGCCTATATGATTTGTTTCACTTAAAAAAAGGTAATCATTTAACGTTCATACTTTCATGAACGCTTCTCAAATTCCAGTACAAATAGTTCATACAATATTGTCTGTATGTTGACGAGCGAGTCCTACACAACGTGCCACTCCCATTGTGGTCTTGATCGTCGGAGGCTTTCCATAAAAATTCAAAATTAATGAAAGGCAGGGTATGAAGTTCACTAGCCTTTTTGTTATCCGCGTCACGTGCAGCATTCCCTGTTACGGGTTGACATTTACGTCTGATAACAGTCAACCGATCGGGCTGGTCAATGTCTTCACCCCACTAAAATTGTATATAAAGGTGAAATCTCCTCTATAAATCTCACTTGATAGTGGCACTTTGCGCCCCCTCAGTAGTAAAAAGAGTGTTTTATGTAGAAATACCAAATTGAACTATTCAGTTTAGCCAAAATACGGATCGGTTTTGGTACATCTTTACCAGCATGCTGCAAGCAATACCTAATCCTAGCAATACACCAGGCTCGCTCTCACTGTTCTTAACAAGTTTGTTTTTATTCTAAATTACCCCCTATCTGTATTATTTATTCACGGGCATAGGGTCATTTAAAGGTAATATATGAGATCAACGTATTGTAAGATTTCAATAGGGCAAATGCATATATGAAATCACAGCACGAAAGATATTTATATTGGGATAAAGGCAAGTGAAGTCACGTAATTTTATATTTTTTTAATAAAAACTGCTCAATAAGTAATCCAGAAAGGAGGTACATTAGAAGTAACAAAAGAAACAAGAAAGCGCACGCATTAAATACATAGTTTGTAGAAGTCATTTGTTTTTGTATAAGAATAAACTACCGTAGAACATAATTATGGCCTTAGGATAAACTTCGCCATAGATTTAGGATTCTAAAGAGGAGCATGCAAAAGTCTTATATTTAGATTAAATACTGTTTGCATGGATTATTTTAAGCTTATTCGCACGTGCTTGCCCCGATACCTTTGGGCAATTTCGGTATACGAGTAAGTGAACTTGGACTGTAGATCCCCTACTCTGCCTCCCGCCAAAGCTAAGCCCTATGTTAAATAAACTTTTGCCGTAAATATGTATTTATAATATTTATACTTTAGTCGTAGGCCGGAAGATACTTTATAGAGTTGAGTTGCAAAAAAACTTCACCCTTTACCATTTCTTCTCAAGCGACGTTTTTCTCGCAGGTAGACGCGATCGCCAGCACCGAAAATCGCTCCGTCTCCTCCGGGCTTTGTGGTGCTTCCGGATTTGATGAAGGAAGAAAGGAAAAAAATTATAACTATTCGGATTCAAGGAGGGAAGGAAGAGAAGTTAGTTTTTACCCGGGACGTCGCTCTCGCAGTCACCCCTATATCCCGACGTGGAAGAAAGGGTTTCCCCGGTAGATTTACCCAGCCGCACGTCATTTCAAAAGTGACACTGACGGGAGAGGGATGAGCAGGGGGTCGGGGTCGGAGGAGGTCAAAGTGGAGAAAATCACACAGTTTGCCAGAGGAAAAGGAGAGAGAAAGAGAGGTGGAGAGGAAAAAAATTCAATCACGAAAAATTCTCGAAAAAGAATCGGGAAACTCGGGAAAACTTTTTCTTTTCTTCTCAAAGTCGATATTCGCATTATTTTCTCCGCCACGTCCCAACCTTTATGGAGTCGATAAAATCTTCCCATAAAATTCTCGTTCGATGCCCTGGGATTTAATCCCTTTTTTCCAAACCTTGCAGCCCAAGGTGCTCGCCGGAGATTACCTCGAGAAAATTAACTTCGCAGTGAAACCGGGCGTTATCTGTTAATAGGGAGTCGGGACTGTGATATTGAATGGCCTATCTAAAATCGATCTCCAATCGAGGGGGAGATGGTAGAGGAGAGCTAAAATAAAGATGTCGTCGCAAATTCATACATTTTATTGGCAATTTATTGGCTGTTCTCCGATGCGTAAAACCTCTACTAAACCAAGCACGTCCAACTTGAGTAACTTCACCCGTGAATATGAAAATACATTACAATGTCGCGAACGTTTTAAAGATGCAATATTACGGAGTCAGGGATCATTTGCATAACTCAGGTGATAAAATGGCCGAGATTATCGTTTTCAAATCTCTTTGAGAGCTTTTGATCAATTGAAGGTAACTGCAAGTGGACAGCCTAAATGTATGTTGTCTCCATTTCATTTTCACTATGCAAAGAAACGCCCAGAAACGTAAACTTTGGTCATTATAGCAGACTGTTGAAAAATGATTGCTATTTGTTAATCATGGCACGCATCGAAAATATTACACTCTCATCTTAGCAATCAAAGATGTAATCATATCAATTTCATGAACTTTTTGAGTTGGAATACATGAAGAATTCGTTCCATATCCGGGGTATACCGAGATCAATATTTGTTACCAATAGCCATGTTTTTTCTATGAGTTAATGTAATCAATAGTACTAATGTATTCGAAATTAAAATGATGTGCTCTGGCTGTAATTGAAATATACTGCGAACGGAAAATATTGCGTGTTACCTTTTTTTGGTATGCATCTACGTGACAACTCCAAGATCCTTTGCACGTCTCCTTTAAGCTTTGCGAGTTAAAAAAAAATAACCACTCATCAACTCCATTAGATACTCCCAAAATAGCGATGAGGTTGAAAATGAAATATGGCATCGTTAGAAGAGCAGAGGAAGTATCATTCGTCATTATCCCTTTATTCCATTCCGCTTCAACCACTTGGGCGAAGCGAACGCTTTCACCGCCCTCAGTGACAGCGGCAGCGACTCGTGTTTGCCTAATGAGTGACTCATTAATCGCTACCAAACTTTGTTCCTTTATACCATCCTCAGTATTTTAGCTGGGTATTTTTTCACGACCTTTGATTCTTCCCCTTCGATGCTCGCGTTCATTAAAGCGGATAAAAAAGGACACCGCGGGGCTTTGGCCGTGAAGGAAAATAATTTTTTTTTCCCTTTTCCCCGCGCCTCTCTGTGTCCCTTTCTCCGCCCGCCTCCCCTCACCCGTCACATTACCTGTTCACTTTTCCCTTTCATCCCACTCACACCTCCTCGCCCCTCCCCAATTTTCCTCCCCCGCTCTCCTCACACCAAACTTACTTTTTACCCGGGTCATTGTTTGGACTTCCGCTCTTCCCAATACATTCCTCCTGCAGGTCTTCGACTTCGGGTTTGGTCGTTTTTCTTTTGATAAAAATTAAGTCATTTGTTCGTCATCCGGTTTGTCTATTTCATGGAAGTGTTAGTTAGATAACTGTTGTTTTGACTGAGGTCAATTCACACTTTCTTCACATTCATAGTGAATTTACATCAAGTCCCAAACCAATTAATTTTACAATTTACAAACGCTATCAAAATAAGTAAATACCAGATACATTTTAATTTTGGTAAGTATTCGCAATTTTTAAAATCACAATTGGTAATAACCAATTTTTTACGGTATAGTTTATCAAGGCGTGGTAAATAGATACTCCATTTATAACTTAAAGGAACTAACGGTAATTAACCCTCCCCAGATATGTCAGATAATCGATAGCCCTTAATTATTATACCTTCTTTTTACGTAATTCGTTATGAAAAATGGCTGGATTGATAGTTCCGTACACCTAATTGATATTTCCGTTCTGAAGAAAGAATTGGGCAAAGCAAGCTTATATTCAAATGTAGTTTAACCATCATAAATACACGTTTTAACATGTTAGCTTGACATTAGAAGCGATTATTTTTTATGTTTGTAATCTGTTCTTACTCGTCACGTTATGTATGCACCTGTTCACGGAACATATTTTTATGATGCAGTTAGAGATATTAGTAATTTAGTGCACAGATGTTGGGTGCAATATGAATAATTTACCTGAGGTATGGAAATGAAATTTATGGCACCTCCCTCGCAAAAAGCTATGTAATTACCCTAAAAGTGTTTGCAAGTGAGGTGTACAAATTTTTTTCAACAATTGGCCGAGTGCAGATACGCGCGGAAATTTATTGCCATTGTTAAAAATGTGTTTTGAGTGTTACCAAAACATAAAGTTAATTACCGCAGGCCTAGTTAATGGTGAAGGCACAAGATAGTTGCAATAATTTTGATAGTTACACATTTGTAATCATAGTTGTATCAGAAATGGCAGAATTCGAAACAGGAAACTGCAGCTAAACCGACTAAATTTCTGGGTCGAAGTGGTGCCTAAAATATCTCATTTAAAATAGTTTTTGATTGTTGATTATTAATTAATATTATTTATTGACAGCTACATTACGATATTATGATCAAAATCTGTCACCAATGAATTTTGTGTAAGTTATACGAAAAACACTATCTCCGTTCAAGTGCGGCCCTGGGTCGATTGGCTAGCGGTGACTTTCTTTCTCCCTTCCTATGATTTTATAAACTTAGCAGCCAGTTTATTTCTAAAAAAAAATCCAAAGAAATCGTCTACTCGCAGGTTTAACGTGAAAGTGAATTACAGGTACATGAATTACTGAGTTGTTCCTATGATCCAGGAATACGAGTTACACGGAAATATGGGTCCAAGCTCAAAATTTCCATAAAATTAAAACTGTGATTATCTAAATAGACCATTTTAAATTAATGGATGTGTTTCTTAATGCTTCACGAAGTAATTTCTCCTTGAACTTCGCTGGTCGTTTGTTATAAGTTAGATCAAGATTAAAATTCGCTTTTCAAGTCAATTAGCATTAAATGTGAAAAATCGGGTTATTCATAAATATGACATTTTCCACAATAATGTAAAGGGTTATTTATATTTTCTTCCTCTGAGCTTGAAGGTTTATTATTAAACTATTGGTTTTTGCTTCTTCAAAGTACCACAACTTATTCTGCAATTAAGCATTCCAAATTCTACGTAGCTAAGAAGTCTGGATACTTCATTCATTCTTCCTTTACCGATTCTCGGAATTGAATATTTTGTGAGAAACGCAGATTTTGACGCACATTCATTTGAGAAAACGTTTTATATGTATCAAATCATATATTCCTCAAAGTTATTTCTTAGTTTCCATATCCTGCTAATATGCACAAGTGTACGTAGGTATTACATGGGTGGATGGCAAGTAATTTTCATGTTATGGAAGTAATATTCTCAGATTTTTCTGGTTTATTATCAGTTCTAAGCTGAGAAATTAACTAATCAATCATTTATAAATTACTGCATATAATACTCGTATTTTAGGTATTATATGCATAAATGTTTGTGAAATCCATTAGTTTATCGACCTTCTCTGTTACTATATGAACTTAAATCAATACATGTGATAAAATTAGGAGTGAATGGAAAAACGGTTTGTGTTTACTTCTTGCCTATCTTCATCTTTCATCCACTGAGGTCACCATTGTTCGCATGACCTTGAATAAATTTGTCCTTTTTAATTCTCACAATACGAAAGGTGGCATATGGTTAAAATTATGTTGAGGTCATCGACTGCTAACATGTGGTTCCTCAGTACTCCTTCCTAATCTGCAATCATATCGTTTTTACAGGTATTTTTGCTGTATTTCGTGCACTTCTTCATTCTAATTCCCCTGGGTGCTTCATACACGCTCACGACCACCCACTATTGTTTCCTGTAATCAATTTTGCTTGTCGCGGTTATTACGCCCAGAAACGCGGAATACTTTCTTAAAGCTACACCCTAACCCTGACCTTCGGTCAACTTTGGCGTACGCGTACCTAGATGGATGGATGGGCTTAAAATAGGCGCCGTGGAGTGTCTTTATTACTAGTATATATGAAAAGATAGCGATAGAATATATAACGCTGCGATTCCGCACTTACACTAACGTAATGTACACAATGATGACCTCGGTTCTGTCATAAATAGCCACATATTCACCCGAATGTGTTACTTTGTGGTGATTATGGTCGCGTGTATTAAATTGTACATGTGGAATCGTCGTATTATTTCAGTATTAAAAATGAACGCTTTTGTGTTCAGCAGTTAATTATTAGCGTAAAGTCTGATAGACGGGTGTGTCTCCAGTACTCAAAGATTCTTATTCCTTCAAAAATATATCGAGAGGATACAAGTACTAGTTGTACTTGTGCTAGTGTTTCCACCTATAATTGAGGTTAAAAATTACTGCTAAAATAAAGACAATTATCGACATTTAATTTACAGTGCGTGTGAATAATGTAAAGGCGCTTGTTAATTTGGAATATATGCCCTCTTTTTATATGATTTTTTCTAAATTTGTGCTGCCACTTGATTTTCAGTGCTCCCTTTTTTTAGCTCCCTTTGTCCTTGTTAGTACCGATGGAAATAGTTGCTATATGTTGTGACCTGGCCTAGCATTTAAGCTTGCTTATAGTCTTTTTCGATAAAACTCATTTCACTGCGATAATTTATTTGTTCTATAAATTTTAAAAGTTTTTAATCTGTTAGATGAGTTTTAATTATGTCAAGAAGGGGTCTTAAAAAAAAGGGAAAACTGTTGGCCTTCTTTAAGTAGAGGCGTAAATAAAGATTTAAGAAGACTTTATCATGGAGTTGGGACTGGCATGATTCAGAAATTTTGCCTTTGAGGAAAGCGGATTATCGTGGATAGAAGACCTTTGAGATGTGGTTGTGGATAAAGATAGGAAAATAAGCCGGTTGGTAAGGGTGAAAAAGGAAGGAATACCCGCTTGCAAGAGAGAGAAAGTTACCAGGGGTTATTCGGATAGAGCAGAAAAAATATTTCGATGTGTTATTGAGAGACGGCGGTGTTTTTAAGGCTACAATAAACGTAAGAACGTTCAGCCATGTGAGCAGGAAAGGAATATGGATTTTGAAATGCGTGAATTGATGTGGAAGTTATTTGGAACCAAAGCGGACATTCCTGAGCAGAACTGGTGCCAGTGTGATGGTGCGTCTCAGAACTCGACACGCGTGTGTGATGGTAGGAATCATCCAAACAAATCTCTACACTAGTGTTTGGAAAGAGAGTGCGAGAGAGGGAGGAGAAGAAGGGTACCAGTGTTAAGGCAAGGACTAGAGGCAGACAAAAATAACTGAAATAATGACGCATGATAGAGTGCATTACAACGAGACGTGTGCAAGAGGTTTGATGGTGTGCTCGGCATTTCTAGAGTCAAGGCAAAGAGTGTTTTCGGGGAGCAATGGCGGCAGATTTCACACCACTTCTGGGCGACTGCCTATAATAATAAATTGGTTTTATAGATTCCAAGAGACTCCCACTTCTCACATTGAGGGCGTCCCACACCTCTTCAACTTCCTCTCGAAAACGCTCTCAAAGGAGAGGCGATGGTGGGAGGAATGAGGCAAGGAGCCGAGGTAGTGTGAGAAGAAGGGGTGGGAGAAATTTGGAGGAGATGGAAAGAGAGAGAGGGAGAGTGAGCGGAAGTGAAGAGAGACGGGATAGGTAAGAAGGGGAAACGAATGAGGGAATGGGAGAAAGAATGAGAGATCCGTGGTCCGTTCTTTTGCCAACGGTCGCAAGGTAAGGGAAGGGAGGGTTTTCGGGAAGACTGAAGCTGTACTATGCCGGCGTGCTTGTGTGCGTGACCGAGGGGGTTCGCCATTTAAAAAAAAAGGATGAAGTAGTGTGAGAGAAATGAGGGCGAGAGAGGGAGATAGAGAGGAGGTCGCGCAAAAGAGGAAGAAGTTTCTCGGGTTGTGAATGTTCTTCACAAAAGGGTGAAAAGGATAGGGATTGGAAGAGGGTGGACAGGAACGGAGAGAGAATCTGGTGGTGGTGAGGTGGTGGAAGGGCGAAGGGTTAGGGCCGGGAGGGTGAATGGATGTTAGGGAGGGGTGAAAAGGATGATGGGGAAAGGGTGGGGATATAGAATCATAGCGGGAGTGAGCGGGGGTTGAAAGCGATGTGAAAGACACGCAGGAGTGTGAATTGGGATGATGGAGAAGTTGGGCGGATAGGACGTATGAGGACCCTTTTTAATGCGGGGAAAGGAGAGGTATTTTTTTGTGGAAAAAAGGTGGTGCTTCTCGAGAGTTGAAATGTAAACTCAGGAATGTGGAATTGTTTTTCCACAATCCAGGGAAGATCAAGCCCCATACGGTCATTAATTCGTTCATTTTAAACAAACTTCTTATTAGGCATGCATACCCTATTTTACATGCATATATTCATTGCATTAAACAAAAATACAGCTATCTAAATTCACCTTTTTTCAATATTGTGTGAATCTCATGAATTATATTTGAGTTTTCCAATTCCTTTTAATTTAAATTCAAAGGACAATTGTAATAAAAAATTTCGTTTTATGCACCTGACCACAGGTAGTTAAAAAAATACCTAAAATACACGTTTGAAGATTTTTAGGGATTCTTTTATGTGTCTTTGTCGTATTTTACATAAATATCCACCCTTTTGCCTGGTCATTCAGCCCATTTCGTACTAATTGCCTGACGTCCTGATTTTTTTCAGCTCTGTGGAAACACATTTGTTTATTTTTTCCTGCAACGCTTTCTCGTCACTCCCTTATGGAGGATTTTTGAACCAATATGTATTCTTTATATGAAGTGAATGAAAGGTTTATCGTGTTTTTTTTATTTGAACTACTCATTGCTTAATGCCAACATAAGTTTCGAGACTTTCATGTTTATTTTTTTAAGCTCACTTAACTGGCAATTTTGAACAGAAGGAACAGTTCTACAAAGAGCAATTTTAAACAGATATTCTTGGAAGGTTTTTATCTTCGAGTGAACAGTCCCATAATCTCAGCTCTTTAACGTACGTTCACAATGTAGGGAACATAAAATACAGAGATCCTATCTTAGAAATCAGGTCATATTTTAATGCTTGCTTTGGCTATTCTTTCTTCTTTGAGAATTGGAATTATTTTTTTTGGTCATGCCTATCCTATCTCTAAGGAAAAAAGATCTCAGAGAGCAAAGTATGTCTTTCGCCAGACGAAGAAGGTTGAACGCAGCAGTCATGCGGATTAGTTCAAAGATGTAACCGTACCCATAAAAATTCCTCGACCGGTGCCGTGAAGAACATGGAAAAAAATTAATTCCAACCGCCAAGCCCGCACGCATGTACCAAGAGCGAATCAGCGCCCGGTTGCTGAACTGCTGGCAGTAAAATTTTACGATCTCCGAAGCAAGGTGGTTTGAGAGAGACCGAGAAACATTGGTCGATAAGGAAGAGGGGGGAGAATGATGAAGGACGAGTGAGGGATCTCGCGAGGAAGAAAAAATGGCAGCGACGATGAAAAGTGAAAGTGAGACGGTTTGGAGGGGGTGGAAAAACATGAGAGTTGCGGAAAAAGTGAGGCGGAGATTCAAGGAGGAAGAGATAGGCATAAAAGGAAAAAGGAAGGGGAAGTTCTTGCAACAAGAGAAAGAGATTATGGAAGAATTTTGAACGGAGAGACGGGGTGAAACCCGAGAAGAGAGCGTGAACGGTAGCCGAGCGTTTTGAGAAGAATATATTAATGTCCGGCGAATTCTTTTTCTTAATGTCCAGTCGAATTTTATTACACCTGGATCCTGTTTCCTCTTCGATTTGCATGAATTTTTTTGTGGTACCATGAGTTTCGATGATGGAGCAGTCTTTGACGCTGCTTCTCGTGTCAAATTTAAAATGTACCTTGCGTCAGGGTTGTCATGCCTTGCCTGTAGCTTCTCGGCGACTCAAATAAGGAAAGAAATTATTTCCTTCCCTCCCTGATTCCCATTCCACCCTCTTCCGTAGTCCTTTTTTGCAAATAAGTGTCTCAGGGCCCGTGGGGACGTCCGTATTCCTTTTATTATCTTCACAGCGAGCGTTTCTTTTCTTTCTTTAAAACGTTCAAGGTCGGGGAGAATATTTACTTTGTCCTGTTATGTAACGTAAATGACATTTTTTTTATCGTTTGGTAAAATTTTACTTAGATTTTCTCATCAGAAATATCACTGGTACCCAAGCCCAGGATTGATGTGCTACAACTCCTAAAGAATTACACTTTCGGCTCAGTTCTTCATGCTTTCAGATATATTTTCTTTGACTTTGTTTTATTGTTTTTATATCGCATATATCATACGAGTTCTTCGTTGATTGCTATCGGCCTTCGAAACGTTCCTATGTGAAAATTCTAATTTTTTACCTTTCACATCTCTCTCTTAAGTGTCTGTTCCCCATTTCTCCCTTTGATTGTAATGGCCAAGTTTCTCCGTCGATTACACACACACACGCATAATATATATATATATATATATATATATATATATATATATATATTTATTTATTTATTTATTTATAAATTTGCATAGCATCTATTCCTTGTGTTTATCTTCCCATGGATCCTTGCAGTAATTTTTATTCCTCTAATAATACGCTGGTTCCGTACAAAAGTGAGTCGCAGATATTTTTCTGATATTATTCTGCAAATATTTCATTCCATTCATTACTCTTCTTCTAAATGCAAAATAATCTTATTTACATGCGGTACAACAATTTTTATTGCTTTCTTGAGCCCTCGAAAACAGAAGAAATCCGTTGGAAAATTCGGAAATTCGTGGCAGTGGCCGTACTGTTTCTCTTTTGAAAGAAATAACCGAAGAATTTTGAAGATGGTATTTGGAGAAGAATCTTCATTGATTTTTTTTAAATATATCCCCGCAACGAAGTCCCTACGAATGAAAATATGGGACTACTCATGTGATAAGACACAAATAACAAAATGCCTTAAAATGAGACTTCCCCCTCTCCACCAAGGATAAAGAAAGGAAAAATTTAAACGATTGAAAAACTAGAGAAATTCGTTATTCCACTCTTGGATTTTGGAAAAAAAGAATGTTTTGCAAATTCATTAAAAAATTTCGCGATACTGGGAGTATCAGATACCGTAGGCTATATTGATGAGCCGAAGGAGGTCGCAGTCGGTTGGAGATGGAACACCCTCTGTATCTCTGCCGTCTTAATATTCCTCCGCCTTATTCCTCAAATCTTTCGTTTTATTTCTGTTTTTTCTTAGAAGAGAGACCTTGCAACGGTGATAAAAAAGTGAAATCAATTCTATCAGGAAAGTTATAAAGAATCCGAAGATGTCGTTGAAAAATATAAAGTTGATGGAATTTCTTGAAGGGTGAAGATATAGATGATATGTCGGAGAATTGAATGGAAATCGGAGAGCCATCCATCCCACACGCGGAGTTAGATAATGGATGTAACGTACGAAATGCAAAAATTATGTGCTGTCATAGTTTTGGTTATTATATTGAATATTATATCTGTTATTAAATTTTTATTCGAATTTATTTCTTAATTTATTTCTCTATCATACGTTGATACACCTGTGGAAATGCATCCAATACAAGTCATTGGGAATTGTCGCATTCTGGAATAATCCTGCAGATAAGGGAATCATAATATTTCTTAGATTTTCAATGACATTTACCATTAGTTTTTAATCTTATCATGTAATGAGAATTCCTTATCTTAGAATGAGAAGTAGATTATGTACAGTCCATGAAATCTTAAACACATACGTGGAAGCTTGTACATCGCTGTGACCATCAACACCCTCATCAAATAGTGCTATTTTTCTTCCTTGTTTTCCCTCAGTTTTAATTCTTCATGCTTTCACGTCAGATTTCTATTTTCTTCCTCCTTTTTACGTGCTCACAGAGTATTTTCTTTCCAACATTTCATTACCAGTCAATATGTTGTCCATTCACGTATTCTACCGTCTAAGAGTTTCACCTAACAGCATTCTCTCTTTCCCCATTACTGGAGAAACTTCATCATTTATCTTCCTCGCTGTCCAAATTATTCTGTTCATACCTACATCTCTAAAGCCTCTTCTCTACGCAAAAAATCATACCTGGAGGACTAGGTTTTTAGAACAGTGTCATTATCCGCTCCACATCGGTCCTCATGAATGCTATTTGTATGACTACTTAGGTTATTTTTCAACCTTTTTTCATCCTCAGTCTACTATAGATGTCCATAGTACTACTTCCAGTTCACTCGTAAATACTCTCAACATTGATGGATTATTCATCCTCTTCTAATTTGTGCTTCTTAGAGGAATATTTAGTCTCTTTTCCTTGATATTCTGCTTAATTCAGTTTACTTATCAGAAATCTGTCGCTCTACTATACGTCAGTCATTGATATCGTGATTCTTTCAATAATGACTACAACCCCTCTGCACCTTAGCAAGCCACAACATGTTAAGCAGCAAATTTAGCTGGGTTAATCATCCCTCTACCCAACTCCAATCTCATCGCAAGAACCCCAGTGCCTCCGTCTGCGTCATTTCCTCAGAATATAATGTAAATGCCCAAATGGGCGGATAATTCTGTCTCACTATCCTGACTTTTATTATTTACTCTCTTTCATACAGAATTACTACTTTAACTCGAGCAATCTGATTCATATGCATTATTTTTAGATATGCTACCGTGTAAGGTGGGTTTTAGATGGGCAAAGGCTGCACCCAAACCCAAACGGATTCCATTTAGTAATCATTTTCTTTCTTTCTATCGTCTTATTTATAGTACTACGCACCACATATCTACCTACCGTATAACTACCTACCTACTTCATACCTACTGACTACTGTCTGTATAACTAGCCATCACTGCTCTCATTTCTGCTAAGGTGGATGTATTCCTATGTCTTCCCTAAACCCAAATCTATATTCATGTACGCAGTCGTTTTACTTGCTGTACAAGCATCTATTAACGCTCCTTGGCTCTGCCTTGTCGAATTGAAAAACAAAATGTAGTGACTCTGGATCTCATATGATACTGCTCATTGCTTTTCGATTTGAGGATTGTGATTGATGAAACCAAACTTTCTGACCTAACTCCTTCCAAATTCACATTTTTTTGAGCTATTAACCATAGATATTGCTTCATTCAAATACCCGACTAACTTCATTCCCCGTATCGAAACTCAGTATCAAATATCTATCGATCCGCGCAGCCTATCTCAGTATCTAATATTCCTGAGTTCAAGCTTTCTATAAGCACCTAAGAATCATTTTTTTCTCTACTGACTGGCTCATCTTTTAGCCAGAAAGCTCTTTCACTTATTCTCTCCAACTACCATAAATTTCTTCCACTTATCCTCTCCTTATTTCATGAATAGCATTCCCTTACATTATTCACTTTCAATTTTATCTCTTTTAGGAAGTTTAACTTTTTCTTTGTTTATCTCCAAACAATTATTTCACTTTGTTGCATTGAGCGCCCGCCTTTTTATATTCCTGAGTTTCCACTATAGTAATCTTTACATTAAGTTTCCTTTACCCTGGTGGTTTATTCCCTTCATGTTTATTTATCATTTACGTTCTGTATCTCCTTCTTCCTAACTCCATATTTCATTTCTTCTATATTCCTATCTCCTACATCGTTCTAATCATTTCTGTTGTGATTCATGGCTTCATATACTTTTTTTGTTTTTTGCTGCTTCTGTTTTTCCTCTGTAGCTCTGTTTATCTCTAAATTAATATCTTCCTACCTTTTCTCCATTGTTCCTCTTTTCTTACCGTCATAAATATTATAAAATCATTCTTGGTCTTCCTTATTTTTATTTCGTTTCTTCATTAAAGCTTCTGAGCTCCATTTCCGACCCATTTTTCCTCTTTCAGGCATTTTCAATTTTAATTCGTATTTCATAACCAATGAATTACGTTAGATCCGAATCTGTATCCGCCCTCAGGAAGCTGTGATAATGGATGGCATTGGTCCAGAATCAATGTCTAGCCATAATATAATCATTCTGGAATGTATACCTACAACTGGGATTGTGTTTTCACTCAGAGTTAGGTAAAATCGAACCATCTCCAACTTGTGAAACAAAATGGTTTTCTCACTTCGGTTATATCTTATTTCCCTTCGCCAACCAATGCGTTATTATTCTGCATCACTGTGATTCCTCACAGGGATTTTTTTTAAATAATGACCAAAGTATGCTGTCATATTAGCACTAATTCTTCCTCCACCTTATTCTATACGTAGTTTGCCATTGGATTTTTTAGATGTGCTTTAATTTTTATCACTTTTATTTAATCATATATCGGCTCTATTAAATACTTTTATTCTCATTTTTCTGTACAGTACTTAGGCTAAAAACTTAATTTCAACATTTCTCTATCACTAGTTTCACTACATTAATTATTCTGTTATTATCACTCTAATAATCCTGGATATTTGTCCATCTTAATTTACACAAACCGTCTCTTCCGTCCACTCCAAGTTTGATATTCAACAACAGGCTCTCCTTAATGTCATACGTTATATGTCTTGTCCCGTTACCGTTGAATTACCTGAGCAGCAAATTTATAGTGTAATAACCGCGGTGGTATTGCCCTCCACACTACCAGGAACGACAGTCACCCAAGAGTCCAGTAGTCGACAAGATTCATTGTTCCGACATTTCCGTCAATCAGGACACTGACATTCCGAAAGTCTCCATATTAAGCTTATCCTTTTGTCTCAAAGACCAAGTTTCTAAGGCATGCCCCATGTTAAAGTCTTCAATAGTATTATCTTTACATCTTTACTTAAGTTGTCCGTCATAACCTCCCACCTCTTTGTTAAGGCTTCTAACGCAATTCAATTTTAATGTCCACAATACTTTTCCAAACCTGCTCCAAATCATTTCCTAAAAAGCTGAACTTTCCTAACTTTTCCCATGTCCCTCAACTTCAATATTTATCTTAGATTTCTTACTGCTTGTAAATAACTTTACCTTAGTTTTCTTATAATCAATTCTCATTTTATACCTATTGTTCTGACTCTGTAATGCGTTTGGTAATGATTGTAACCATTTGACTGGATGACTAGCTAACGCTTGATCAACCGCAAATCTGATTTGAATCAGTCTGATTGAAACAATCTGATTGATCAATTCCTGGAAACTTCAGGAGATACCGGGACAGTAACTTTTAAACGGAGTCAAAGGCTAAGTGTGCATTGCAACGCAACTGATTTGAAGAGTTCCCCACTTCCTTTCACTATGACCTTGAGCCCTTATTACGTCGCGCTTGCCATTTCCTTTACGTATATATTGAAAAACCAGGTAATAATGGACATCCCTGTCTTATCCATTTCCTAGCACTATTCAAGTCGACTTTTTATTCGCTATCCACGCTTGTGTAGTCGGAGATATGTAATGGTCCGAATAAGTTGTTTATCTTCAGTCTACTATCAACTGAATTATATTCATTAATTGTGCTAAGTTTATTCTTTCAAGCAAGTCAAAACTGACGAAGGACACAAATACACCTTGGCTAAACTCTATGTTCCTTCCTTCCAGTGACAACATGATTGATATGGTATCACGAGTACCCCCTCCCTTTGTGAACCAAAATTAATATACGCCTAAGTACTCATTTTCTCTCTTCGCCGCCTTTTTGTCGATAATCCTAAGTAATACCTTGGCTGTTCATTTGACTCCTATCCTTCCACCTATTTGGCATGGTTGACCCTACTTAAAGTACTTCACGTTGTTCCCGCCAGCACAACTCTATTGGTCATAAGAACAACCAGGTCCTTCCACCATGTTAAGGTTTAAGTCTATGAGGAGAGGCTCTTTGGTATTTGTGCTGAATTTATGGTTCTTTAGGTATACTACATTTTTTCGACAAGATCAAGAGCAAAAAAGTAGGTATGATCCAGGTTGATAACAAAATATAATTGAATATTTCAATTTAGGTTAAATTTTTTTCTATTTTCAACAAACTTATCTCTATGTACTACTCGTGACGAAAAACCTTTCGATACGTAAAACATATATGATTACTTCAGGGTAGATATTCCTCCTTCTTTGCCTTCTGCGATCTTCTGTCTCAAACCGCAATATGTTATGGAAAATTGCGAGGGAAATCCGGGAAATCACGGAAAAAGGCACTAACTTGATGAGAACCCATGGTAATTCTATCAGAAGTCCATTGATTTATTTACTAACCTACCAGAAAAACCTCCGCATGAAATATTGTAATAATTTCCATCCAGCTAATGATTCTAGGTTTTCAAATTTTGTTCCCTGATAATTTATTGATTTTCAGTGCATTTCCATATAATAATGTGTGCCATGCAGGTTATCTTTATTGCTTCATCTGCAAAGTCGATTACCACCAAACGTCTCATAGTTGTACGCGAAATTGAATTCGACCTAGTTTCTTTGTGTCCCGCCTGATAGAATCGGAAAATTAAATATTCTATGGAAGACCTTTAGACGTCTTAAGGTGATCATGGTCTTGATTTCACATTGATTAAAGTGCTTCAGGAGTTGAAATGGAATTTCCCGTAGATAAAGTTCTATTTGAAACGCATGAACGAGAGTACTGAAGTGTTGGACAACTTAGAATTTGAAAGCTCGTTAAATGAATAGACGCTAGATTTTTAAACTCTCACCTTCACTAGTTTAAAACGAAATGCATAAAATATTCATAATATTTAAAATATAATCAATTCAATCGAGTCATACGATTCATACGATCAAAAATGTGGAAAGGGATGTTTTTTTTTAAATGCCGGAATTTATCAGCTGGTAACAGAGATAATGCAGAATTAGAGAATTTCCGATGGGAACGACGTGCCTTTTAGTCGTGAGGTAGTATGGTATATGTACGCATTAGGGAGGTTTTCGGTGGGACCAGTCAATGCACACTACTAATTTAGCCCTGACTAAAACGTTATGAAATATAAATATCCATTCACTCCATCCAACATTAAACAATTTTTTAGCTCTTTATCCTTTCTACCTCCTTCAATACCATCCAAATTCCCTATTCTTTTCCTCCATCTACCTACTATGGAATGAGAAACTCCACTCATTTCGTCTAAAAATGAACGCCAAAATTTACCTATCACTCCCTTTATTTTATTCCTCACGTGTAAATCATATCAATTTCCATCCTCGAAGCAAACGAGGCGCGCGCACCGCACAGCACGCACTCACGCCGGGTTAGTTACGACATTTTTAACCGTCTTCAACGCGGAACTTAGTTTAAACGGATTCGTAATTAATTTTCTCCGGAAACAAGGAGACTCCCTGGCTATTAGCCCCCGCACACACAGTTCTCTTTCCGCATGTGACGGGTGGGGACGGGGTTGGCTTGGAGAGGAAAGGAGGAGCGAAGGAACATTCTGCCAGAGGCCGTAAAAGGGCGAGGGGACGGGAAGGCGGGCTGCAGGGGTGCGGAAAAAGACCTCCGGCCACGTCACCCACCCACACACACCACTTCTCACTGGGGAGGATGGCCATCAAATAAGCCAGTTATACGACGAAATATTTAGGGAAGACTCCGGGACCATCCATTTCCTTTATCAAACGGAGAAAATTAATGCCGCCGCGCGCTAACCGGGCCACTGCCACCTCCCTCTCCCTTCTGTCCCCTCTCTTTCCCTCTCGAACGAGAGAACGTCTTCCTCTCCCTTTTCCCCTTTTTTTTCATCTCTCATGCAATTCCGTTTTGACATTTCGGGGGGATGCGGAGGAGGAGGGAAAGGGACTCTCGAAGTGGAGATGTGAGCAGGAGAGAGATAAGAGTCATGGGTGTGGGTGTAGGGGAGAGAGAGAGAAAGGGAGAGGGGAGGAGGAAGCGAGAGGTGGTCCCGACCAAAACCCATTCAAAAGTAACGAGCGCATAAAATCGTCGCCGTCTTCTCCGCCGCTGACGCCTTTCGGTCCGGAGAAGCGTCTCGGTTAAACGGGGTCAATGAAAAGATGGGTTTATTAGTTAGTTTCAGTTCGTCATGAAGGTAGGTGAAGTCATGCATTGAGCGGTCCCCAATATTTTAATTCCTGGGAGCGAAAACATGAAGATGTCAGGAATGAATTATTAATTTTTTAAATAGAGTCGTGAATACATATACGATATAATGGTACTATTCTATGAAAAATGGGTATTTGTCTGTGTTATTACGGGGTGGCATCGATGATTGCATTGAATTCAACATTAGCTTAAAGTCAGAAAATGTTGTGAGCTCATGCTAATAATGACAGTCGTTCTCAACCTTTTTGTGCTAAATGCAAAATGCGAAGAATCTGCGAACTTGATTTCAGGCAAATCTTCGTCATGACTTTTGTGAATTTCCAATATTTTTCTAAAATAAACATCAACATATTGAGAAATATATATAGGGAGTAAAAGTGGCATTAAATCTCTATTTCTAGAATCTAAAATTATTAATGAGTGTTACAATGTTATGCAATTGTGATTTGTAAATTAATTAATTTAATCTGCTGAAATTCTGAAATCTTAAAATTAATTTAAATAGCATTTGGATACTAATAATTATTTTGGATGCAATTAGGACTTAGATAAAACCCTACCTATATACACTCGCATGTTCCTCAACAGCCACATTGGTGGTTTAATTTGACAAATTTGATTTTCCCGTCCTAGTGATTTCAGATGGGGAAAATTCCTCTATTTTACCCATTATGACTAAGCATACACTCTCGAATCTAATTGAGAGAATTAATTCTTCCCGCATAGCAATTAAATTTATCACGCAAGTGTATAACTAGTTACGGTGGATTACCAGTATGAATCGGTTTATTATGTTGCGTCTATTTCATAAAGGTACTCAAAAAGATTCAGACCACTCCTGTCCTGTTCAACACTCCCCTTTGGCCGCTCATATTCCGAATACCCACCCTTATTCGCATTATATTTTTCTCGCGTGATACCTCAGAAATGGAATATTTAAATGTCCTCCCCTTAAGGTTTCGCCATTCGAAAATTCTTTTTCTTTTAAGCATCAAACGGAGTGTTCGCTGGCGGGAACACCAAAATGCCATGGCGGCCGCGAGCACCTCGTCGGGAGCCACTAGAGTAAAGTGAGGGATGCTTGCTGAACAGCTTCACTCAAAGGCCCGCTTCTTTCGCGCGTATGAACGTGAGCACGCGTGCTCATCAGCATGGGCGCGGATGCCTTGGCCTCTGATTAAATCCGTGCGCTCGGTAGGAGCAGGAGGAAAGATCCCGAGTATTATGACAGTGAGAAAGACCGTTTTAACTCTTCGGCGGGCGAGCGCTTGTTGTAATGAGGTAAATTTCGTGCAAAGAGTTTGGGTGTTTCCCAAAATCAGTATGGAGAACGAGAGTGAGGAAGGTGATGGGTAAGAAATGTGGGTGCCAGAGCATTAGTAACATTAAAGCACCTGTTGTTTTTTGGGCGTTTATTTCAAGCACGAATATTATGATTCGGCATTATTTTCATTATGTGAATTGCATATATGAGAGATAATGGAAAGGGATTAATTCAAGGGTGCAAAAAGCGTGAGGGGCGTGGGAGAGAGGGGGGATCATTGTCGCGAATTTCTGGGAGATGGTCCCGCTTCGCTATGTGAATTCCCATTTCGGTTTTCCGGCGTAAAGTACATGCATTAAAAAGAGTGTTTGCTTTTTAATATTAATTTTGGGCAGCGTGCGCGGAGGTCGTTCAATTTGAGCTAATATTGGATCATCCTCCTCTTTTCGACTAGGGACGAGTTAAACCCACCATGTTTTAAGCGTCTGAAGCAAAAATAAAAATAATTTAATCGCGGAATTTCGAGGTAATTGGTGTCATTAGTTCAGGAGCTTTATGTAGCGTCACTTTTAGCGATCCACGAACACCTTTTTTAGTCTTATCCTCTAAGGTTCTTGAGAAGTTCATGAATGAAAAAGGAGGCATGAAACACAAAATTACCTAATCGTTTGCTGTATCGGTAGAAAATAAAAATCTAAGGTTTCCCAAAAACGTAAGTTATTCCAGAGTAGCTAAAATATATTTCAATGCATAGTTTTCCGAAATAATTCATTTAAACGATGAAAAAATGATGCAATGCATGATTTTATTTCAACTTAAGATGTGTTACTCATATTTTGAAATAAGTACACATATCTCCACTGCAGTGACTTAAAACTGTTCAAAGGTAGAAGAAAAAAAAGTAGCTTGTGGCGTAAAAAAGAGTAAACAGCCATGTATATACGCCTGAAAATATGAAATTAGTTCTAAAAATAGAAGATAAATAATTCGTCCTGAGGAAAAGGTGGGAAAAATCAATTTTGCAATCAATGAAAATACTTGCCATGTTATCAAAACTTGTATATTAAAAAATTCTGTTCATCGTTCATTGCACGCTTGGTTATTAATCCATATTAAAATTATATCCTGACCTATGCGTGAACCTAATACGTATTTTTGAGTTGTGTCCGAAAAATTAAAATAACAGTTCTTCGTCGAATAGATAAATTAAAAAAACAACTGCTATGTGAATGTAATTCATGAAGAAAATGATTTATACTTTCCAGTATTTGATAATTTTTTAAAGATATGGGAGCACATTCCAGGCCCGTCCCTGAAAGTATCCAGCCGTGCAATATTTAGAGAAAAACTGGAATAATGAGGCCTTAGTCCACTTCGAAGTATTCTCCTTAGGACCTCACACAATTATCCTAGCATCTCTTCCACTTCTAAACAAAAGGTGAAGTCCTTTTTCGGAATGGTCATCTGCTGCATCATCGTATTCTCCTTTATCTCATCAACCAGTTGTTGGGAAGACTGGGCTTTTGTTTCAGGATCATAGTCGTAGACCCATGACTCATCTCCACTTATGACCTTTTTAGAAAACCTGGTCGTCGTTTGCGGCTTGGAGCCAGTCCCCTGCAACTGCAGCGCGAAAGTCTTGACGTTGACGAGATAAAAGAGAATGCAACGACGTAAGCTGATGCCCATTCCAAAAAAGGACTTTGTTGATTGTTTTGAAAAGTGAAAGAGACGCTGGAATAAGGGAGTGAAGTCCCAAGGGGAGTATTTTGAAGGGGACTTAGGCCTCACTGTTCCAGGTTGGCTATTTTTCTCAAAATATTTCATGGCTGGATATATTCTGTACAGACCTCGTATAGTTATGTTTGTCAAAATAGAAATATTTACGATTGCTCAATATTTCTCTGAAATTTATTAAATTATTCTTTGTCTCAATCAATGAGCTTTACTTCATACGTAAATTAAATTGGTTTTAAGTCAAGTAGTAGAGAATTTTGTAGTTGATATATTATTCTAAAACTCGCGTATGACCCTGACCTGGGCATCATGATTTACTCAAGTGTTTCATTTCTCCAGGCGCAATAAGTGATAAATAGAAAATAGCGAGCTACTAACATGAAGACCACACTTACAGTACACACGTTAGATCTTTTCAATTCTATAACCTAATCTCTTTCTCCCTCGCCAGTCAAACCTGACTATATCTGGTTGCCCATCTACACTTTTTAAGGATATTTGGGTGATAACGTTGAAATAAAATCCGCGCTTAAATGAGCAAGAAAGGTGCAAGAAAAAAATGCTATTTTTACTGATGATTTTTTTCGTCTCCATGCCGTTCGTGTGCGAGAAAAAAATGCACGAGTGCGCTCAATGGTATTTCACCATAAGACGTCCGTCAAAGTGACGCTACTATCGCGCACTCCGGAAAAATCTAAACACTTGGGAGCGAAAGGCAAGAGTCTAGGCGTATGGAGGAATGGAAAATATCCCAGACACATCAAACGAAAAAGGGAATGTTATAAGAGGAGCGAGAGTGTTGTGGGGGAGGGGTAAAAGGGAAAAGGTGAAGTACCCTGGGCGGGTGAGGGGTCGGGGAGAGTAGAAGGGATGCGGCCTTATTACGCTCCGCTCGCGAGACTCAAGAAGTGGAGGCGAGCAGAAGAAAAGGAAGAAGGCTTTGGTGGAAAGAGGGGGACGTCTTTCTTTCTCTCGAGCGAGCGAGAGAGTCCTTTGGTCCTTTCTCCCTCCACTTTCCTTTCCCTCTCTGTCTCTCGCACGCCCACCTCCCGGGGTCCTACCGCCCCTCATCCATTCCCATTCCGACTCGGCTCGTCCTGTAGGTCGGGGACGGACGGGCGGTGGCGGTTCGCGCTCCACTCGGCACGCGGGAACGGCAGAGGGGCCGAAGCGGCTATAGCTGTTCGAGCATTTCGTCTGTCTGGGTAAAGGAGATAGCAGGGCGGGCCACCCTCTCCCCCTCTATCCCTTTCTCTTGCAGTTCCCATCTCTCCTTGGACCTCTCTCCAAGCATCCAATGCCAAGCCAACCGTACTTATCCTTCCCCTGCACCTTCACATCGACTCATATACCTTTGGTATGTATGATAATGGTGGGGGTGATTGGGAGGACATGGGAAGTTGTTTATGTTTTAAGCATATGCACGTCTACATGGTTTTCTTCTAGCCACCACAATGGGTGTGTGGCAAGGGTTGATGACACATCAGACTACTTTTGAAGCCAAATACTTTCCCACCCACGCGCGGTCTGATAACTTTATTGTGTTCCCTTATCGTTCGTAGGAAAAAATTACATCTTAAAACTGTCTGCTCTACCTTTAATCTCACTCATTTTATTTATATGATCTTTGCTCCTGTAGTATGATGGGGCCATTAATACATTTTCAGCAACATCGCATTCGCATTTCGCATCATCATTGCATCGGGTCCCATTCATATTCAACATCATAGGTTTTTGTAAATGCGCGATGAAAAAATGCATATAAAGACTTGTATTTGAGTGCCTATATATTATTATTATTAGTTGATCCACCGCATAAGGTAGGTTTTGGATGAACGCAATTACAAATAAATATTTAGTTTCTCTTAACAAAACCAAACCCAACATACTACTCTACAAGTAGCCGCTTGTCATCTCTGTAAACCTCCTTCTTACCATTACTCATTCCACCGTCCATAGCCTATTCCTGCCCCTTCCTCGTTCGCCGGACATTCTCCCCTCTATCATAGTCCGCCTCTATCATAGTCTCCAACATCCCACTGCTAATTAATATGCCCTTCATCCAGTTTTCCTACCTCCTTATGAGTTTTTCCAACAATCCCCTTTACTCGCCCAGCATACCTAGCACCTCCTCATTAGCTTTCCTTTCGGTCTATTTCGCCTAATCCATCCTTCCCCACACTCACATTTCAAAAGCTTTCAATCTACGTCCATCCTCCTGCTACAATGACCACGTTTCCACCACGCTCCATATCAAAGTTTTTACGAGTCTTTTCTTAACATCCTTACTCAACGTCCCTGTCATAAACTCCCTCCTCTTTGCGAAAGCCTATTTGCCTAGCGCGATTCTTCTCCTTACGTCCCTCCTACTTTGACCATTGTGGTTCGAAGCACTTCCGAGATACGTAAACTGTTCCACCTTTTCCAGTTTTTACCCTCCTATTTTAATGTTAAAGTAAGCCTTTGTCTTTCTAGAAAATCGCATAACCTTTGTTTTATTTATATTTATTCTCATCCCATATCTATCGTACTGAATTTTCTATTAATCATAATAACCCCTTGGCTGACTGACAAACTAGAGCTTGATCATCAGCAAACCTAACCGATTTTACGAATTCCCCGCCGACTCTCATTCCTACCTCCAGTTCTTACTTTTCCAGTAACGGTTCCTATGGTGTCTTTTTCGGCTTCCGATATCCCCTTCTTGATACATTCCCATTTTTCTTTTATAGTACTCAGCTCTTAACCGTCCTCCATGGCTTTCTCTACAGCCTGCTGGTACTCTTTCCTTTTCAATCCATTTAATGCTTCTATGTTTCTATTCCTTTTCCATTTCCTAACACGTCGCCCCTGCCTTATCTTTTTGAAATAGACGCTGCACTTCATAATAACTAAATTGTGGTCAGATCCCGCTTCCGCTCTAGGGAAACTGTGGGCATTGACTGCGCTAAACCTGTGCCTAACCATAATATAATCTAACTGATACCTTTCTGAGTCACCTGGCATTTTCCATGCATAACTACGCCTTTTGTGGTGTCTAAACCAAGTGTTGGTGACGACTAGCCTCTGTCTCCTTAAGAACTCACTTGCTTTCTCCCCGCGATCATTCCTCGTACCTAAACCGTATTCCCCCACCTCATCACCATCTCTTCCTTCGCCTACTGTCGCATTTCAATCCCGCATCACTATCGAAAGTTTTCCTGCAGAAAAAGACGCAAACATGTCCTCTAACTGATCGTATATCCTATCGAATTCTTTCTTCCCCTACCTCCAATTTTCTATTCGAACTAATTTGGTCTTCTTCTCCTGCGTCTAATGTCCCTGCAAGTGTTTCGTGGGATGACGACCGCGAAAGCCTTACCTACCCGCTGTTGGGCACGACACACGGCCGATTGGGCCGAGTCCCGTAGTTGCCAGGACTCATATTCTCTATACTGTCCATTATATAAATCTTGAAAATAATAATTTAGGTGGTATCCCGTTTCCTTCCTCAGTAGTTTTTAACGTGACACCATCAATGCTCGCCCCATTGGGGGCATACGTCTTACGTTCCACTGATGAATACGCGCTGCGTAGACTACTGCGTGGACTCGTACCTTTCGTCCGGCTCCTAGCTTTAGACCTAGGTGGCATGGGCGATGAGGAGCAATTACCATTCATTGCTCCCGCCAGCACAGCTCTTATTATTTATTTATTTAACTATGTATAGAATTCGCAAATTTAATTTTATGAAAGAAAAAAATGAGCGGAGAAGAATCATAAGGTAGTTGAAAAATATGTAGTTGCAAAATATCACGATGAAAGAAATCCGCTAAGAGGTGGTTTGAGTCTCCAAGATTTCTTATGGTACACAATTTTTTCAGTAAAAAGTAATTTGAAAGTACAGAATAAAAGAAGATTCTCGTGTTCATGATTACATTTATTAATCATTTAAACGAAATTTCTGGGTTTTTACCAATTCATCGACGGTATAATATTAATCACTATAATTTCGAATAAATTCCACTATTTTTTTCAGTCATTTCAAGTCATGAATAATTAAATTAGCAAAAACATAGTGAATAAATACATGGTGACTTTAAATTTGAACTTGCAAAATAAACACGAGTATTTAAATGTACAAAATGATCTTTACAAACCACTTTTCCACCCTTATATAAAACGTTTGAGTTGTATAAATATGATGGTAGCTCGGTTAGGACCGCAGCGTAGGTTAAACTTTATCTGAACACTGGAATATAATTTTCCTCATTGAATTGCATTATATTTTTACACCGCAGATTGTTCCAATGCAGTGCGGACTGTAGCCTTGCCTGTTGAGAGGTCTCTTAACCTTCATATTAATGTAGTCTAATGACATTTCCTATCTTAAATTGGAGTTTTTTAAGATATTTTAATAGTATAAACGAGTTAAAATAGAAACAAGGCCATTTTTTCAAATACCTCCTTTAATGATTATTGATATTGTAGATATAATTATGATACACCTATTAGGAGGGGGAACATCACTTTAATGATTATATCGGAATTATCTGAATCTTGAAGATCGAATTCTTCTATGGTCTCTGCAACAGATTCTCGTGTGAGATTGTTCCAAGGAAATTTGATCTTAGTGGTGCGAATATAATGTTATTATGCATAATATGTATCGTCAATCGGAATTTAATCTTCCTAAAAAAATAACCATGATTTTTTTACGACCAGTATTTATGATGTCCGTCAAATAAATTTTGACCGAATGGAAAATGTAATTTTAGGATTTCTTTGACTTCAAAATGAAGAAAGAACTCATATTAGCCTATCATTATGGGTTAGTAATAATCTTTTTACCAGCTTCCCTTGTTACAAGGTCCAAAATGGTCAATAAGCGTTTTGATTCTTGAATAAGTTCAATATCGATGCTGGTAATACTTCCAGTCAATTCCTGACCCTTCAAGTTCGTTTTTCCTTTTGGCTTGCAGTTCAGTTATTAAAACCAACGTATGCCGCCTAGTATGCTGAATTTTCTAACTTTTGTCTCCAGGTCAGTCATCAATCTTTAGCCTATTACTTTTGAAACTTGTTATCTCATTTTTTATTCAACTCAGGTGTATTCGGTTGTCAAAGCAAATTCCTCCTTTATGAAATAAAACCGCAGAATTATCCTTTTGCGACCATAATTGAATTTTTTGGCAGAATTCGACGCCTTCACGGGAAATTAAATGTGAAAGAGGAGGAGTAGAATGCTACAATTTAGAGTACGAAAGTAGGAGTTACAGTAAGTTAGACCTGACCTCCATAGAGTAAAATATAGGTAGTGTTATGAATACCACACACTCCTTGCTTTAGGTAGACCATCGATGGTTATTTGCCTCCCCTTTTCTAAATAGGTAGCCAGTCGATAGCCTCATGATCTGCTTAATTTGAAGGACTGTGAACCCCAACATACCGAACAAGGTAAAATTGGCTTCCGAATTCGAAAAATTTGAGCCACCCAGTTTCAGATTACAACTTGAGGTGATAAATGAGACAATATTAAATATATCAATTTTATTTTATTGTCAGAAAATGAAGAAGGAACGAGAGAGGAAGAAATATTCCGAATGTCATATCATAGGCCGAGACAGGAAAGTAGATGCCGCAAGCTAAAATAAGGTGGACAAATATTGGCGAGTTCCAGATATATTTAGAAATGAATTCGATAAATCAGTGAAAACACGAGGAAGAAGACAAAGAACGGACAACCTGTTGGATTTCCAATTCGGATTGAAGAATAAAAGAGTGGTAAAATTTTACGTAAAGATCAATATAAATTAAACTTAAATCCTAATATACGGAAGGGAAATGTCGAAGGCTGATGTTTTGCGACGAGATAATAAGATAAAACGAATTAAATACCTCAAGCTTCGTCGGAAGCAAGATAAGATGGAATTTGCATCCATTGGCATCAAGCGAAGAATATCTGAAGCTATGAAATCGTTGATAATGATGAATCAGCCATGATGGTCAAAGAGGAAACGGCTGAAAATACGGCTGATTTATTGTGTGGATACGTGGCACAATGTATGTGAGAGAGGCATGGCCTACTCGTATTGGACGAGCAGATCGGAAAAGGAAATTGACTTTGAAATCTGGTGATATTTATACTGAAGTTCAAAAGGCTAAATGAGGTGAGAAATGTAACAGTACGCAGAAGAGTAGAAGAAGAAATGCCCCAGGGAAGAAATATGCAAATAATATTCAGTTGTTTCGCCAGAACTTGAAACACAACGGATGTATTAGGCATGTCATATAAGAGAAAATAGAGGGTAAATTCCAACGATGACCAAGAAGTAAATATAAAGGCCGAAGAAACAGCGATTCCGGATATGGACAATACGAGTATGTTGTCAGGGCTTGGGATAACCACTGGATAGGGAGTTGGAGAGGCATTTAAGAGGAAAGAATAGGACGTTGTAGTCTATCAATCTACAGTTGGAAATATTAGTTAATAAACGTTAACAGGTTATTATTATTACTCAGATTTCGCAATGGCTGCACACATTTTTCATGATATCACATGTTCGAAGATTTACAGGAGGAACCTTCCAGTTCGATACAAACACGAGCGCCTGAAATTAATATTATTTTGAACCACTTGACCCACCATTTTAGCATTTTACGCTCAAATAATCGTTCACAGCAACGAGGAAAAGAACCATAACGATGAAGAACGCGTGCATGAATCTGAATATGTGTTCATTAGTGTTTTAGTATGACTAATGCGGAATGTGAAGCGCAAGCTGTAGCATAGAATCATGTTTTTTCCGGGGACTACAGCCTGTATATTAATGGGGATACCAAGGGGAATTGTGCGCTTTCTTTTTAAGGCATGCGTACACGGATGAAATTAAAAAAAAAAACACGCGAACATCGCACCTCCAAACCCAGTCGTCGTTCCCCACCTTGAAAGAAAAGGGTCCATCCTCAGGGTTTACCCCTCTCCGCGCCCCTCCTCCCCTCTTCACCCGCCGACCTTCATTCCGAAGGCCCCACCTCTCCTCCGTCTTCCCTAACCCTCTCCGCAATGCTTCCCCCTAGCACTCCTCTTCCTACCCCCCTCCTCTCCCTCCCTCCACAATCACTCTCCTTCTTCCCCTCCCGCCTTCCGCTTTCCTCTCCCGCAGGCTCCCAACTCCTCCCATTCCTCAGCCCCATCCACTCTCCCCACACCACCTAATTTCCGTCCTCAATCTCCTAAACGCCTCTCTCCGGGAGACCCCCTTTACAAGCCCTCATTCGCATTCTACACAACACCTCCTCCCTCCATCTTCCTGCCCATCCCCTCCATACCTCGCTCCCATGCCCACCGCTCCCTCTCGCCCCCTCCCCTTTCGCCCCCAACCCAGTTCTCCCCATCGCGTTTCATCTCGGAGGACTCTTCCCTCCCTTCCGTTCTCTCTCTCTCGCTCCTCCCTCGCTCCTCTTTCTCTTCTCTCCTCCTTCTGCTCCTCCTCTCCCTCATTCGTGCAGCCGACTTCAGCCCTCATTTCCTCATTCCAAAACCCTCCCGTCATTCCCTTCTCTCGCGCTCTTTCCTCCTCCGCTCGCTTTATTATTCAATTTCAATAGCTTCCTTTTCAATCCCATATATTTTCCTTATTTTATCGCGGATCGGATCTTTTTTTAGTCCGTACGTAAATATTTACCATTACTTCTTTATTTTGTATACACGTAGTTATCACTTTTTTTCGAATGTCCGTAGCCCGATTCTTAATCACCTCTTTTTCTTGATCTCCTCGCACCGCAGTTCTAACCACTCGCGCTTAATTTTTTATGCATGTACTTACTCCATTAATATTTTTTTATACCGAGTAGTTCCTTTTTTTCACTCAGTCTTCCTGCCACGAAGCTATCATTTTTTTAAAGTTGTACACTAATTCTTCTTCCCAAACTATTTCACTGTATATTGTATCGTATTTTATCCGTATTTAGGTTCTTAAAGTTGTATCACACTTCCCTTTTTCATTTGATGATTGTAATACAGCATTTTTACGCAAACTTAGAAAGTTTTCTGCCCGTATATTTCGTGTCAAAATACTTTTCCAAAGTAAACATTTCAGTATATTAATTTAGGATTTAAAAAATATGCCACTGTCAGCGGATATCATTTTTTAGGATGCACAAGTGCACAGTTTATTTTCTTAATAAATATTTTTAAGTAATACGAAAATATCTGAACCGATTTCGTCCAAGGTGCAGATGCTCGTCCTAAACATCTTACCCATTCTAATTTATAATCTTAAGATATATATATATGAAAAGTAGCCGTCTTTTTTTGCACCAGAATATTGAATACCTAAAGCTATGCTTCATAAACAATACGATTTAACTTAAGTCATTGAAGAGCCTTTTATTTGTAATTACATATTTAATAACCTTACTTGCTTCCATTCAATCTCCCATATTTCCATTCGGTCTCTTTGAGTAACTCCGATATTTGAAACCATAAATCACCACTTCCAGTTATAAAAATTTAAGTCATGAATATGGTTTTGTTTCCTTTTATCTGTGCATTTTTTTAAATAACACGGTTCTCACATTAACATAACCACAGTGAGAGGAAGTATTCATTTATGTATGGATTTTCTCTAGGGATTTTTGTTGCCAAATTTCGGCCTGTTGACATTTTAAATTCACCTATTGTGAACCTATCGAAGTTCAAATATTTTGGACTAATTTAACCATTTTGAAGATTTTGTGTGGAAAACAGATTGAAATTCAAGGGTCGGAGTGACTTTTTGTCATCCTGTGAGTTTCCATAAAATATTAAAAACCGTCTTTACGCGTTTGATTGAGCGCATTCAAATCGTTTTGACTGGTTGGCCATATCAATATTCTAATATTAAATAATTGGTAGTGGCGACTATCCCTGCTAAGAGTTCCCGTCATTTCGCAGAGTCACTGTGCACGGGAAAGAGCGGAATTAAGGACCTCAGAATAATCCCACGGCAGATACGATCTTTTCAAATTTTGCATCGCAATCGTTTGTTTTTGTTTCGTTTTATTCCCCATTGCCTGTACTTTTCCTTCCCGCCTTTTTACCCAGCATTTCCGATCAGGGCGTCACCCCTCGCTTGCCTCATCCTTTCCATCTTACCGAGTTATCACCCCTCATCCCTCTCGCTCTCTCATTTGGACACGAAAATTAGACCCAAAATTCATTCTGAACGGCGTAAAACTGAGCAGCGGGTAATTTTAATTATGCAAAAATGTTCTGCGCTACAATGCTCCGGAAAAATACGTTTTCGAATGAACCTCCTTTCGTCGCTCGGTCCGCACACAGAATAAAAAGCATTCCTGTGATGGGCACCCTATAAACTCTTATTAATTATTTAATTTGCCAAAGGTCACATTTCGCAGTCTTCACCGGAATGCTCGAGTTATTAAAACGTTTAAATATATGTATATATACACCTGTCCAGCTTTTATGCGTTCATTCAAAACTTATCGCTCTAAATTGTACGTTCAAAATTTAATTAAACCGTAGGTGAAATTTGTATGATTACAAGTAGCTTAATTGCGGCACGAAGGAACAAATTTGTATTTTTTGTCTCTCTTGCTTATATTTCAAAATATTTTATTCGTATTAAATCCAGAATGCTCTGAAATGTTTTTACGGTATCTTTAACCATTATGCAATCAGTATTTAAAACAAAGTCCCAAAGAAAAAAAAATAATCTTTTGGTGTGCCTCCCGAGAGAGAAGAAATCGCTCTTTGTGAATTACTTTCAACAATCCTATAATGTTCAGAATTCGTCTTTCTTTCTTAATTTTCCCGCGTAAAATAAATCTACGGCCTAATTGGTGATTGATATTTTCCCTGGTTTAGAAGCAGATATAGAAATCTCAAGTTGAAGCTATAAAATCCTTCTAAAATTTTACCGGCCAGTCATAATAAAATGGTTACGGCTTAATGACTCTATTAACGCATTCTCTGTAAATGTAAAACGTACACTTTAAATCGGCTATTAATTCCTCCTAAAACACAAAAGTTTCATCATAATTCCCTCTTTTCGTCACCAATATCATTGATTCAATTTTGGAAATATTTATATATTATTATCATGATAATGTCTGTTTATTGGAAAATGAGCGCTCTCAGGTATGAAACGTGCGAGGGAATAACATATCGTTGTGCATTTAATGGGAATGTATTTCGTAGTTCATAATTGCAATACGTGTGCATTAATATTTAAGTATCGACAAATTGAAACCAAATAATAATTAATTAGGGTATGACTTGCTTACTCTTTGTTGAAAGCAAGTATTAATGCTCATTTCCCGCCAGAATAAATTCATTCATATCTGAGTTTATTCACTTATAGTCATGAGAATTATCGCAGAGTATATTTATAAACAACAAAGATAAATGTTCCAGTTGGTGCATGTCTGTTTCATTCCTTCATATGCAGCAAAGCGTGAGTTATTCATATTGTACCATGAGTATGATACGAGTTCAGAGATCTAATTATTTGACTCCTCAAAAAATATCATACCTCAATTAAGTTTTTTCCAAGTTTTTGGATGCCAAAGTGTGCTCATATGCTTTAGATTGTATGCATTTATTATGGAATCATCTTGGTATTTGTTAGCATTATGGTAATGTTTTTCACCGCTTGAAAACTTAAACTTTTTCGAAAATAGTTTTATTGAAACAAATCTGATGTATATTTAACAGCAGTGAGATAAATTCTTTGTGTCATTTTGTATAATTATGGAATACTTAATTAAAAAAATATTTTCTTGATTTTTCCTATTATTTCAATTTACAATGGAAGATATGCCTCGGGTTATAGTTTCACCTTTGATGTGCATTTTGTTCAACTGAATTCCTACAATTGATGGGAATTATTCCTTTAAATATATTTGACAATTAACTAAAATTATATTTGATATTTGACATTTGCCAATTCGAAACATGGAAATCATTAGTCAATTTGAAACATGGAAATTGGTAATTCGACCGTTTAAATTTACATTAGAAAGTACATAATATTTATATGGAAGGTAATAACAAAAAACAATAAACATGGAAAGCAGAAAATAATTTGTGCTCAACACTCACCCTCTTAACTCAAGCTGGGAAACCAAATAATAAAAACAGGACGTCGTCATTTATAACTTTCAAAATCGAGATTACTGTCAAGATGAATGTATCTTCACTTGTAGCTATTTACATTGTAAATATGATCATCAACGAGGTACAACTTTTATGCATTTTAATTCCTTGATCATTCATTGAAAATTCATTAATCCATTATATTTTTTACGAGGGAGTTTTTCTCTCAATGGAAGCCTATTGCGTGCCAATCTGGCCGAGATGTCTACATCTGTGAATTCAGAGTTACACATTTTCCACTTCTGATCTTGAGGCCATGATCTTTCTATGAAACCGCGAGAGGAATGAATCCACGGAAAAGTTCACTCTGAGATACAATTTCCAATCCGTTGGGCCAGAATAATGAATGTGGCTGGTGAAATATGATGGGAAATGAAGTTCCGAGGAAAAAAGGGAAGAGAGACAAACCTGTCTTCTGCAGGGCAAACAGACGGGGGTGGAAAGTAGCGTGAGGGGAGGGCGGAAACAAAGTGGTTGGGGCGAATCGGGGATATGAGGAGTCGAACAGGGAATTGGATATTAAGGAAAGCTGCGTGCGTGAATGCGAGGAGGACGACTCGAGGAAGTCTTCCGGATACAAACGCTTTGAGATGCATGTTCGGCAAAGGGGAGGGTACGGTCGGATCTAAAGAGGAGGGGACCAAATGCGTGCGAGCATCCCATCTTCTTGGATAGTATTGCGTATAGATCAATAATTGGGGAAGTAGGATTTATTTTTAATTAGACTTGCTTAAATTTCAATGCACGTATTTATATTGTCAATAGTGTATTAAAAATTCCACTTTCAGATGTGTCAATGAAAGACAAGCAATTGGAGTATATTCTCCCCTTCAGGAGCTCTTTTATCTGCTCTTGGATTATGGCGAATGAAACTGACACATTTATTTTTTATTTATTAATCCGAACACCATAAGAGGACTGATTGAAACAGAAGGGTTTTGTTAAAAAAAAGAATTCCTTATGTCAGTCGTAACGCTTGCATCGGCTTTTATTTAATTATTTTGATACGTACACAAATACACAAAAGGTGAAGAACGGCGATACAAAATTTGATAACAAGACTTATTGATACAGGGGCAAATACAAAAAGTGTAGCTTTATGTGTATCCCTATATGGCAATCAATCTTTATTATATTTCATGCGATGTGAGTGTGTGTGTGTGTACTTATGAGTAAATATATATATATATATATATATATATATATATATATATATATATATATATATATATATTTACTCATAAGTACACACACGTATATATATATACATACACATATATACATATGTATAGATTTACATATTTGTAAAAAAAATATATGTGTGTGTGAGTGTTAATATATATATCATACTACATATACACGTATGTAAAATTATTTCTGAAAATGTCCCAGTCACGTATGCCTGTGGCTTCCCACCTTATCCCCCACCCTCCATTTCGAAAAAGGATGCCTCCTTTAGACACCACCCTTTCGTCCCACCTCTGGCAAAATCCCCCGAAATAAATAAAATAAATGTCTGAAAGCATTTCGAGTGCGTAAGGCGCGCACGCGTTTGCTTTTCGTTGGCCTGGCATCTCCGGGAGAGGGAAGGGAGGAGGAAGGAAGAGAGAGAGAGTTCGGCAGAGATGGGAGATCCATTCCCCCATCTGCTTGCCTCTTTGCCTTCCCCTCCACGACCCCATGCAGTCCCGCGCGTGGGGGTCATCCGCCCTGGAAAATACACACGCAGGCACAATCAAAAGCACACTTTTGAATGAAAAGGGGAGGCATGGAGGTTGTGCCTTCTCTCTCTCCCTCTTGTGGATCCACCGTTTGATTTATGCGGGTCGAAGAATCCACCTTGTTTGCAAGCGGATTGCTGCGTGACAAGAATAACTTTGTACAGTCATCCATCCCTTCCCTATGTGCGTCTTTTTCTCAAGGGGCTTGGCATTTGCCTCGTTCTTTCCCCTTCTCCCTCTTTTCTTTATGCTCCTCGTATTTATAACCCTGCACCATCTTTGTTTTCGTTTCATTATTCTTTTCATCTCCGTATTCGTCTTATTCATACCTTCAATCGCCTCGTCGCTTTCTCCATCCCGGAATAGTGGGCCAGCGGACGGGAAAATGCCTCATCCGTGGGAGGATTTTGACTCTTTTTCTTCAGGCAATAGCGTACGCGCTACTTTCAGTTCATTGGGTTTCCTGGGAAGCGAGGTTTGTCTTCTAAGATCGCTCTGCTTTGACAGAACGCTTAAAGGTTCTACTCGGATGATTAATCCAAGAGTAACTCGTGATTTTTAATTCATTACTACGGTATCCGGTTGAATTTTATTACTTTATCCGGGAGAAATAATTTGATCATAATATTTCCTGCAAGAAAGTGTCCCTGCACGTCATATATATGCTACGATTTCAAGGAAAACATTCAAATGACGGATACTTTAAATATAATATTCAAATACAAATTATCAAAACGCGAATGCTGAAGAGCTGCTAAATGCTGGGGAGCACTAGAGGTTACAATTTTACCCAACCAAAACTTGTTCCTAAAACCACTCCAAATGCCGAACATCAAAGGTTTTTGGAGACTTTTTCTTTGGTGTTTTCCTGCCTTTGATGTTTCTTTGCCGATATATGTAATACCTACTGCTTCATTTGCTTCCCAGAGCTGCAGAGCTCCGATACCTCAAATAGCAAGGGAATATTTCTCCTCACAATGCCCATCCATTTACTGCGTACATTATACTCTCCAGAGAGCATACTACAATCTGCGTGTCATTCAGACCCACATCTGTTTTTGTGGTTGCTATCAAGAATTTATCTTGTGGGTATTAAGGATTGGAAAAAAAGGGTTGCCAACCAAAAATCTTGGCGGGAGATGGTTGGAGCAATAAATACCTTTGGCGTTCTTATCTGTATATTTATATTGAGACCGGATGTATGTGTACCTTTCAAAGTAATAGTTTCACACATAAGCTTTAATGAGAAATGTTTTATTCGTTGTAAATTCTTTTAGTGAGCTTAATATGCGGATGAAATAATAGTTCTAAGAATTTTATTCTTTGATGATTTTTCATCAAGTTAAAACTTTCTCTTTATCTTCTAACAAATGCTTATTATGGAGCTGCATGATATTTTCCCTCAGACTTGAATGTCGAATTTATGCTCTGTAATTAATTTAGGTGACCTACTCGATGTCCATAATTCAATTGTAAATAATGGGTCAGTTTTAGAACCATTTGTGTGGTAGGTGTGCTTTAACACAGTCTAAAAGGTGCTGCTAATGAATTAATGGTCATTTGTGGTGCTATCCTACACGTATATATGTATAAATTCACAGATATTCCCTCGAGGTAGGAACCGTTATGGACAGCCTGTTTAGTCTACACCTGACTAAGTCTTATCGTAATTAATCTCATTGGAAAGAGATATTTATTGATTGAATTCTCTTACTAAATTTAATTATTATTAAATGCATCCTCTTTTTCGTATTCTTGCAATTTTGTTCACCTGTGTCACATTTGTGTGTTGATTACCCAGGTAAATATAGTGCAGAAAATGTTACAATTGCTGAAGGCATGTTCCTTGGAAATGGCTCTCAAGTCCAAAGCATGGTCAGTTTTTATTGATATCAGTGTGAAAATAACTATTGTTAATATTATTGATGTAAGCATGGAACGTTTTCACTATGTGGCCTTAAAGTCTTTCGTGAATTCTGAAATTGTATTTGAACCGGTATTTCTAGAATGAGACGAAAGAGACAGATGTGTGTTTACATCTCACGCACAATGCAAACTATTCTGTTCTCAAAACCCAGTATTGACGGAATCAACGGCAATTAGGAAAATCCACATCTCTGCGATGCGTGTAGTGTACTGCTTCTCATTCTCTCGTGGTGAATCCATAAATCCTTCCTCATTAAATGAGACTCGGGAGTCCTCCGAGTCTATGGTACTAGATCAGGGCCAGATCCTCGCTGCATGGCGCTATTTCTCGTTGGATTCATATGTTACATGGATGGTTTACAAGGTGGATTACGTTGGTTTTGCCGGAGAAAAATTGAATAAAGTAATATTAAAATTCATACTAAAATCATTGAAGTAATTTAAAGTAGGAAATTTTATTCTTGAACGTTCAGTCATTTATAAATTCAGTATTATCAAATTAATGTTAATCAACTCAATTCAATGTTATCAACTCATACTAAAGTTATAAAATTGGAGGAAAAAAAGTAGTAGTAGTTTTTAGGGAGGCGACCGACGACTGAGGTCATTTGCGCCATAGGGGATTGCAGGAAAGGATGATGGGTAGAGAGAAACCCGGCGTCGGCATTAGCCTACTCTTTACGAAAGGCGCCAAGGGTTCAAACAGTTTAACGTCCCATCCGACGGACGGCATACTCTCTCCAAGTGCCCTCCACGAAGCACTTCAAGTAGGGATCGAGATACCTCTGAAAAATATTCAACATCGCCGAGATTTGAACCCGCGCCCTTTGGGTGGGAAACCAGTACGTTAGCCCCCGCACCATCTCGATCCCCTCAAAATATAATTTTAATGCGAACTTCCCGGATTCAAAAATTACAAGATCTCACTTCGAAATTCATTCAATTAAAAACCGTTTTTAATCCATCAACTCTCTTCATAAATTTCTTACCGTATCTTTCAGATGACACATTTACATCAAGAGTGTTCTGAAACGAGAAACATTGCACAGGTTCACGAGGTAGTATTTCTCAATAAAATCATTCGAATGGCTAATTTTAGGAAGTAGTCATAATTTCAGTTAATGGACTATAAACGTTAAAAAACTTTGAAGTGAGTATCAATTTTAAGTATATCGGTAAAATAGCATAAGTATGGTTTAAAAAATATTTTAACCTTTTCATTCAAAAAATCGCTAATTTTAACGATTATCAACTTGATCGATTAATGACTACAATCTCTCCTTGCTTGCTATTCAGCCTCCACCTGCCTGATATTTGATTTGGTATTTGATTATCAAGATCTTCATGCATGAGATAATAGATAAGCCCGGCTATATTAACTGATTTATTTAGTTCATATTCAGATAAAATATTTCTGTCATGCGTTTTCGAAATCTTTTTTTTCTCGGTTTCGTGAGTAAATTTGTTTATAAATGAGGAGGTTCCTTGAGGTAATGGTTAATCAAGGAATAAAATATGGCAATTATGTTTATTTATATTTCAGTATTGCATCTTTATCATCATATTTTTATTATGAAAACTGAATATCACTGAATAAAAATATCTAAGAATGCGTGTTAGGATTTAAAACGGTTGGTTATATGTTCCTATCCTGCACTGAAAGCTGCCGCACGCATAATCTGCTGAACATTTCTAGACCCACCAAAACTTGAATTTCATTTGTATTTCCGTCTAAATTTCGTAGAAACACCAAACGAGATTGGTGGTTTCCAAGGTTGTCACGAAAATTGAATGGGATTCACTCGAAGCGAGGCAAACAAAAGACGGAAGCGGGGATTGTCTGGAAAATATAGGCTGGCAACGAGATGGAAAGGTTAACGGCGGGGATTGGTCTGCAAATGTATTAGGTTCACTCCTGTTCCTCGGCAGGGAATACATTTATAGAGCAGGGGAACAATTAGTCCTGAATTTGCGGAAGTATCTGCTGATTCTAATTATAGAGTCGAGGCAAAGTGATTAGGGTAAAAGATCCTTCTGTCGAAAATCTAAAGTCATGTACGAGGGTGGTCTGAAAGGTTTCCGATCTAATAAAGATACAAGACATTTTTTTCTGAAATTCCCTGAAATTTTCTGAGTCGAAACTTTTCAGACCACCCAGCTTTGTGAATAATATGGTATAAAGGGAAACGTAACTTTGTCGTACTTTATGGATAATACCTTATCACACACTGTCGGGCATATGTTCTTACTAACACTTTCATGTTTAAATTAAATTGAAACACCTAACACTGACAAGTGGAATCGATTAGTTACACTCAATCAATACGCTCCAAGTAGTAAACATTTTATCTAGCTAATATTTAGAATGTTTGAGAAAAAATTAATTTGCCATCTCGCTTATTTCATTACTTTAACTGTGTTGCAGTTGTTCAGTAAGAGTTGCTAATACTCGAATCACTTGGAGGGAAATAAAATCCCAAATACACTAATAAATATTTTTTTAATTTTTTGAGATCCTTGACACTAATAAAAGTTTCCATGTATTTAGAAACTGCGGACAGAAATTCTCTCGTATATGATGTTTCGACACTTTTCAATTTCAGGTTGGATAGGCTAATGATTAATAAATATTTTGACCAACCTGATGTGATAATTTTATGTTATATCCAAATACACAGAGCCACAACTATGTAATTTTATTTCATCCTGACTAGGTTTTCAGTGGCGTAGCAGCTAAATGAGCATTCTAATTGGCATTTAAGGAAAACCTAGTGACACCTATAAATACTTCAAGATAAACCCAACCTCAGCGATTTTTCGTGAAATATAACTTACTGGAAACATTTAGGAGAAAATATGGAAAAGAAATGGCATCCGTATCTGGGAAATGTGAATTTCACACGCAATGGTGTTTAGTACGAGATGAACTTTACCCTCATTAATCCAACTAAACTTCAGCAGAGGTAGTATGATGCGGTTTCGTAGGTTTCCCGTTGTTTAATCCCTTCCTATGCCCTGGTTGCTTTTGCCAATATTTCGACGCAAAAATTTCTATTTGGTGTGAAAAGAAGTTAAACGCAGCACGTCCGTCTTTTCTTGGGCCAAGTATGCTGGAATACCTGGAAGTTCTCTTCCTTACACATTCAAGAAGTGCAATTTAAAGGCGTTGTACGCCAGCGCTAGCTGAGGAAATCTTTCTGAAGAACCAAAATTATCTCTCCGTCAGCATTTGATTCCTCACTAATATAATAGTACGGGTGACTAATTCATCCTCGGATTGCCAACCTTGAACAACTAAGATACGGTCAGATTGAATAAAAAGAGGGAAACCATCGAGTGAGTTCATGCTTAGTGGATACTGATGGCTGTTTCGAGGATTCTGGTGGAGGAGAATAAGTGACGAGAGAGATAAAATTGGAATCGAAAGTGGATGCGGCGAGGGGGATAGGTTGGGCGGCCTGCGGGGGGGAGGGGGCGTTGGTATACAAAGAGAGGGTGGGAAGCCCGGAGAAAGGAGGAGGAATGTGGCAGGGGGTGTGTGGAGGGAGGGTGGACAGGAAGGGAACGGTGGAGAATTGGCGAGAGATCGATCGGTTGGAGACGTTGAGATTGCCTCCAATCATACACACTACATTTCACGTCTTATGCGTCTGGCCTTTCCCGTTCCTCCCGGGTTCTATTTCGCCCTTTGCCCTTTGGAGGTCCTTCACCAACCTTAATTGCTTTCTCTTCTTTCGCCAGGGTGAACCTTAAGCCAACCAATGTCTCTCTCAGGTCCAAGTGCTTGTACGTCACTGGGACATATATATTTTCCGTTCGGTAACCAATTAACCATAACTCCTCTGCGTCGCGCATCGGTGGATTCAAATTGATTCCTCCTTTAACGTGAGGCTTACAGAACCCACGAGGACTTCGTCACCACAGAATATCCGGGTTGTGGCAGACCATCCGTAATTGTGCCACGTTTTCCGCGCTAGTTGCTAGTGCTGAACCGTGGTTAATTATTAAAGTTAATGGAATTTCCAGCACACGTGTAAAGTTTACCGGTTTTTCTTTAAGGACTGGTTTATGATTTTTCCCTCTAAATGAAACATCGGCTGCAATATGGTCGGGTAGGCTTGGTTTACTTTGAGTTCCTCCAATCTTCAAACTAATTTCGAGGTCCCCAAGCGAGAACCATGTACCACATGAATTTGTAGGTTATTACCTCAAAGTTGGAGTTAAGGAAAGTGATTTTCCGGATCTTGTATATCGTTGGGACGTGAAAAAGAAGGAGAAGTCACCCTAATCTGATAAAAATCGTGGGGGAATACTTATTATCCAGCGGGGAGAATGTTTACGTGTTTCTTCTGACGCAGATAAGCAAATATTCATTTATTAAAATTCTATATTCAGCTTATGGTCGGACGATACACAATAGGTACTTCTTAGTGGATTCACTTTGATTGGAATTTTCCACGCAATCCGCGTTCCCCAGTGCCTGTTATCCTCGTAATCTTTCCCTCTCGCCCGTCCACGTCACTTGTTACCAGGGCTTTCCAAGCTCTGATTGAATTTCTCTCAGCGTCTATCGCCCACTTAATACGAGTGCAGTTAGTCCCCGATATTTCCTCGCGAAAAGGTATGTACTCAGCTAGTGCGCAGCAGGGTACACACAACTCTCCCCTTTCGCTTAGAGCAGAGTTGACGACGATATGAACTCCCTGTCCCGCAAAGAAAGGCTCATTTAAATCCGAACAATTTCCTCGTTGCCTTTGGGCCGACATTGGGGCCTAATCGACGGGCACCTGAAGCATTTCGGAGTCGGTGTCTACTATCCCGAATTATTCCTTGAATATGATGTAATTCTACACTTGCGATTTAAGGGTACCCTCTCAAATTTTTATTCTGCCAATCGCACGCTGGGCATCCTCCGCTTGTATATTGTACGTACATTTTTCTTTGTTTATAAAACGAATGAGTTTCGCCCAAGTTTTTTCATTTAATCAACTTCATTGTCTTTTAGAGATATTGATCCAGCAAAATTTGTATTTTTCGCCACCAGTCTGGTTGTCATGGCGATTTTTACGGCATTCCAAATATGCTCATCACAATGGAAATAATTTTTTATTAGAAACTCGCCTGCAATCAGCCTATCATCCTAATAAAAAGTAGGGTTTTCTGTAATGTCATGAAATTTGCTTCTAGAATATGTATTATTTTAGAGAGAAATAAGTATGATTAGGAAAAGTTATATACTACATAACGCGTAGTCCCAATATAAATAAACACAATTTTATTAATGTGAGCGGCTCAATTCTGTAATGTAAGGAATTTATTTGCGCCGAATCATCCGAACTAAACTAGTGATGCTTCTCATTTGCAGCAAATTAAATATGGTTTCAAAAATCGTTGTCACGAGCATACGTATCCATTGCTGCAAGACTTAGATTTTAAGAGCTATCTCGGTATGGTATTGCTTATTAGTGTGCGTAGCATTTATCACGAAAATTGTGGAAGTGCAAGGCCAAACATAAACTGAGATCATCAATTAATGTTTAACATATTGTAATACACTTGAATTCGGATCGTACGAAATATAGATTACGATGCATTGCACCTCTTTCCATCGAGTACGTGGCAACATCGTTTAATTCGATGCGGAACTCCTGTCGAGTGGTTAAATGTTTGGCCCTCGCCTGCATATTTTAGTACACGCAATAGGTATTTCCACTCGGTGATTATTGGATTTAAAGGAAGCTCAAAATTGATATGATAAAATTTGAACTGAATCGCGTTTTTCGTACTTTTTAACCATTTTTTGATTCACATGTCAAAGCGTGTTAAATTAAAATAAACGTAGATAAATGGTTATCTGCCTCTAAATTTTCAATGGATGGTTATCTGGGTACATCGGCGTGGTGGAAAAACCTGTTGGACGAAATTATTTTTTTGCTTGCCGGAGCTATGTCACAGTTGGCAATTTACTGGTTAGGGGGATGCTGAGGAAGGCGATGAATAAACATCGTTCTTGGGCGTAATTTATCCATCTAAACTTTCCCTGGTGGTCCGGCAATGCAAACACCGCCCGCTAACAACACATTATCGATCGTCCCTTTCACTTAATCATGCACAAATATTGCTTCCTTAGCAAAATTACTGGATATGTGGATATCCCATGAATCTCCCCGTCTGTATGTATGTAGGTAATCGGATTCCCACGTGGGTTATTGCCCACCTTCATGAATCTCGTGACTTCCCCTTCCCCCTCCCTCTCATGACAAATAGTGACACTTTTTGCTTCAAGGGATTTTCACCTTGCACCCTCATTTCCATCGTCTTTCATTAATTCCTGTTTTTCCCCTCTCTCATGACGAGAAGCGAAATATTTCGAAGTTATTTTTTGCTCCGAACCATTCCGAGATCTCAAGCCGGTTGTCTCTCACCTCGCCTCGTCCCACTTTCTCCCCTTCATCCCCACCCCCTGTCTCGCCACAACTCATTTATATCTATTCTCACCCTCCCTTTCGCTCCCCCATCCATCTAGTACACACAGACCCACTCACCCTCTTCCTATCCAATCTTCTTCTCCCACTATTATCCCGTGCCCTGACTCACCTCTCTCCTTCCTTCATTTTTGCCTGTCGCACCCGACTCCTCCTTTGAGAATTAGAGCTCGTCACCGCCCGAATTGTTTTTTTTTCTCTCTCCTTTCGGTTGAGAGGAATGCAGCACCATTAGCGGAATGCCCGAAAGAGAGCCATTAGCGGAATGTATCCTCAGATTCACGTATTCCTTACGAACCGTGTGGCCCTGAGTGAGTAACCTGTTTCCTCCATTTTCTGAACTTCACATACCTTAATAGACAGAAGCAAGTAGCATTCCTATTTCCTTCACTGTCTTCGCTGAATTAATTCCCTTTCCCAATTATTACGAAAAATTTATGTATTGTAGCAGGTGTTAGTGTGTTCCATTTATACATTACCAGACATATGTATACTCTTGTCATCTATTTGTGATCTGTAAGTCCATTCTTCTCAATTTTTTGCAAAACCATGTCCATTTTCAAATACGTTTCCTGTTTACTGGCATGGTTCAATAATTCAACGCCGCTTTTCTTAGCAGCTTACGTAATTTTAATATTATTTTAATGCGGAATTAATATTTACACCTCCGAACCTATTGAAATATCATATATATCTATTAGGGATGGCGGGAAACTTGAATGCATGTATAGTATGTCAATCGGTTTAAAATTTATCATAAACTTTTTCTGTCCATTTTGATACAATATTTTTGTGCCGTCATATTCTGAAAAAATAGTTACATATCACTCCCTGGGCACACTTTCGTTTCTCTGTGTGAAGCCGAATTTATAACCATTGGACGAAGATATATTTCCATTGCTTCTAATATTAATAATATTAGAGAGTTCACTCGGGGAAGATTGCTATGGAGCTAGAGCTTTGGATTCCCTCAGTCGCATATCTTTATTGGACCCGAGAGAGCGTTTTCTATTGTTATTGTCATGGTGAAGGGTTGTGTGTGGGAGGTGATCCGATGGTCTCAATTCAAGTCAGACCGATTCGCTGGTCCGTCCCTCCCATTTCACTTTCCATCTTCCTTCGACGTATCTCTCCCCGTATCCCGCCCCTAAATCCCTCAATCGCGTCTCCCCCCCTCTCTCCCTACCTCCTTGTTCGTCCTACCCACACATCCCTTTCTCGCCAACCAATCCACCCCTCCTCCTCCCTCACCTCTGCAGGCCCTTAATCGCTCCCAACCCCCTCTCCCCAGCACTCTACTCCTTGCTACCGGAGCAACCGCTGTCTCCCTGCAACGAGCCCCCCCTCCCCCGAATATCCTTCCTTTCCCTCTCCCCTGCCTCCACCGGGTCCTTTACATCCCCCCCTCTTTTCACATAAATCCCTCCTTCTGCCTTTCCTCCAGTCTCTGCCCCCCCTTCCTCCCTCCCTCCTCGGTCCCCTCTCGCCCCCTTTGCCTCTCCTTTTCCACCCATCCTCCCTTCAGAGAGGGAGACTCCAACATTGCAGAGCTTTCGAGTTAGGGAAGGAGTGTCAGGGATTTTAATATTTATGCAATATAACATTCCTCGCGTAGTCATGAAAAAAATACGTTTTAGTCGTTTTCAGGAAATTTTTCTCTAACGTCCAGCGAGAAGTACCTAATTGCTGCGAAAGTTTTCTCTCTAGAGGTGTTTCACGATTACTGCGGTACCGTGGAACCTCTGTTCGCCGAACACCACCGTTCGCAAGAGTGGACTACGTTTTTCCTGCATTTCCACTTGGTTCTACAGGTCGCAGCATACAGTTTTGTCAGTTGTCACGGAAGGAGGGTGTTTAAACTGAGTCCAATGCAGAGTAAAACGAGAGAAGAATACGTATTTCGTGGAGGAAGGCACAGAGCTCGTGGGTTCACTAGGGCGACAGCGGATAAGAGGCGTTGATTTGACATTGGATGGTGGCGGTTAGTGCTCATGGAGAGAGGGTTGTATAAGGAACAATTCTAAGTGATCAAGAGAAAAATGATACCCAAATGTCGAAGATTATGTGAAGGAGCGCAGAAAATACCAGGGATTGAAGATTGGAGGGGTGGAATTGCGTTAAATTTTCAATCATGTTTTCCCTAATTTTTAAGGACTTAATGTTGTGCTTAAATAGACTGAAAGACCTACCATGATTTATCAGAATCCTGAGTAAATAAAGTTGACCACTTAAGTCGTTATAACAATTAAGGTTATATGAGAGGTCGGGGCTAATTAGGAGGTAGGAGGAAGGAGGGAACGAATTCCATCATCGATGTTTGGGGACTTTTAAGCAAAGGAGGAAGGTGATAAACTGAGAATTTGATTTATATAACCTCTCGCTGTGTCGGTATATAAACCGCAAGAGGAAACAAAGGATTTTAACGTACGTGTAGGTGAGCTGGTCCTCACCCAGGTAGCCGTGGATACATTAGTGGAAATATTTTTCTTACCCGTAGTAGAGTATTCAGATCCTCTGAACAATTCTCACATTGATTTGATCCTTATTAATAATGTGGATCCTTGTTATTGATTCGGCAATATCAGTTTGTTTCAGATTAAAAATAATATTAATATCATTTTTGTTTCATTATTGCTTATAAATTGAATATATAAAGTAGAACGTTGTTACCTCTTTTCTTTGACCTGCTTTCAATCGAAATCAGGAAAAGGAAACCAGCGAGGGATGATTGTTATACTTTCAAATGTATAAAGTGGAGGATAATATTCGGGTTTTAATTAGTTAGGTGTGTATTTACTCCCCTGCATTACACACCCTACATTAGCTTGCTGGGTACTCAAATAAAAATAAAAAATATTTACCTCCCAGATAACGTATCCTAAAGCCTTCTACGCGCTAGCAGCAGACGCAGCGGGGCCAGCATCTTGACTGTGCTAGTCGTACATCCCCTTTATCCACGTGTGTACAATAAGGAAAAAAAATCTTAGTGGAAATTGCGTGACCACTACAAAGTAAAATATACTCCTAGTGAAATTTACGACGCGTCATACATTCTAGGTTCTCGTACCTCTGCGCTGGGGGGACCTTTTGTAGATAGTTGGGATGAAACACCCCAGCCTTCCAGCTGCGCAACTTCTTATTAAATGTCAGCATAAGGGCTAGAATGAAGAAGTGTCACCTTATGGACTATCTATGCTCTTTATTTATGGTCTCAAGATAAACGACTTACTTCCATGTATCCTACAGGAACCTACATAATCACCATCGGTTATCCTCACTCACCTGACAGAAAGTGCAACATTTTTAACGGATCCTTTAAGCTGGCGCGGAAAATGAAATCTCGGCTGTTGGTAGTTATGAAAAAAGTAAAACCATCACTGAAGTGAAAACAAGATGCTCAAAATTTGTATGCATTTAGTTTTTGGATTGACTTTAAGCAATTTTATGGGAACGGCGGATCTCCTTACTCAACTTCGCTCCTCCAGGCCTTGATACCTCTCAAGTACATGCTTCTTGGATTCTTCCATTTTCCGGATTGTCTACTCTTATACTCTTTCCTAAACGATGTTTGCATCACTACCTCCATGAAGGTTTTTCATAAAATAGTCTTCTCGATCAACCATAGGTCACAACAAGTCAAAAGTCTCTAGAATACCTACGATTCCATGCTGAAATACTGTGCACCAACGCCTTTGACACAAAGGGTGAGACAAAAACCTTCTGTCAGTCTATTTTTCGACCCTATTCCTTGCTGCTTTCATCCCTTTTCTTATCCCCTGCCGTCCTTCCTTATCCCTCCTGCCCTTAATCCCCCTCTCTTCCCCCCCTCCTCCCCGGACCCCTGATATCCTTTGCTTCACCCGAAAGATATCCTTCCCTACTATCCCCTTCGGTCCGCACACCCCCGAACACCCTTCCCTAACCCCCGTCGCACCCAGAATTCCCCGAGAAAATCCCCCAAACCCTCTTTCACCAACACCAGCTCCTTCAAACGGCCCTCTCTCCTTCTATCTATCCCCTCTCGAAACTATGAATCAATAAGGATGGATGCATGAGTGGTTGGTTTTGAAGGGGCCAAGTAGTGTTCGAGGGCCTGGCGGAGTGCGGGACAGGATCGGAGGAGGAAGAAGGAAGCCGAAAGGTCTTACGAGGGCACTGGGGAGAGAGAGGTTAGGTCTTTCTCTCTCTAGTTCCTCGGTAGACGAAGGGCTTGGCGATTGGGTGCGGATGTGAGAGGACGGGAGGGGCTGGCCGCATGAACGTCATCACTGGGAACCCTCGGCGTCAAATGTGGACGTGAAATGCTCTCGATTTCCACCCGCGAGTATTGTCCCGACTTCCAGGCATCATCTTCTCCTTCCACTCCTCCCAACTTTTCTTTTCTCCGCACAATTTCCATCAAGTCACGCATTTCATCCTTTTCCCGCTCTCGCTTTTGTCTCGCCATATTTCAGTCCTTAGTTTCTATTTATTGCCCTCTCGTTTCTTTTCCAATGTTTCTCTCCTTATTAATCTCACCCACGTCCGTTGTCTTCCTGCCCCCCATCGCCATCCCTGCCATCCCCCGCACCCCTGTGCTGTCATTTTCCGAGCGTAGCCTTTTATGTGGTCCATTGAAGGCGTTCGAGTCGTATTTCCTACACGATTGTCGCTGGAAGAGAAAAAGCGGGAGGTACGTGCAGCGGCCTCTTTTTCGAGATTTTTTTAAATTGATTGTTTTTTTTTATCTTTCTCCTGTTTATTTGGGTATTTTGATGGCTTTTCATTTCGCGGTGGCATTTAAGGAGTCCAGTGTTCAAACATTCATATCTAGTTACGGTTTATTTTCGACCAATTTATAGGCACCAAAATACGTCTTATTTTTCGAACCCAGCAACTGCGTGAAACAACTTACAAACGTAGATCAGGCGATCATAGGAACGGTTTTGTATTATGTTTTTGTTTGGAGAAAGACAGCTGTCTGTGTTCGTCAATCGTTTGAAACTAGTTCTATACAGGCAAAATTTGACCTTCCGCAAAATAGACGAGCGGAACAACAGGGTAAAACGATTTTGTGCTGTTAGCAGTAGTTTTTAGAGAAGGGGGCCGACAGCTGAGGTCATTTGCACCATTAGGGATGAATGGGAATGGAAGTGTGGAGAGAAACCTGGCGTCGTTATTAGTCTACTCTTACCGAAAGGCGCCAAGGGGTCTGCAGTTTAACGTCCCATCCGACGGACGTCGTACTCACTCAAAGTGCTCTCCACAAAGCAGTGGATAGTGATACCGCTGAAAAACATCTGTATTGATGGAGATTTAATTTGGTTGTAGTAGCTTAGGGGAGGAGACTGACAGCTGAGGTCATTTGTGCCATTAGGAATGGACAGGAAAGGATGAAGGATGTAGAAAAACCCGGCGCCGGCATTAGCTCTTTACGAAGGTGCCAAGAAGTCCACCGTTTAACGTCCAATCTGATGGACGGCGTACTCACTCAAAGTGCTCTCCACAAAGTGCCTCAAGTAGGGATTGGGATACCACTGAAAAATATCTGCTGTCACCAGGATTTGAACCCTGGCTCTCTGTGTGGGAAGCCGGTACGTTCGCCACCGCACCATCCCGATCCCCTTGTTGTGCTGTTGTTACATCATCAGTATCGAATGAAATATGCCCAAACCTCGCGCTCCGGTATATTTATTACTTTATCGCCAGTTTATTATTTCTAATATTAAAGGAAAGAGTATTCGTAAGTAGCTTTCCGTATAGCCCTTAATAATTAAATACGACACGAAATGTTATGCAATCATACGCCGAGACGTAGCTATGTTAAAATGTTCTCATTGTAAATCAGCAGTGACCCTCCGACCGACAGATTTTTTAGATATGCCACAGACTGCACTTATAAATGAACTATGAAATGAATCTGAGAGTCCTGCACCTATAAGTAGTAGACAGTTTTACATTCTATCTAACATTAGAGTAAGCTATGTGTTTCCTCCATGGGGTTGTCACCGTTTCTCTTTCGGCAGATACTAATGTAATAACTGATGTTGGAATGAGCCTCACTATTTATATTTTGATTTCGATGTAAGACAAATATTTTACGAATAGTTAGTTCTCTTTATTAATGCTCAAAATAAGTGAAAAAATATATCTGGCACGGATTGGCAGGTATAAGCCCCGAAAGCAGATGAATATGCTCCATAAGATTCGCAAATGTTGTGGCTATGCTAAACGGCAAGACAGAAGGGTTGAGAAAAATTTAAAAAAGGTTTAAAGAAGGATAAGAAAGCATTACATTGGGGATAAATCTAAAGAAGGCAAATGAGATATCGATAACGAGATTTCTGTATGGGCTCCAGGATCCAGTGTAATGGAACATTATTGAAATAAAGGCTGTCATATGGCAAGAAGAGAAGTTAGAAGCGAAGGAATGTAGATGTTTTGATTTAGCGATGTCTGATCAATTGAGATGTAAGAATCACATACAGTTATATGGGGTTGGAATTGGTGAAGAAACTTCAAACGGATAAGAAAAATTAATGCATGTGAAAGTGGACTCGACTTTGGAGAATAACTAGCAAAATGTGGAGTACGCAGGCTCTAGATTTGAGACAAAGCTTATTACTGTAATAACTTTTTTTAAGAACCGGTGACATCTTGTCACCTAGGTTAAACTAATTAGATTGTATGAAAAATTTAAAGTAATTGAGGAAGAAGATAGAGGTTGGTAGTGGTAGAAGTTGGATTAGGTTGAAGAATATTTAAAATGCATCAACTGACTCAATTGAGCTGGAGGTCATTAAGGTCAATGGTCAATTAGGGCCATTTCTTTCAGAGAATCGGGCTAATGAGAATAAAATTGAAAGTAATTTTATTGGGAAAAACGAGAGAAAATTTTAAATGTTTTTAAAAAGAATAAAAGAAACCTGTTACCAACAAGAGAAAAAGTGAATCGAGAGCTAACAGAGGGTAAATTGGGTAAAATAGCCTGAATGAAGTGCAAATGCACTTAAGATTGTTCTACACGGGAAATTTTAGTGTGCCTAATCGTGCGCCGTTAAATCCTGAGTTAATTCACAGCTGACATCCTGAGAACGCGCGGTTACACTTTTTGGCCATGTCGCTGAAAATATGCGTAGTATGTTAGCTATCGATTATTGACCAATGTATCGGCTTCATTGTAAATAACTATATTTAGCAGTAATTTAAGTAATGTGGCAACTAGGGCATACGCAGTGTCGAAGATCAGCTGTACTGCAAAGCAATACGGTGTTTTGAGTTTGAATATGGGACTTTTTAAAGCCCTGGCTTGAACGCACGAAAGGGTTGGTAATTACTGCCCCGGTGGAATGCTATAAGCGAAAAAATGCAACGAGAGGCATTCCCCACAACCGACAAGATTAATTGCATTCTGGCAGCAGAGATTTGCATTACCATTGAGCGAATTTTAAAGCGTTGACTAAAGTTTTAGGTATGAATCGTAAACTTCGAAAATTCTATTGCGTTCACCAAATAATTTCTCAGTATGGACCTCGGGTACTCGCCCGATTATATTGATTATCCAATAATTTCATCAAGAGTAGAACTTACTCTTTATCGATCGAGTAATCACGTTACAGCAATTTAATCAGTGGGATTCTCTGTATTGCACAGAGAATCGTCATTATGACGATGTGAATGAACATGCGTTGCTTGATACCTCGTATAGTGAGGAAAACCTTCATGTGAAGGCAGTGAATAATTACTACTGTACAAAATTAGGCTTTATTGGCTTTAAATCGCTCCGAATAATGAAACTTATAAGGAATTCAATCATTTTCATGCATTTCTCAGTGCTGAGTGAACGTCGAGGACGTAGAGAAGGGCGCACATTCGCGGGGAAGGGTCCGAAGCTACTTCGACTCGATGCATCGCCTTTAAAAAGCAATTCATGATCCCGCAGTGCGCCCGCGTATATATCTTCCTTCCCGCAAATCTTTGCCAACGTCGCCATCCTCCGCGAACATCCTCGCCGCTCCTCCTTGTCCCACCGAACCGATCTCCCGTGTATTCCGACTCACGCCCATCCTTCTTCGAGCGTACTCCTCGGGAGTTTCGGGCTCGCGTAATTAATTCTTCGGAGAAACGCACGTCGCGACAAGGGCGCCGTTAAACAGGGGCAGACCTGGCATTGCGATGGGAACGGTGAGACGAAATGACGATTTTCCACCCAAAAATGTATAAAGTGCAACTGATGAGGGTACGGAATTAGAGTGGTATTGATTTTTGAAGCTAGATTCGATCTGCGGTTTGCCTGAAAGCTACAGCTGAGTTATAGCTCGCGCTAACGTCCCTGGCCATGTCACCGTGACGACGCGTTCACTCGGCTTCAACGAGATAAGCACAATGAATCTTTGTTTCCATTTGTTGAAGGTGTAAGGAAGCAAGTAAAGAATAATTTAAACACCATTAAAACCAAGGAAAGACTTATTTTATGTAATATTTAATGTTTTATTAAAATATTTGTGCGATAACTTGTGCTTCGTTGGTAAGTTAATCTCTATTCTGTGAATTTTATATGCACGATTACTTACCGTTACCTCAATTACTAAAACACCTTTTTCCCTTCCAGGTAAGCGGAATATCGAGTTCATATTCGAGAGCTGATGGAGTTCTTTTGTTTCGGCGAGGATTGGGCGAGTATTAAATGATTGCTGACTCTTTTGTTATTCCGATATCCTGATTAAAACTATTGAATTATTCGCACGTAGTGATAGCATATGATAATTTATAGTATAATGGATTAATAACGAGCTGAAAAGTTTTCTGGTGATGTTTTAGATTCCTTTCATTGGCCTAGTCTATAAAAAGAATCTCTTTGAATCTAATACAACTGAGCATAAATTTGTTGGTAATTCTTCAATCCAAGGTAAAAGCAGGATTAGAGGCAAATCAATGAGTTTTTAATTAATTATTATTCCGGAATTATAATTAGTACTTGATATATGCACCATATTTTGATATTATATTAATGAGGGTATGTTTTCGTATTATAGGACTGGAAATGCTGTACCTAAGTGATTCAATTGGATGTGTAATGTCCACTTTTCTTTTTTTAATTAATTCCTTTTAAATACATTTTACTATTTGACGCTCTATTTTCTACGTTCCCTTTTCCAAACAATAATGATTCCTTTCCATGAGTTTCTCGGCAATGACTTCAAATAATTTTGCCATAAGCATGCCCAATGCTAGTTTATCACCGGTCTCTCGATATTACGCTTCTCCCTTGTAGAATACTACTGATATAAAAACTGGGTGCATTATGTATCATATCAATTCATTCTATGCTTTTTTTAATATCTCTTTCATATTCAATCTAAAAGGTATATTTTTTAGTATTTTCATTCAAGAAATTTCTCCGAGGTTTCAAGTTAAAACTCTTAATTAAAGTTCTCTTTCACCGATATTATTCATGATTTCACTCCATTTGCCTGCCTTTTTATGTATCATTAGAGAAAAAAGAACTAAATATAACTGGATACGGAAATCTTAACTTGATGTTTTAGATTGTTGACGTAACATTTCATTTAAGGGAAAGCGTCTCAAAAAGCCTGAGGTCTTGATAAAACGAATAGCAATATTAGAAAATCTGTAGGCTTTTTGATTTGTCACCAAAACGATTAGCACCTTACACAATTTAATTGATGTGATATCAACTGTTGTATGTTCTCCCTGAAAACCAGAAAACTTGCCTGTATTGTGGTGCGAAAACCAGTAGACAGAGATGTAAAATGGGTACCTATTTTTAGGACTTGAACAAAGATTGGGGAATTTAACCGCTGGAAAATCGGGAATTTCTCGTAGCGAGAAAGCTGTGATAAATAATTTTTGGAGCTTATGTCTCCACTTTCATCCTTGTGATCTGGTCAGGAAAAAGGTTGGGGTAAAAATAATTTATTGCAATTCAGATGTTAACCATTATCTTGAAAAGTTCAGTCTAGCGTTGAATCTATTTTCTACGAACATTCTCGATCCAAACTTATCCGAGCAGTTTGGAACGAATGAGACTGCCCTGGAATGAACTTTTTCGATGTCGCAGATGAAATTTTCATCGTAGAATCCAGTTTACTGGACCGAGTTTGGCAAAAGCCAGATAACTTTCCCTAACCTTTAAATCGCTTCCCCCATCAATACGCTGAATAAAACCCTCTTTTTTATGTATTTATCTCAATTACTAAGCCTTTGAGGCTCCCAGTGGGAACATTAAGATATAGACCCTCCAGGATGCTTAATCTAATAACCCAATCTTCAAGTCAACACTGCTCAAAATCACATGCTGTAGGAGAATAATTTTTTAGTGGCAAACCTTATATTCTAAGCCCAGTAGTTTAGCCAATTCTTTAAGAGAGAATTGTAAAAAGAATCGGAAGATCTCATCAAAAAATCACAAATTAGGAAGAAAATACTTCTTCCAATAACGTACTTTCACTGTTGAAACTATCGAAGACGATAGCATCTCGTATCGCCAGGAGGATTCGATTTTCTCGTTCCTTCGAGCTGTATTTTTTGGTCACATCCTCCCCTTGCTTGCACATTTGTAACAGGCCAGCAGTTCATCATTTTTGCTGTGTTCCTGTTGGGATTCTCACTCTGCGGAGTAAGCAATCGTTGCATCTCTCTGCTATTTTCATCACTTTGTCACCCGTCTCAACCGTTACATCGTACTCGCCCCATCCCCCTCCCTCCTAGTCTCTTCGTACAGTCGTCATTCACAGTACACCTAATATCCCTATTACCCCATCATCTCACCTAGACGTGATAAACCCCAACGGTTTTCAAATAATCTGTAGTGAAAGTGTAGTGCCTCTTTGTGGAAGATCATTGTTCTTTCTTCTCTAAAAATCATTCACAACCCAATAATCCAATGAGAGTTGATGTATTATCCCATTTTGTTCAACCTTCATTTATATACATAGGAAAATCTATTAGCTGTTGAATATTTAAGGTTGCCTGTAGAAAGAGTAGCAGAAATAACTTATTTTAGTTTCATAATTTACAGGTAAAATTATCTCTAAATTGAAATACTTGTTTAAGCCGTCCCTATATATAAGAATAATAGTCAGTCAGTCATAATTGCATATTGCTATGGACCCTAATATTACTCATTATCAATATACTATGAAATGATTGTCCTTCGTACAGAAATAATAGGATTTTAAATTTTTTTCACTCTTCCGGGGGGCTCTTTAATTGTTAAAACGTTTTTTAGGTCTAGGTTTTCATTTTTATAGCGACAAATACAAAGTTATCAAGGGTAAAATATGGTGTAATTATACAGTTAATTTGTCAGGCAGCTCTACGTAATAAGAAGAGCAATAATTTTTTTAATTGCAAAATTATTTCTCGAACAGATTGATATTTAAAAAATTAGTAACTCGAAACATTTCAATGCAACAGTATTTACTTTTAGGCTTTTTAGAGCTATAAATGTTAATTAACCGTTGCTATCAATTTGTTTGGTTTCATTCAATATATCTTGTTCAGCCACGACAATTACGCTCGTGAATCACTGGCAGTCCTTTCCATTTGCTCTGCACTGCTCGAATTCAAAGCTTATTATGCCATTCAGCCCAAGATGGGCTGGAATACAAGTTGTATGATTTTCATAAAATGTATCGCCTAGCTTTCTTTATGATACACCCCTAGGAAACAGAATAGGCGACACATTTTAAAATCAACATATTTCTCTGATGGCAGGATAGAGCTGGTTTAATGGTGCGTAAACAGAAGAAAAATATATAGTATGTAGCATCAAAATCATTGCACAGTTATTGTTAGTCTAGCTTCCTATCTTATTGATTATTTTTATCGCTGTGGTGTCGTAAAATTACACCTACATTGCGCCATTCTGACGTGCGAACGACCATCCTCGAGGAAGAAAAGGCATATGAAATAAAATTCGCACCAAGCACTCATTGCTCTTTTTATATCCAGAGGTAGAAATAGAAAAAGCTTAAATATATAACGGTGTCAACATCCTGACGTCATTATCAATGCTGATATTCGCGTTTACTTACCGTGAATATCACAATTGCGATAATAGGGATATGTTGTATTTTTAAGTTATTCTTCTACCAAACCTTGAATTATGCCACAAAGTCACAGCAGTTCGATTTGTTTTGGATAAATATGGTTAGGGAAGAACATAGATATTTGTATAATGTTTGTTCGGACTGAACCTTCTGTTAGGTTTTCAATAATTCCTCTGAAAAATAGTATATCCAGGGTGAGCTATGTTTAACCAGGCTGGAGGTCATTATTTACAATTTCTTGCCCCTTCCACATTTTTCACACCCAAAATCGACCAAGTCAAGTATCGAAAAACCGTTACAGAAAGCGGGGATGGTGGCGCTTTATATGTTCTCCTTTCCCCTCCCACGCACCATTTCAGTCTTTCTCTCCACTCGTCCACCCTTCTTCCTCCCCACTGCTCTTCTCCTCGCTCCTCAGCCCTCCTACCTTTCCACCGCCATCCAACCGGCGCTTTCCAACAGCTTCCCTTTTCCCTCTTTTTAAGTTTTTTTCAAAAAGCCTAAGCGTATTTATTCAAGCATAAAAGGACGACTCGTCTATAAGAAGAAGTGTACTGCCATAAATACTGAACTAAATCTTCGGCTTGAGTTTAAGTTAAAGACAAGGAAGGGAGAAAAAATCTGTTCCTTAATTAACATCAATAAATTGGTAACTTTTCAATCTAACTGGGGAAATCAATAGTCTCTTTAATGCCTTTTAAATTTATGTCTAACTATACGAGTCGATTATCGTAATCCATACAATCATCGGACTGTAAAATTTATTATTTTGAATTATTTCCACAATAACGACCCAAAGGTCGGTTTTAATAGGCAAGGGCAGAGCTCGGCATCAGCTAAGCCCTAAGGGTTTTAGAGTTCACTCGTGCTGGATGGGGGGGGGACGAATTTCCCTTTGACTCTAGTTTATTTTCTACGAAACCGTAATAATTGATTAATAACATCGATGCGATGTTTTATCGGGTAATCTGAAGGTATCAACCAGAATTTGAACTGCTTTTCTGCAGCTAGTATGATTTTACTCGTATTCCAATTGATAATGAATTGTCTTTGTTATAAGTTGTTGATTATAATCTTCAAGACCGTGGAGAGTTCGCTTGATCTTGAACAAGAGACCACGGATTCTTTTGAGGGAGGATGAGCTAATAGTGTCTAGGTTTCTCTAGGTTAATATGAAAGTTCGTATTCGAAGGGTTGTGAAAGTAACACTTTGTACATCAGTTGCTAGTGAGACTGCAGGCATGAACGGTGAATTTTGGGTAAAAGTGTGGTAATTTTAAAATAGTTATGACAGCGGAGGGAAATTAGACGACGTATTAGTAGGAGTGGAGCTAGAAGTCATGCTTCAAAAAGCTTGATTAAGGCATGCGGTGACTCTTGAGTACATGATAATAATTAAATGTTATAGTGCGTTCATAGAAAAATAATTATTTGTCTATAATATATATTTCAATCATACAGGTTCTGTATGTACATCTGTACATCTACATTTATGCTAAGTAAGGAGCTGATTGTAAAATTACGACTGCTTTCAGAGTATTTTGAGAGACTGAGAGCATTAGTTGGGTTCACGAAAGGAATGTGAAATGCTGAATGAGGAACAGGCATTATTCCGAGGTTACACTAGACAAGAAGAGCGGAAACAGTGAGAAAATTAGAATACATGTGGATAGGTTACAGGCAATAATGTAGCCCCCACCACCACCAATAAGACTATTGGAAAGTCAGTGCGCTGGGAATGGGATGAGAATAAGTGTAAACAAAACCAGGCTTAGTACGTATGCAATAATCGAGAAAGAGGTAACTAATTTAAATATTAAAATAGGGGTACTTGTACATGTTCTAGAGAAGGTGAAACGGTTTACCCTTTTCGGAAATGTTTTAGACAAAAACGGTGAAATTATTACAGCATAAGAAGAATTTCAATTAATAAATCTTTCATAAGGAGGAAGGAATTGATGACAGGGATGTTGATTGAAAATATATTTCCGGGTGAAATGAAGTATATTGTGAATTTAAGTATAAGATAGAGTAAATGGAAAAAATTGTGGAGATCTTGAAAAGTTGAACCAATAGTTGTTGAAAACCTACTTAATAATAAATGTTTGAAGGTGGTGAGTGAATCACTCTCGTATATCTATTTCTTTCGGTTGCTATTGTGCTATCCAGCATGAATTTAGACTAGGATGTACTATAAAAACGAAGGCCCTTTATTTTTAAGAATAATACGTAAGATATGGTTTTAAGGGCATAGGCTACTGAATTAGTGTTTTCGGTACAATTTAAAGGCATGGGTTGAATTTCAATAGTTTCTTAACATTCATAATATAACGGAGAATAGATTCAATATATAGATATATAATAGAAGAAAATATGGCTGTATAGGGAAGCGCAAAATTGGATAGATATGGGTGAAAAAATAATTTATTTGTTAAAATTGAAAGAAGTGCGCAATTGTTTAGGGTGGATGAAATTATTGAAAGGGAGTAAATTTCTTGAATTAACCTAAAATAAGCCTTTTTTTAATTTTCCTAATCTGAAAGGAGATGGCACGAGGGAAAAGTTTGCAGCTATTTCAAAATTGTCTGAGAAGAAGAAATTATCAGAGCTGTCATGGCTGAATGTGGTTAAAAGGGACTCCAATTTCAAGGAATATTATAAGCATCACCGTCAGAAGAGCTGGAATTAGGCAAAGTACGAGGGTCATCCGGAAAGTAGTACCCGTTCGTGAAATAAAAAGACAAAAGTAAATATTAACAAACATAAAAAATTTTATTTGAAAGAGGATACTTTAAACTACTTCTCAACATAATCTCCAAGCAAATTAAGGCATTTGTCATAACGTGTGACAAGTTTCTGTATTCCTGCTGCATAGTCCTTCGCCGCCAGCTCATTGAGATACGCGAGGGACCCATCTTGCACAAATTTTTGCATAATGCAGATGGTGTTTAACAATTTCATGAACAATTGTTCGAGAAACATTGGGAAAATGCTCACAGATGTCATCAATTGTGACGCGCCGATCGTTCCTCACGAATTCGTCAACTGAGCTCACCAGTTGGTCTGTAATGACAGACGGTCTCCCCGAACGCTCATCGTCGTGTGTGTTCCCCCTCCCCATGTTGAAGTTGCGACAGCACCGCCGAACAGACGACTCGTCCATTACATTGTCTCCATACACCTCCTTTAATTGGCGATGAATATCACATGGGCGAACGTTTCTTGCATTGAGGAATTTAATCACTGCCCTCACTTCACAACTGGCGGCGTTCTCAATTTTTTTAAACATTGTAAACAATCACAGAAACAACACAGGCAATGCTAGCGTCACGCAACTTGGCTCAGAGAAGGCAGACAAGCCACTGAAGCTATCTGACCTCGTCCAGCGGCTACTCGCGTCGTCAGCACTTCATGCGGCACGAACGGGTACTACTTTCCGGATGACCCTCGTATTAATACATTATAGACTAGACGTGAGAATCGGGAAGCGAGGATAAAAATATCAAAATAAAATATACTTCCAGGCCAAATAACTACTCATAGATTTATATTCTTTGCCCTACTTACCCTGAAATGGAACGGCGTGAAGGGTATGTAGTTGCATGCATAAATCCTACCACTGACTCGAGATCGCGATTTTCCTTCCCCACTTTGGATTTCAACATACCATATGACACGGAACAGTCGTCAAACTTAAACGCAAACACCAACTGCAAACGTCAAGTGGAACACAACCCACTGCAATTAATCAATGAAAAGATACTTCTTTTTGACCACCTTTCCGGGGATTAGGGTCTCAGTTGATCGCCTCAATGCGGAATCAAGGACGGAGTAAATTATTCATGAGATCACCGTTTTGAATGGAGGGATCCGAAAGGACGTTTTGCGTGCTATACCATCCGCAATGGAGCCTATAATCGGGTCACTCCATGTCTCGTCATATCCCATGCGTCCATTTCGCAGTATCCTCACGTTGCTCTCGAATCTCGGCCACCGCTACGGTCACGACATGCGGCTGTTACGCACACGCATGGGTGCCCAAGATAGTAGATGTGTTGTGGGGCACAAATAGACGCGTGAGAGGGGACGGTGCGCGGCTCCGTGCTCCCTTTCAAAAGAATGTGGTTCAAGGGCATTTATCGGGCGGTCGGCCTCGGTCCCCTCGGGATGAGCCGTGGAGAAGCAATATAGCGGCCGCGAGCTCTGGCCTCGGCAGCGGCGAATCCGACGCCTAGGCACATTCATTGCCTCGGACGTTTCCCTTGCTGGCCGACCGGCCCGGTGTTCGCGGCAATGCGGGTGGGATGCAGGAAGTAGAAATGCCTTACGCGTGCGCTGGGTCTCACCGGTGTGATCCAGTCCTTCTCCATCGATGGAATGTTTTCTTATATGCTTCACCCGTTGGCGGAAAATTATGTCGCCTCACTTTCAGCTAAATTTATGTCCCACCGTCTAAGCTAAGTAACTTGTCCCAGAAGGCATCTTTTGTGATGAATTTGAATTCAAACCAGTGGGACTTGGATGCCACCGGCCTAACGGCATTGTCACCGACGGTGTCTATCGAGCCTAATCTGTTGATAACAGATGGATACATAAGAAGTGATGACCATTTTAATTATTTTCATTGAGCTTCATCCAAACTGTATTGAGTGAATAATGGCATAAATTATATTTTCACTTAACTCGCGGATTTTTCAACAAGAGATTTTTACCAAAATGTAGCAGTTTCATAGCTTAAAAATCATTCGCCTTGACCGAAACTCCAGCATGGATCCCTCCAAGGTTCCGTCGAGGAATCTGGGTTCAAGGTTGTGACATTTCGACAGTTCGGTGCACACCAGCAGATGACTCCGTTATTGTTACTGTATCTCCCTTAATTTTTTAATATATATATATATATATATATATATATATATATATATATATATATATATATATATATATATTTGTGTCAGCTTTGAGTCAATACAGAAAAACATGGAACTCAGGATGAATAGAAGTACAATAGGAATAGAAAAAAAGAAATAATGTAGTTTTTAGTAGAGGAAATACGGATGTGGAGAAAAGTGGTAATATTAAATAAAATGAATAGCAAACCGAAACGCGGAAGCATTAAGCATGGAAGGGTTTAGAGAATAAATTGTTAGAAAAAATTCAAATGAGGACAAATTAGATGCACGACTATACGATTAATGATTGAATGCCTGAGAGTGTAGTAGAAGGAAAGTGTCACGCAGGAGAGGCTGTGGGAGGGAAAAAATAGGAATTTAAGACAGAATTAAGGAATATGGAAAATATGCGGGATTGGAGAAGAGTTTATTGTAGTGTATGATGTTAACATGTGCCTTGTGAGTTGAGGCCAAGAAATGTAGCGGTAATTAGTCTTTTGTCCATCAAAAACCTTCCCTAAAAGGTAAACTACCTTTAAAAAATAACAGATGAACAAATCATTGAAAAAAAAGTAAACTAAATATATTGGATTGTGGGAATGGTAATTGAAGTGTTCAATGCTGTTCGGCTTTTGATAAAGTAACACATAAACTGCCCTTTCGGGGTGTCTGACTCAACTGAGAGTCCATGTGAGCGACTACCGTGCCAAAAATTCACACCTGAGTGAAAGCTAATGGCTAAAAACTCATTTCATTCGATCAAAAAACGATTAAAGATATTCTGTTTCATTGTGGCTACTTATAATTCATCATAAAAGTGTGATAGGAAACATGTACGAAATTTGGTCAACGGGCTTCTTTTTTTATAGTTCAAGAGATTATAAAATGATTCAGTATTTATAAGACAGCAAATGTCAGCGAAGAAAATGCCAAAATACACCATATGCCTAGATATATAGTAAATATTATCAATTGCCCTATATTATTACCTCTATTACGTATCTTTAAGTTAGTTTTAATGATAATACTCAACCGTTCTCTCTGGCTGTTTTTTGGAAAAAGGAAATTTATTTAGTGATCTCTTGGTATCATACGCCGTTACCGCGACCAAAGTTAGGTACAGTTAGGTTCCAGTATTGCCACGAAGCATTATTTAAGCTCCTCTATTTAAGCTCCTAAGATACCCAAAATCGCTGGGCTTGGAGATGGAATTTGGTTGTTAAGTGTTTGGGTTCCTAAGTTCATTCCATGCGGAATAATTCTCCTCATAAAATTACATCTTAGCATCCATGCTCCCAGCGGAATTATAATTCACTACTGAGGTTAGTCTACGACATCACTAATCCTCCATCGGCACTCTCCGCTAGGTTGAGAAATGACTTTGTACAGACATAGTTCCTGGAATTCCCAAGAACTAGTTCTTCAGTGTTCAGCATAATTGAATAACATTTTGTCATCCTGTAACTATAGGTACACTCAAGGGCTAGATGTTTACTGTAAAAGATTTAGAACTCCTGTGTTGCACATTGCCAAGTACTTGTAGTCTATTGGAATCTTTTCAACACTATACTGTTTCACTCTTACAGCCATATCGTACGAAAATCATTTGTCATTGCTTTTACGAATGTACATGCGATCGAAAAAAAGGTCCTCTCCTTTAAAAGAATACGCACTTTTGCCACAACCTAATAATTCAACAATTTTTATAAAAATAGATTTTATAAATAGATGAAAATGAAAATATTTTTTAGACCCATAACAAGTGATAAAACTTAAAAATAGGTACAAGCTGAACTGATCTTAACATTAGATTTTTTATTGTCTTTGAAAAATAATTACCCATTAACGTAGAGTGTTCCATAGCTTCTCCTCGGTGTTACTTTGTTTTCTGTGATATATTCTTCATAAAAATTGATAACGTTTATTAAATTATAAAAAATAAACTGTTATTCATTAATTTCAATCGCTTGAAGTTATTTTCTTAGGATTTCGTCTTTCTTTACTCAAAATTTTGGAATAAGGGGCATCTAGTATATATTACTGATCACTACCAAAAGTTTCCATGTACTCCAGCGGACGCGCAATGCTTTCCCTTTGAAAACCTCGACCTTAAGCGTTAATTACTTACCCTCGATTAACACCCCGGTTCTCAACCGTGCTGTAAGCGAACGCAGACGCGACAATTTGTGAACTAAGGGAATAAGGACGAGTGGGTTAATCACTTGAAGAAGTGATCCAACGTTTAAGGCCAGGAAATTCCGGCCAACTCGTGTAAAAGCATTCCAGAAAACACGACTGAAGGAGGAAAGGGTGACCATTTTTTTGACACGAACTTCGAAATTCCTTCCTGTGACAAGAGTTCTGGGGAGAAAAGACCCTAAACGCAAAATTTACTGCAAACCGGGCTTTTACAACCGTTTATCTTGGCATTTGTAAATATAACCCGCTGTGAGGGTTTATCGTTAACAGTGAATGGTAGGTTACGGAAAACTATAGACTTCTTAATACGTCTCTATTTTCATTAAATATCATACTTATACGTTCATTCATATCTCTTAAAACAGCTTAGTGGAAATTATTTACGTGTTTCAATTCCGTGAAATAAATTCCACCATTATTTCCCATTTTTATGACCTTTTTCTTCCTATTATTCTCAAATCAACCTAGATATCCCCATAATATATATTTTTTTAATGAAAAATTTGGGAAAATTTAGCCAATGAGTAAATTATGAAGTGACTCGCTTTTATTCATTTTTGTTGTGCTTAGGATAACCTAAAACATAATTTTTCTTTCAATAACGGAAAGAAGTTTATTTATCCAATAAAAGTGTGCCATTTTCTCATATTTAACAGTTACGTTTTAGCAAAACTATAAAATGTATTGCAGGTTTAGTGGATTTGTGCTATCTAAATACTGCCTTGTTTTCAATGAAACTACTACATTGTCGAGTTAACTTAAACATATTTGTTCTAATGATAAAGTATTTAAATATTTACATCAAATTCGATATGCAGTTCATTGAAGACTCATAACAGATCTACCAAGCCTAGAAAATGGGTCTTTATTATGTTAAAATATTTATTTAAAGGCTATGGTCATCCATTTTTTAATAATAATGAAAAAAGGATATGAATTGATTTTCGAAATGTTTTTTTCACCAAAAAAAATCATTAAGATATCTTCGTTAAATATTTCTTATTTTATTTAATTTTTTTAAATATCCTCCATCTGTCATACGGTCGGATTTTCATGCATTAGTTTCTATGCAGTGCATTCTAATTATGTTCAAAACTCAATATGGTACTTCTTCCTGTATGATTCATCTCAAAACTAGGATATCTGAAGGGGTAGATGTGCCTTGAACGAAACTTATTGTGGCACAATGAAAATGTACTAGTACTCTCACTCATGGCTCAATGCCATCTTTTTCTCAAGTAAATTTGTGAAACTAAACTCTAAAATCATTCCATGCATTAAGTCATTCTTTATTTGCTCTATGATTACTATTTACCTTTTTGAAGCTTTTTTGCACTTTTCCATGAAACCTGTGAAAAATGCAAGCTCTTCTCTAAAGGATTAAAACGTTGCAGTTTTTACTTCTCAAGATACGTGCCTAAATATTCATTTATGCCCAGTTGAAAAACAGGTGACTACAAAAAAAGAGCTCCTTGTTTGTTTCTGTAGGTGCACTCCCTCCCATCTCTATTCTCTTTATTCAAGAAGTTTTCGTGCCGAAAAAGTTTTGAGAAAAACATATGATGAAATTTTAAAAAAACCAAGTGACTTTAATTATTTCCCGGCGTCATAATTCAAGCGGACATTTGTAAACGTACATATTTCAAAACTCACTAAAGTTAGGTAATTAAAGGAAAGACATATTTTTGACCTGCTACTACATAAAGTGCTTTGCAGTGGAAAATCTCGGGTTACTCGGCTCCCAGTCATGACCATAACTCTCCATTCCGTGTCTCCCTCGGAGGTTTTTAAGGAAAGCATTAAGTTTCTCCTCTATCTTTTTATGAGAATATTCGCGTCGTTCTTTTTCGCGTTTCTTCCCCTAGCAAAATAAAGAAACAGGACCAAAGAAATAACCGAAATGGATGGGCAGATTACTGGAAACAATACACCTAGCTAGAGTTCCTCTTTATATTTCCTTCCTCTTTACCCTCGGTTATTTCTAATGTATTTTTTATTATCTATGCCTCATTTCTTTGAGATGGATTACAAAAAAGTGGAAAAAATTAGGAGCGTGAGGGGACCGGGTCCATATTAAAAAAAAGGCGTAGGGGTAGGCAGGAAATTTTTTTTTTAAGATTTTCAACTCCACCTCGCTTTCTTCATTTCGGTATCTCTTGCACACGCCTCCACTTTCAGCCCTCTCTAGGAGCTTGGCTTCTTGAACTTATCCTCTACTTCGTAACCTAACTCCCTCCCTCTACCTCCACACACTCACCTCACACACAGACGCAAGCAACCTTGCGAGAGCTTTGAGAGGGCTACCTCCTCCCCCTCTAAAACTCTTCTTCTCCCCCGGAGTGAAAGACGTTTGGACATAATTTACTTTGGTCCGGAAAGAAGTAAGCAAGGAAACACTTCCTTCCCCGAGATTTTATTTTCTATTTATCCCTCTCCTCCTTCCACAGTCCCCTCCACCCAAATCCCACCTCGACCGGAATTCTGGAGAAAAAAAAGGGAACATGGGAAGGGCGAGGGAAGAGGATGGTCGAATGGGGTGGGAGGGTGGATTTTGAGGGCTAAAACGAGAGTGGCAGACAGACAGATGGCAGAAGTTTGTGTGTGTGTGTGCATGTGGGCACGAGAGTGTATGTTTGTGTGTGTGTGGATATGTTTTCGCCGTGGCGCGGATAGAGAGGGGAGTCTGCGGCGGCAGCGTCGAGATTGGGTCCGCAAGGAGTTGCAGCGGTTTTCGACCGGAGTGAAGTTACCTAATCTCGCCGTGGGATGGATTGAGGCTGGAAATAGGGGATTGCGGGAGTGGGGTGCACACGCCGGAAAAATTTTCAGCCCCCCCTCCCTTTACCTCCCCTGCCCCGTGGAAGGAGGATCCCTCGAGTTAACCTCACTTTTCCACTCCTCATCCCTTCACATCCCACCCCAGCCCACAACTCCACGACGGGTGGATCCATCCATCCATTCCTTTTGGTCACTTTTCAATATCCACGATCTTTCCACCCATTCCCTGGGAGCTGTCCGGAAGAATTCACAGCCCTTCCCATTCCCCCTACCCTCCACCGCCATCCTCTCTCTCTCTCTCTCTCATCCCCACTCAACTATTTCGGAGCAGCCCCGTCGCACTCCCTTTTATCAGTTTTGGCCCTTCTCCTTCTCTCCCCGCCCTCCCACGAGGATCGGTTCGGGCGATTTTGGAATCTTCTACTCCCTCCCTCTTCATATCCTATCGCTACACCCCCCGGGTTGGAAGAGGTTTTATTCAAATGGTTTCCCGGTCCTTACTTTTGGGTAACGCATGAAGGACTTCCAAAGTATAACTCGCCCGTCGCTGAGTTGGATCACGAGACTGCATGGACCTTAAATTATAAGACTTGGGCACCGCGGAGTGCATTTCGTGCTATTGCGTGGTGGTGAGCGTGAAGAAAGGACGCTTGTGTCATATTACTGGAGCTCTCTTTGTTGTCTGTGATCGCCAGTTTTTAATCGTTTTAAGTATGATAGGTGATACAACCGTCAGTGTGGTAAGAAGAAGGTATTTTTATGCTTCATGAAAAGGGTTTCTCATTACGTACTGTCCCTGATTTTGCTTAGTGTCCTGACAATCAGACATCGATCAAAATCTTACCGTCCAAAAACTGTAGTCTCTTATGAATTTATTCACTAAAACGTCACAATACAGTCTAATTTCTTTAAGAAGTTCATAGAATTAATTTTTTTAATTAAAAGTGTATGGAATTAGTGATATTAGCAGAATACTGGAAACCTCTAATTAGAGCGTAGTCCTGTATGGCTTAAAAATCGGTATTTTGGAGAATAAAGAGGAATGGACGCACCCGCATTTCAAAAATATTCTGCCTCCGTTAGATTTTATATATTATATAGAATATTTTTGAAATGCGGGTGCGAGAAATGATGGAGAAAATACGTGTAAGATAGAGAGAAAGAAAGTAACCGATGAAGTGCTGAACGTACTAAGGGAGTACTAAACTTTACAAAAGGAAAATCTACGAATTAAACAAATATTATGGAAGATACGTCAAAATAGATATTGAAGAGTTACATTGAATCAACTTGTATGAAGGAGAGAGAGGGGAGAAGGGAATAGGAACTGAGGAAGTTGAAAGTACGTTCGCATAAGGAGAGATGATTCTAGGAAGGAACCGAATTAAAGCACATAAGACTCTTTGCATATGATATACAAACTTCTGACCAGAAGGTTACAAATATTTGATTATTATAGATAAAGGGATGTTCAAACAAATTCATTCCCTGCGGCCAAAAGCGACGGTTTTCAACCCAACTCAAAATATCTGTGTTCTGAGAGTTTCCTGCTTCATTTGAGACCGAATCAAAATAAAACTACTGAAAGCGGTACAACTAGAATGTAGCACTTCATGGAATATTTTAAGTCATTTCTAAAGCTAATTGGGTGCCTAATATTCAGTGCGTAGCAAGAATTTTATTTAGACTACAAAACTTAAAATTTTAAAAATGTTTTAAATTCATCTGAAGTTTTAAGTAGATTTATATGAGAAAACTCCTCAAAAAAATATTGGAGGTAAAGAAGTTTATTAATTTAGTTAAAAATTAACCCAAAAACAGCCATTTTGGCCTTTACATTGGATTATTAAGAAACATAACAATTATCATACGATAATAGTTGATAGTAACAAAACACATAATTATGAAATAAATAACTGGGCTAGAAAGCGTGAAAAATATTTATATTGCCAGGAAATATTGATAGCTAAACCTGGATGTACTCAATGGAGGAGCACAAAGTAGGTACGTCCATACATCAGCCAAAAGTTATAGGTCAGCATTTAAGCGAAAATCTGTGGATTGAGGATGAGAAAGATGAAGGAGGTTGAGACGTCAATGCTAGGAGAAAGTGGAATGAGTGAATTGAAGGTGTGCGGAAGAAAGCACGTAATAGATTTCTGAGTCACGGATTCACGGCAATAGGGGAAGGTGAAATAATGGTGTGTCGCTCGCTTTGCGAGAGGAAACGTGCAGAGAAAAATGGTGGAGGAGATCGTGAGGCCTGTCGCGACCGTTCATGATCCCGTGGAAAACGCATTAAATCGTTTAATGAGTGTCCCCGTTACAGAGGAGCGATCCCGAACTTAGAGAGCAGCCTACTCTTAATCTCAGCGAGATTTCACAGAGGGAGTTCCCTAGGTCGTCCTTTATACCAAAGGAAATTTAGAGGTGTCTAAAACTTTAAGGTTGGTGAGACAATTTGCAGGCCAAATGGGGGAGCAATATTCCAGGATTTGCAAAATAAAACCAGAAAATATTGTCCAAAAAGCTTAAGGGTTGTCAAATTTGGCGAACCTGTATAGGAAACCTAAGAAAGAGGAGGCTTTGGAGGATTATTTCGATTTTTTAGTTGAAAGTAAGCCTAAAATCAAATATTACGCCCAGCTCATTACTGGAAAATTAAATTATCAAGAAAACTAAATCGCATTCCTCTCCAACCACAGACATGATCATGCAGTCCTGAGATAGAATCGTCTTAAAGTGAAACTCAACTCAGCGTAGAAAACTCAATTTTTTTCACTTCATCACCAGTGAAAGAAATATGAAAGGCAGTCACTAATTGACGAGTTCAAAAGTTGCCTTTGAAGTTGAGATGGCCGGGAATTTAATTCAGAAAACGAAATTTATTTATTTCTCCCTTGTGATGGGCATACTTTTGTAATCCCAGAAATAAACCTACTGCAGAAAGGAACTTGCGTACATTTTTCACGCCTCTATGGGTATATCACGCGGAGTGAACGCGTGCATAAAAGACAGTGTTTTTTCTCCGTCTATCATACCCTCTCCAACTTTGCGCCGTGCTGACATCAAGTAGAGTTTTAAGAGAGCATTCCATCTCGGTTTCCAGGCCTGAAACTCGATGAGCAAGAAATATTTTTAGCGGAAATATTCCGTTAGTCCTTCCTCCTCTCTCCACTTGAAATTTGCTTCCCTTCCATACGAGCTCTTCTCACAGTAGGCTGAGTAAAAGGTGTGTCAAAACACTTCAACATGACTGCAGCGGTCAATTATTCGCCGGGAGGAATGAGAATGTTGATAATATTCAATTTCCAACACTTTGGCTCACTGAACTACTGCCAATCATTTGAAAAAGGCAAATAAATATTTTAAATGAATTTGAACTGTAAGGAAGGAATGACAAGGAAATATAATTTAGCTTTTTGGCCGAAATGACTATATGCCCTTATTAAGTATTATGATTCCTAGTTAAAATTCTATTGCATCTGAAAATAGTAAGTATTAAGTTTTCATAGCTTTCAAAATTAAACTAAATTTAGAACCTTTATATTACTACAACAAACCTCAACATTGTAATAATAATAGTAAGTAATGGTAACTTAGTTTATAATGGTTTAGTTAATTGAAAATTTAAAGATTTACTTGTATATTAACATTGTTATCGTAAATGTGTCCGAATATGCTATAGCATTCTCGGCCAAATATAAAAAATCTATATTGTATTTTCGAAGTTTTATAATAACTCTCAAATTCGTTCTTTTTCGGCATAATATTGTTCATGCATCCATAGATACGGTAAATTCACTTAATAGAGTGGACTTGTCGCTAGATAGAAAAATATTTTAGACTTTATATCGTATAAATTATAAATATATTATTATTATTACTGCGCATATTCGCTCAGTAACAGGTTTTTCATGATCCAATAACAGAGGGAGAAATGATTTTCAAAGTCCCAGTGAGCATCATTATTCCCCTTTCTTCAATTTTAACCAATCCCGTTAACCTCAAAGTTCCGTCTATAAATATCTTGCATGATTCCGGCTTAGCTCGCAACGGAAAACAAGAAATCGATGTCATGTTAGCATTGGAGGGTTCTCCAGCCAATTAACCGATTCTCCGTTCCCTTGAGTACAACTCTTTCGTTTGCAACAGATATTCCACCCCTTCCCCACTTTGTTCTTCCCCTGGGATCTGTCCGCGGGCGGCAAGAGTTTCTGCAGTATCACGAAAATAAAAAAATCCGGCAATCGCGGCTTTTAACGGCTTTTGAAGGTTTTCAACAGTCACATCCATGGAGGTGAAGTGAATAAAGAAGAGTAAAAAGCAGCTGAACTTTTTAAACTTTTCGACTGGTCCAATATCGTGGCTCCGGAATCCCTTGAACTTGATGGTTGGCGTGAAAAAAATTATGAAAAAACAAAATGAGAATAAAGAATCGCTCGGGTCTCGCGTGTTTATTTTCCCGTTGCGCAGAGCGAAAACACTCGCGAGGCAACGGGCGTCCATGCTTTAATAAAAAAAATTATACCGGCTCTTTAAACGCCTCGAGGAAAAAACTCGAGGGAATCAGCGATTTCATGGCCACTCTTGACCACTACCGCTGCCGAGTTACGCTGCTGCGCGCCCGCTCGAATCGGGGCAAAAGCCACCCAAGGCGGACGCCAACCCCGCTCACGAGATATATTTTTATCTCTCTTTTCTCTCTCCTTCCCCTCCTTCACCAAAACTCCCGAGGAGAGACCACCTGCATTATGCTTTCCGCTAAATATTTGGTCGGGACTTTCATTTTGTAGGCAACCCTTTCACTTCCAAATTCTTTCTTCGGTTACTATCGAAAAACGGCCGTTTAATGTTTCTAGGAGGTATATATGCTCATGGAATGATTTTATTCTATCTTAACGATGCATGTGGGCTTATTTACGTACGTGATTATCATTCCCATGTGCGGGTCAAGGATACAAAATAACATAGAAGACAGGACACTCGTATGAAAGCTTTATTGTAACAAAAGTTTAGTCATTATGAAAAAAGGCATAGTTTGAATGCAAAAGGCAAAGGTTTATAAAAGCGTGGACAGGTTCACATTGACTAATATTCCCCCTCATTGAAGTTAATAAACATAATCTGAATCTTAATCTAGTGCTTTCGTGGCTATTGTGCAACAGAATGAGGATAACTGATTTCCGTTACATACCACAAGGTTTGTGAAAGAAGTAACAATGTATTAATGTACCGAAATTTATCATGGTATTTTATTCATTCCTGTGAGGGGAGTAATAAAAACCAATGCTTTCCACTTAGCGTAGGTGTCCGTTTTAATACGTAAGTTCACTTTTTTATATCCGTAGTTGGAAAAGATGACGTTGACGGAAAGGAAAACAAACAATGAAGTGCTAGGCATGGTGGGGTAGGAGAGAGGATTGCTTGGAGAAGTAATTAAGAAAAATGGATGCAAAATAATTACTTGTATGTATATTGATGAGCAGAGGGATGCTGAAGACTGTAAACAGAGGGGAGAATGTCATGCAAACGATGAAGGAATGGGATAGCGATGTCGGATGGAATGAAGGGAGGAAGTAAGTATACGGAGCTGGAGAGGGACTTAATTGTAAGGCTGGGGGTTTCGTTTTGCTATGTTAAGAGAGACATGGGAATTGTCGCTGTACTGTTTGGTTGCTTGTGTCCATCCAAAACCTACCTTAACCGATTGATTACCGATAATAATAATCCGCGGTTGCACACGACCAATATCCAGAATACTGTTCTCGTTACGTAATGCTTCATTCGTTCTCTATCACAAAGCTGATATATGTTCAGTGCAACTAAAAGCATTAATAAAAATAACTTTGTCATGAAGTCACTGCTTGTCAAACAGTGGTGAAGAAAAGTTGCTTCGCTCGTGCGTGCTCAGGTGGCTGCTGTCCCAACTGTCATCCATTTTTGAATGGCCATGTGTCGAGACCCAGGCTAAAAAGGGGATTCTAGCTTGCACCCGCGTCATCCCACGGGTAATCTATCCTCAAATTCCCAAGTCCGCCCGCATAAATTCGCTGAGTCGATCAACGAGTATACTGATCATATATATTGCGTTGCGGACGCTCACGATTCGGCGAGAAACTCCCGGAGAAGTAGGGGTTAGGGGATAGGGAGGGTCGGTGAGTGTTAATACTCGATTTACCAAAAGGTTTATTGAGTGCCTGGACGAAAGAGATTGGAAAGTTCTGCGCGTCTGGCGTGCTACGGGAATAAAAAAAAATTTGCGTCCAAGAGCTGAAACTCGAAAAATTATACCTCGGTTGTCCTTCCTCTTGGGCGCTTGAAAAATTCCCGATCTCTCCTCTTTTATTTTTTTAGAAATTTATCAATACTGGACAGCTGCGGCGAATCCTGTTCCCTTATCTAGGAGGACTAAAATGGTCCCAGAGGGAGTGAGCGGCGGAATGCAGAGAGGGTGGCGAGATGGAGAGAGAGAGAGAGGCTTGTGATAGTAAAAGTTTATTTCTATCCTGGGGCATATATTTTCCGATAGACCATAAAATAAAATATAAAAAAATTCAAAGAGTTAGCTCTTGAGATCCCAAACGAAAATCAACCAAGATAATACAAGATACATGAATGAATTTAATGTGTCCTCTAAAAAATCGGTGATAGTTGAAAGTTATGTTCAATTATATTTTTCATCGATAAAAACGTGAAAGTTTGAGCGTAATGAGGCTCGGTATACGGAATAGAGTTTCTTAAAGAGTCATCGATAACTCGTTTTGTGCAGCTTTCGTAATTCCTTATTTAATTAATATTCATATATATCTACTGATTATTATTGCTGGCATTAAGAAACTTTATAGATTTACTAAACGATATTTCTTATGTAATCATCAATACAGTTGATGCTATTCATTCCAGTTTATAATTTCTGGTTCAGTAGGCAAGTGGTTTTCTGAGCATATAACATGCTCACGTTCGCATATCGTTAGAATGCTGGGGAAAAAAGGAGCAACCAATTATAAACCTTTGCAATTGAATGAAAATATGACTCATATTGTCACCTCAAAATAAGCGATATCATAGTGTGCACATAATCTGACCGGACACCCTTGAAACAATGTATGTTTTTCTAAGTAATTTAATGCGTACAACAGAATTTTCGTTGTTTTGGTTGTTAGTAATGAAAAAGAGCCTTTCTTTTATTGAATTGCACTAGAGTAGAGCCATTTATATGAGGTGTCGGCGAGAGGAAGGGGGAGTGTGTAGATGGGAAGGGTTAGGGAGGGAGGGAGTGAGGCGGATGGCCAGGGAGGGAAGGAACACAGGAGTAGCTCCCAGCATCGGCAAGTAGGGTATGTTTCCGGTGCATGAGTTATTCATTGGGCTTAAGAGAGCGAGGCCGAACGGACGACCAGCCGGCTCTCTAACACGCGACGCTTACTTCCAACGATGTGTGTGTGTGGAGAAGGTCCACAACGCGGCCGCGAGAGGCGCTAGGAAGCAGAATAGAGGAAATAAAAAAACAATGTACATACATGCATACGTACATAGGTGGAGAGCGGCAGAGGAGTGAGTGCGGGAGAGGTGGGAAGTGCCCAAAAGTGGGGGGGATCGAAAAATAAATCTGTGACCCTACCACCAGCTCCCCGGACTGCGCGTGGTATCCAACCCTCCACTCCCTCCCCACATCCCTGAATAGGGTTTGTGGGGAGTAGGTGCGGGGAATAATTGTGAAATACGGAGGGTCAAATGAATAATGGCCTTCTCCCGCTCGCTCGTAGTGGCTGACAATAGTGAGTCAGAATAAATGACGGAATTGAAACGGAAAAAGGCAATGGGGTGGCATACGTGCCGTTCACGAGTGGTCAACGCCTCCAGTCACCTTTCCTTCCGGCAAACCTACCGATTTGGAAATCTTTAATTCTTCTTACGAGTGGTTTGGTTGCTAGTTGTAGTAGCAATCGTTTCAGCTGCGATAGGTGATATAGCGTCGATGATATGTTGAAGGAAATCGTATTATGAAACCTAATCGCTACTAATCCAAAACCTTCGTTACTCAGCGAAATCGTCACTCATCGATGTATTTGGTTAAACATGTGTTAATCTGACGACACTTAAACGATATATTCATTAAATGATAAAAATTTGGCTGATATTATTGGATTGATGATGTGTGAAAAATAAATTGTTTTCGCTTATTTAGATGCAGCTAATTAAAGAATTCTTTCATAGACAAGAGTCAATCACCAATATGCCCATTTTTTGTTATTATTCTGCCATATTTATTCCTCTTGGTGGCTTAACTAATATTTTTTACATAGATATGAATGTATTCAGTAATTCCGTCAACTTGAAACAACCATGATTGCCACATTTATGTCATCACACGGGTAATACCTACTTGCGGAATTTTACCGGACGCTGGATATTATTTTTGGTATCGTCACAAATTTTTAACTTTGAATTTTTGCTCAACTATGTCCCACTTAGAGTTTTGACTTTAAAATATCAACGCCCTACTTCTCTCCTCCCTGCGTTACGTTTTGTATGTTTTATCGCCGCGTTTTAAACTTTAATTTTGTCGATAAGAAAAAGACAGTGCAGGTCAGATTTTATGTACTCAGAGAAATCCCTAATTAGGTGAATAGCAGCTCGCCACCTTCGCAGGCCTTCGTTTTTTCCTCAGCAAAAGAGTCAATTATTCCAGTAACTCGTGGCAGGTGAAATGGGTTTTTAAATGCTAATTGATTGCTCGTGTGACAGCGCAAAACGGTTCCCATTCGGGGAAGGCTTTGGAAATGTGTCTCCGAGACGAATTGCAGGTCGTGAGAGAACCACGTTTTGCACTCAACCAATTAAATTGCCGGGATTTGCGAATGAATCTGGGGGGGAGTTACATATCCTCGGATATCTCCGGCCCTCGGCCTAAGTGATAGGATACGAATTTAAGGTAATCGTGCGTTACTCTTGCCCATGCTGCGAGTCTCCATTTCGTACGGAAGACCATAAATCGATCATAAAATTTATTGGCATCTCAATATTAAAAAAATTAAGGAAAAAATTTTACCTAAAACCCCATTTGAATTTTGTTATATATTTTACGCTTGTTGGCATAGTGAGCCTCAAGCCTATTTTTATCTCCCTGCTTTTCATTGCTGTGCATCAATAAAGATCTGTTAATGTAGCCATGCAGATATATTCATTCACTAGTTGGAAAAATTAATTTTTCGGTTTTTTATTTCAGTGATTTGTTCCATCACTTAAGTCTTCCCAAAAATATTCCACTTATAATATCATTCGATTAAAATTACAAATCATATTTAAAAATAAATTAGTTACTTTAAAGAGCAAACAAAATCGATCAGTTAGATTTTCGACTCTATGAACAACCTTCACGTTTTTTTAAATGTGTGTTTCGGCTCTTTTAACAACAGTTCACTTTGTTAAAGTGTGCTTTCAACTCAATTAGCAAGATTTCACTTTTTTTAAGTGTGCTTAAATGATTCGAATATATGAGGAAAATTTTCCTATAATTATAATTTTTTGTCTATATTTCAGCACCAGAGCTTATTCCTTTTTCTTGATTTCGACTATCATTATTCTAGGGAAGATCATCATTATCCACGTTCGAAAATAATAATATTTTTCAGATTTTTTACTTTAGGACCGGTTACTTATTCAATTTTGTGGAAACGAATTGAGCTAGTTTATCCTCTAAACTAAATTACTTGACTGAACAAAAAAGGCTTAATGATTTTTTAAACGATACAAGATTTTTTCTTAAATTTATGCTTCATATTGTATTGTTTTTGGAGTGATTTTATAATTGAGTCTGGTTTAGCAAACAACATATAACATTTGTCATTTATCTGATAAATCTGATCTAATTAGTCTTTGCTTTGTATCTTTGAGGTCCCACTTTGTAGGCTGTTCACTTAAACACCCGAAAGTTTTTATTTCCATTAATGAAATGTTTCGTTTTCTCTTTCACAAATTTGTATTAAATATTTAATTAATTTAGGTGAAAGTATTTTTCCATAATATTTATTTCTAAATACATACATTGCTGGATAATGTACGTACATATGTACGAATGTGGCGGGGATCGAGATGGTGCGGGGGCTAGCGTACTGGCTTCCTACCCAGAGGGCCCGGGTTGAAATCCCGGCGGTGTTGAATATTTTTCAGAGGTATCTCGATCCCTACTTGAGGTGCTTTGTGGAGGGCACTTTGAGTGAGTACGCCGTCCGTCGGATGGGACGTTAAGCTGCGGACCCCTTGGCGCCTTTCGTAAAGAGTAGGCTAATGCCGACGCCGGGTTTCTCTCCACTCTTCATCCTTTCCTATCCATCCCCTATGGCGCAAATGACCTTAGCTGTCGGTCGCCTCCCCTCAAAACTACTACTACTACTACGAATGTGTAGAAATACACTCAGAATACATTAAGTGAGTACAAATTCATGCACACTCCTACATGACTCTATGTACCGTAAAATTGTTTTATTGCAAAATTTATCAGTGTAGCGTATATACGAGTATGCACACGCAGTATCACAAACACTTTTCATTTGTCCACGAAGTAAAACATTCCGTGAGCATGCCGTAAAAGACGTTCCTGGGAACTACAGGCATAATGTTGATACCTTCCGCAATATGTGGAGATGAGTGAAGTTACTTCGCCGGATTTAACACTTGCTTCTTCTCTCAGAAGCTCTCAAAGGTCGCGGGAATTCGGAAGTATACGAATTTACGGGGTGCCTGACTTTGCTGGATTAAGCTAACCAAAAGAAAGTGAAGATGTCCCGACTCCTTCAAACTTCTCCTCCGTCTTCCTCTCCCTTCACGGTCATCCACTGTCACGTCCTCACACATTTCAATGGTCTCCTGTTTCTTTTATTAAATCATCTCCTTCAAGTGAGGACATTCCTTTTTTATTACAACATTATTTTGCTTTAACCCACGTTGCTCACCGATAAACCGGTCATTTACTTATTGGGAATCAAATGCATTGCGGAAGAAATATGAATAATCAATCTAAATAAATGCATTAGTGATGTATGTATATTTATTTAGTTATCAGTTCATGTATTACTCCCACTTTATTTTGTTTTAGAGTCTTTAATAATAGGATTACCCTTAATAAAATATAAATGGACCTTTGGGTAACCACCAATCTTCCGAACGGAAAAATGGCTAACAATCTTTCTTTATCCTCTGTCTTCCGCAGTTATGCATGACTTATTCGTGTGTCATTTGAACCAAAGTATTCTCAGTCATTTAATGCATATGTGCAAGTATATATGCTTTTAACCTAATGTAAAATCAGTTTTCGAAAAAGTTGCATGTGAATTTGTTCAGCTTCTTAATAAACGTTCTTCGTTTTCTGAACTTACTCCAGTCCTCGGTAAACCTCAGGATTTCCCCTGATAATTACCGTTCTCCGGTGAAATTTAGCCGTCCCTTTACGGTACAACCTTCCCTCCGTGCCTTGATTCCGTAAGGCTTTAACGTCGACCGCACCACTCACTCCCTTTTCGTACTTTCGCTTATCTTTTCGTCCCTTTTACGGCCTTCTTCATCACTTCGCTTCCCTCCGCCATCCCGTTCATGTTCCATACTGCCCAATTTCTAACTCTTCCCTCATCCTCCTCCTTCCAAACCTCAATTTTACTGCGCCCCTATCCCCAGGGTATCAGGCTGCTGTCGAAATCCCCGATCCAAATCCCCGTATTTTTACCCATTTCCCCCCGGGCCCCATCTCGCCATTCTCAACACATACACGCTTCCCCAAAAATCTTTCTCATTTTATTTCTTCCTTATTTATTTTATTTTCGCGCTCACCCTGTCTTTCGCCACCGTTCTCCCTTCTTCCTATAACTTCCTTGCATTTTTCTTTCCACCCGCATCATACCCCCCGTGCCATACTCGTGTGTCTACCGTAGTTTTAAATCATATGCCGAACCGAAATATTTAGCTATTAAATGATCTCCAAAAAGTGAATTATGAAAATATATATTCTTTAGTCATGTATCTCTTTCCAAATATACCTTTATTTTAAAATGCTATGATATTTGATGAAATAAACAGGCATTCTTCATTGAGTTCCTTACATCTCACGAAGACATACCTGCTTGGAAATTTCAAAGAATCATGAATTAGTCGGCAGGTTTTCATTCCTTGACTAGATCGTGATTTCAAATTTATTTATTTACCAATTAGAGCAATTATTATACCCATACTCTATTTTTTTAATATCCTTCATTTTACGTTAACGTTTATATCAGAACGTTTTATAAAGGCATCATTTTCCATTTAACTTGATTTTTAGTTGGTTTCTGAAATTCATATGAATTTCAAATGAAATTTTAATTCGCCATTGCAAACTTATTTATTAAAATGTTTTAAAATAATTATATAAATTTTTTCAAGTCAAGGAAAGGTTTTTAGCTTTTATCTCTCTACAATGAAGTCGTTTTTATTGCCTCTAAATAAAATAGTTTTCCAGAGGCGTCCATTTGGGATATCACGAAATATCTACCTGGTTATCTATTAAAGAAAAGGATAGATAATAAAAATATTTTTAATTGCAGATGTTCGTAAATTGTCTAAATGAAGCATATATTTTGAAGGTCCTTCGTTCGCAATGATATTTTAGTTAAAAATTACGTTTTCCTCATGAATTCCGAATTTTATCTGTCGTGAAATTTGTTTATCTGTATAGTGGATCAAAGAATACTAATATGGAAAATTCTATTCTATGGAAATCATATACTATTTATCAAATACTATTCTATGGAAAATTAAGGTCACATAATGACATCGATGAACTCTTAATTCGAATGTGAAAAGAAGAAAATGTCTTCCGAGGATGAGCTGTGTTATTCATCTATGACATGTGTCTGCGGAGGAGCTTCTCCCGGTGGTATGCCTGCGAAATACGTATCATGTCATCGTTTTGGAACGCTCCCTATATCTATCCTATAACTATACCCTCCCTTGCATCCATTCCTCCCTTGCTCACCCTTGTACGATATGTATTCAATAAAGACTGATCACGAAGTATTTATTTGCATAATTAGCCGTGCATTATCGAAATTTAATGCTATATCGTTCGGTGGAAGTTAAATTTTAATGAGGCTTATAACTAGTTGCATGTCTCCTCCATCGTTGCCGTAGGATGTTTCAAACTGAACATGTTTCCGCTCGAAATGGGTCATAACAATAAAATTCGTACCACATGGGTATGCGTCACGCATTAATCTAATAATATAATTTAATATGGTATTTTTCCTCAATATATTACAAGATAAAATTATTTATGATCATGCTTTATCAAGCATTCCTGCTCTTAAATTTCCGCTCTTCTTACACTCGATTCATCTCTCCCTTTACGGGTGTCTCTCTTATTGTCTGTTATTGTGTCTCTCCCCCCATACCAATTCCCCGACGGATTTCAACCCTTCCAACCACGATATTCTCCCTCTTCAACCCAACCCTGTTCTTCGCATCTCGCGAGGCCTTCTCCCTCCCGAACAAGTTCGACTCCCCCTCCCCCCAAGAGGCCCCCACCCCATGGGGAAAACATAATCCAAAGCGCTCCTTTCCCCGTTCACTCTCTCTCTCTTTACCCTCGTGGTTTCTTTCCGCTCTCTTTCTAGCCTACCCTCTTCCCGCTACGTTCTCGTCGTCTCGGTCGACGGCCGCCCCTCAACGGGTCCCTTTTCTGACTTGGCGGGTTGGTTGGCACGGGGAGGGAAAGGAGAGAGAGAAAGAGACCAAGAACCGAATGCTTCTGGGGTGGGCGTAGCAAGTCGCGCGGGTCCGTGGGAGAGGGGATGGAACACGGGCGGCGTGGGCGGGTTAGGGGAGGGATGGATGGATGTAAAAGGGGGATGAGGACGTGGTGGGAGAGGAGTGGGGAGTGGCTCGACTCTTGAGTGAGTGAGTGGTTGGTTTGGCGAAGGGGAGGGAAAATGGAAGTGGACGACCGCGGAGGCGGTGGAGTAATATTTTCCCATCAGCCATTGGAATCCTCCAGCCTCCCCTTTCGCTCTTCTTATTTTTTTGCCTCCATTTTATTCACTTCTCCGCACCCGGAAACGGTCTCGCCGGGGCGATTATTGGCATAAAGAGATTCTTTCCCGAGGTAGCGGAAAGGAGTAATGGGACGAGATGGGTAGAATACAGGAGGAAAAATAAATAGATATGAGCGTGTGCATATGTATGTGTATTATAGTATGTACGCATTAAAGGATTAGCGAATTCATAGAAATCCGATGAATCCCTAATATATACGAAGAAATTAAATATTGGTAATAGAGAAATTACACCATACTGAATAAATGGTTTTAAAGACTGCAAAAATCTCAATGCTGTGTGGATGTGTCCACACACAGACAAATGCAAATAAATGAAAGCCACACGTGTAACGTACTCTACAAACTATGATTTTTATGCGTAATTTAACGTTTGAATTTTGAAAATGAGCGAGTTGAGGAAAATAGAGGGGAAAATATGTAATGCGTACGTTTTACAAATGTTACTTCGATCCCGTTTGAGTGGAGTCTTGGGCACAATGAGAAGAAAGAGTGATGCATATTGGGTGGTATGAATAAGATAGACGTGGTAGACAAGTGTAAATAAAATTATTTGGAGCAGATTTTTCTGTCGGGTGTTATTCTGGAATATGGAAGGATTGTCGCAATTACGCTTCTCGATCATTAAGCATGGGAATCTCCCAAATATCGTCTCCAGAACGGAGTACAATTCATGTTCCTTGTGCTTACTTATCAAAAAAGCTTGATCTGAGCACCACACCTAAATTTATGCCCAGGGAACTTTGTAGTGTATTAGGTCGCGGTTGCGGACATCAATGAAAAGGGATTGGGAATGTGAAACCAATTTAAGGATTATGATTGCTCAAACCTACCGTTCAAGGTAGATTTTGGATGGACAAAGGCTGAACAGCAATACAACGATGGATTTCGTTATATTTCCTAACAAAATGCCACCTGACATCAACACATATATTTTCCTAATTTTACCGAGATTTAAACAGATAAAATACGTGGTTTAAATGGAGACACGTTTAGCTAATTGCACCTCTGATATGAAACCATCCATTTTTATTTTTACAAAAATATTAAGTGTCGCAAAACTTCTGCTTTTAATGATTACGAACCCAGGTCAGCGAAGAAAATATTCTGGGGGTACTTGCTCTTATATATCAAAACGAAATTTTAAAAGGGAAACGCTAATAATGGGAATCCATGGCGAGTTACCTACAAATAATTTTCCTGAATCGATAGTTTTCTGGCCCCTTGCCACAAGGCCGTTCGATTTATCGTGAGATTACAAATCTATTAATGCTGATTTAAATTAATGAAAGGGATTTCATTCTCTTCGTAATTGTAAAATGATGATTTGTGAATGAATACCAAAGATGGATTGCGTTATGTGAAACTCGCAACGATGACGTGCGTTTTAGAGGAATTTTAGAGGCCTAAATGCTGTATAGACATAATTTAATTTACCCGAAATCAGTTTTAGCAAAATAATTGTTTAAATTGTACCAATGCCCAAAATTCATGTTTTCGTTTATATTCATTGATCATTGATTCTTTAAGGATGTATCCGTCATTCCTGTAATATTTTCTAGCATAAATATTAATGCTTTGAAAATTTATGGATTTTGTTTCTTGTGTTGATATACAAGTACGTTGTGAAATACGACCAGAGGTAATCTATTTATCCTCCTTCCCAAACTGTAACATGTATTACTGTGGGAAAAGGGCTCAACAAAAAAGTATACGATACGTCTTTCCTGTCAATATTACACAATGTCACGTTAAACCACTCGTACAATACTTTATTCGCCGCGTGGATGAATTGTGTTCATCAAGATTCAGTAGCAAATAGAAAAGAGTTACTTCCATTGCGGTAGTTGCATCCACGCTCATTGCCTTAATAGCAACAAACAGAGCTGCTAGTTTTCATAAAGTTATTTTGGTCCTTACGATTTTCAATCTGGGAAAACAGAGTTATTTGGTTGCTCATTTCATGTGCTTCTACCAGCTGAGAAGTGAATAGGATATGAAAATGTCTTATTATTGAATGAAGTGAAAAAATATGAAGTTGTGCTCAAAATTTTAGTCTATGCAAACTTAAATATTTTGCACGTTCCCACTCTTGAACCAAAAAATATATATGAATGTCAACTAATTAGATCCGCTAAGAAGAAGCTAAGAAGATGGATGACTTACAGGACGACGGATGTGCCTCCGGTGAATTTTTCTCCATACAGCGATGAAATACGGATCGGGCTATATATAAGGTCTGTTCGTAAAAAGAAGACACGGTTTAAATAAATACTTGATTTTATTAGTTACCCTTCAAGCATGCTTGTCGCCTTCAAATACCTTGGCAGCCCTTGGCTGCCAATACAACGCTCCCAAGGTGTTTTCTAGCTTTCGAATGCTACCTTGAAAGCTTATTTCGAGATATCCTTTAAGTTCTAGGAACAATTTTGTTGTATATCTTCAATATTTTCAAATAGACGCCCATTCAAGGTGAATTTCAACTTAGAAAATAGGAAAAAGTCCGCTGGAGCAAGATCTGGAGAGTAGGATGGCACCTTGCATAGGGGTGACATCAGAATTTTCGGTAGTGAAGGCGGGTAAAATAACCTCCGAAACAATCCTGGACCCTTAATTTAAGTGGTTTCCTATGCATAGCCAAGCCTCCTTCCGTCTGGTTAAGGTCGTTCGCAAATCCGGTCGAGAATATGAAGCTTGGGATACGTCCAGCGAAATATTAAGTGCAAGATAAGCGAAGACGCATTGATCTGCCCCGAAAGGAGTGCTCTCGTGCGGCCACGCGATCTGAACTCTGCCCTTCTTATATTCCCCGCACTCGAGTGGATTTCTCCCGAAGTTTGTAAATCAGCCCTACTCTTCTGCCCCCCCCCCTCTCTCTCTCCCCCCTTCTCCTACCCCCCTTCCCTCCCCGAGAGTGGGAGTTGGACCTCAGGGCTCCCTCGCCGTGGGAGAGGTCGCGCATCGTCCTTCCGTCTCTCTCCCACGGAATCGCAGGACGAAGTAGAATTTGGGGTGAGTGGGGAAGTGGGCGGAAAGGGATTGGACGGATCAGGGAGGGAGGGAGACTGGGGTCGGTGGGGTGAAGAAAGATGGCAGGAAGGATAGAGATGGGGGAAGAGATGCGAGTCGGAAGGCGACGAGGGAGGAGCGAGTTCTTCTTCGGGAGAGGGAGTGGGGAAATGGCGAGGAAAGAGTTTGATGGGGCGGTTTCTGATGGGATGGAGGTCGGGGGCCGTAAAAGACATGGGGCGAGGAGGAGGGTGTGATAAACCTGCCGGGTGGGAAGAATTAGGGAGCGTCCCCAGGGGAGGGGGCGTTAGACGGTATGGGACGGGGTGAGAGGGGAAGGGGAGGCGAACAAGGAGAAACAACGGAAAGGGATTCCTCTCCTCCTCTCCCCCTTTCTCTCTCTCTTGAAAAGTTAAGGGTCGGTTTGGCATCGCTCCGGCTCATGCTCCGCATTCTTCCCGATTCCGATTTATTATCTCAATATTCCTCAGCGACGTCAGCGAGCATCCGCCAGTGAGAAATTCGAGGATTCCCACGTCTACGGACGGGATTTAATATTCCCTTCTAGTGCCTCCGGCTGTAGATTGCTCAAATAGATTAAAGCACTAACGGATAACTTATAGGATGTTAATTTTGAAAGGAAAAGCGTTCGATCGCGTTGATTTCAGAGAACGGCACTTTATTTATTTAATTATCTGAGTGAGTTGGCGTTACCATTGTGAGATTCTAAAGCCACTATTGGCGTGGGCTACTTGGCAACTTACATCTAAACGAGGGAAGTGATCGGTAAAAAATTGGACAGGGTTGACTCTAAAATGAAAAAATATATGCTTCTTATGGAAAAGTAATTGTATTCCGTAGAATGATTAGTGAACAATCCATCTTAGTATCATTTTTCTATATTAAATATATTGATTTACATATTAGGTGGTGATGTTATTTTTTCAAGAGCGCCATCTATAAACATATACAAGAATTACCAACGTAAACTTGTTAATCGTGTTGCTGGAAAAATGTTTGAAAATATGCATTGAACATACTTCTTAAGCTGTAACGAGCCCTGCTATGTTCATAAATGAGCAGATAACTAATTAGGTAAGTGTCGGTTGGGTTTCGGATATCATCATTTTATATGAATTAAAGATATTGATTGCATTCGTTTAGTTTTTCGGGTGAATAAATTTGACTGTCGGTATTTTCGATTTTTTCCTGTTATACATTAGATATACATACGAGTACGTATTCATTATAAGCATTAGGGTACTAGATTGATGGTGGGTTTTCGATAAAATCTAGAACTACACACTTCTTAGCTACTTAGCCCTGACTAAAATCCCACATAATATCCCTAAAACCCATATTTTATTAACTCATTATCTCTGCATAATTTCCAGCGCCCATAATTTCATTCAAAATGTATAATCCTTTTCTCCCTCTACCTTGCTTTCTCAGCAATCTACTATTTCCGTCCTCAGAACCCATCCCATAGCCTCTCAGTATCCCCTACATCCGCTTGTCTTGCCTTCGAATTTTTCCTAACAGCAGTCTCTCTTCCCCTACCAAGCCCAAAACTTGCTTGTTTTTCTTCCCGCCCATTTTATTTTTTCCATTTTTACAAAACATCTCAAAATCTTCCAATCTACGCTTATCATCTTGCCTAAACGATCATGTTTTCGAATCATGCAAAACTAATATTTTATGTACGATACATCTTGAATAATTGTTAGTGCGTCGTGCAGTGAAACAACTAAATTGTGTAATCGAGGAGTTTGAGAGTATAAGGGGGATTACTGGTTATCGTAAAACTTGAGTCAAATATAGTTATTTGCGATACAATGTTATATCCTAATTTTCGTATCGTATTTATTAACTTTTTTCTTCTAGATGTAATTTTCGCTGAAAGCAACTACAGCCGTCGTAGACCACGATAAAGTACGATAATTTCCGAAGATAATATCTCTACTTCACCTCCAAGAAGCGTTATCTCTCTTCTGAGGATCATGCCCACGATTTTTTACTGCGTAGTATGACATGCACCTTAACGCGTCCTCTATTCTCCATAGAGCTGCAGTTTTGAATCTTTTGTCCTAATACATCAGTGATTTCTTACAGCAGTGTGCAGTTTGACAGGGAGTAATATAATGCTATTGACAAATAAAATTCTTTATTTGTTTCACATATTATAAACAACCGCTTCCCTAACAGATGTTAAGACCACAGGGTTCCGCTCTCTTGATATATTTACGAAACCTTTTAGTGGTTGCTAATATATTTTTGGCGTACGGCCTTTTTGATTCGGTCTACGGTTTATAAGGGATAGTATGATAGTTTCGTATATGGTGTAATATGGTAGCTTTGAAACTGTTTGTTAAGCTGCAAAGGTAATGTACGCAGTCAGAGATTTTCTTTTCTCCTTATTCTATCAAAGGTAATTGTTGTGAGTGTAAATTACATGAACAATTTGCAATTATCTACCAAGAGATTCGTCATCATCAAGACATTTTTTTTCACAAACCATTCTGAAAGCCTATTAAGGCATCAAAAGGTTTGGAAAATCCATCTTTTTCGTGGTCTTTCTTTTCATCTTTCACGATTCTCTTGTTTTTGCCATTATTTTGTATTGGAGAACCTCTTTTATCAATCTACCAATTTTGATGATGAACCAAAGAGATTATTTAAGTTACTCTTTCTTTAAAATGATCTGCCTCTAAAATAATTAAGGTAATCTGATTATGCATTCGAGCGTCTGAAATTCCGTGGAATCATTAGCCGGCATGGAAATATTCGAACGCACACACCGGGACCACTCTTTCACGTGTGGAGTAGCATCATCCACTATTGCGGTACAGATGGAACTCATTTCCAAATAATGAGTCCATTCCATAATCGGTACATATGCTAAACAATGAGTGCGCGTGCTACTTTCGTCGGTTAACCGTAATTTTGGCGATAAAATGATAACGTTTCAATCTCCAAACCAAGACCAAAGCTATTCATAACATTTATTTTCTGTAATCTTTGCAAATAGCTCTTAGCAAAACTCGATGAAAGTATAAGATTAATTTTTTTATTCAATGATAAGTTTTTTCTGAAAATATTTCTAAGCAATGTCGACGCTGTTCGATTAAAAAAGAAATAATATGAGAAATATCGCGGTAAAGGGACGATTATTATAGCAGATGCCTCAATTAAATAGGCTCAGAGATGTTTCTGTCCAACTCGGGGAAAGCTTTCCAAACACAGAGAACATACACCATAGGTGCCTCTGGAGGGAGTTCTCTTTGTGCTGAGTATTGGAAGCCATTCTATTTTATTGATCTTAGCTGATGAATTATGGCCGTAGTTGCGCCAGGAAAAGCGAGGTGTTTCTTTCGACCTCTTTGTGATAGAGAATACTTGCGACTCAAAGTATTTAAAAAAAAACCCTTATTTATTATGCGCGACGATGGCTGGCAGTAGCGTCCTGAGTGGGAGGAAGGAAGGGAAGATAGAGGATATAAGTGGAGGGAATGAAGTATGGTAGGAGGTGAAAAGGGAGAAGAGGAGAGAAGATTTAAGGGTTGTTTGGGCCATGAATTAGGAAGTCTCTGCCAGTCGAGGTGAGGAAGAGAGGGAGGGCAGGAGGTTTCGGGATTGGAAGAGAATAGCAAACAATTTGGAGAGGGAGCAGTGGGAGAAGTGGCTTGATCAGAGGGGATGTGGGAGAAAACACGAGGAGGGATTGAAAAAGGCGATTAGTAGAAGCTTAGCTCTTTCAGCCTACTGGCTCCCAAGTCGGTCGTTTAATCTGAACATGTAGCGATCGGATTTCTCTTTCTGTGCCCTCATAGCTCATCTGCTCTCATGTGCCCCCATCAGTGTGGTGGATCTCGGATCGAATGAGTTGATTTCTTTCACGCGTGCGATTGAGCAACTTCCAGTCTAAATAATCGGCAACCTTTCGGCTTCCGGAAATTCTGAAGCACGGTGAAAAACGTGTCCTCCTCCGGAAATCGCAGTGGGCGATCGTTTATTTAAGTGGAAACCAAGTCATGAGGAATCATAAATTGCATTTGTGGCACATCGCGCGCTAATTTTAACTTAACGACTGCAACTTTGCGTAAAGTTGTAGAGTATAAAATAAGGTGTCTTTGATTTTTCTGGCTAAGCTTTTAATCCATGCACCAAAAATGATTTTAAAAAGAAAGTTAACTTTTCAATATCCACTTTTGCTTCTTTTTGACGTGCTACAGTTCTTATCTCTCGAGTGAAAGGAGCCCAGGAGAAGCCTTTAGGTATACTTTCACGTATATTTTTATTCAACAATGAAATTCCCGCAACAAGTTTTATTTTGGGACCAATATAGACACTACAAAAGGTTCGGTATGAAGTACCGAAGTTTTTGAGATAAAAGTTTCCCGAAATATTGACGTATAGGACCAATGAAGAGATGTTCCTTAAAGTATTCTTAAGTCCCCCAGGAAACTCCTTGAGGAAAAAATAATCTAAAATGGGAAAAGTTGGCAACGAAGGGCGTTCCCGAAAAATATTAACTGATAAAAAGTTTTGCTGGTCCGATAATAACGATGTGCATTAAGCCATTAATCATGTTTTATGACTTTTAAACTGTGCTATAAAATTATTAATCATTGAACGACTTTCTATGAAGTCTTTGAGTAAAGATTTGATCTCGGTGAGTGCCTGTGAACATCTGATATACGTAATTTAGCCTTAAATCTGCCTCTTTACCTTGTTTTTCGAGGATCTGTTGAACGATTAAAAGAAATTTTTAAGATCATATTTCTCATGAGAAATATAGATCTCGAGTTTCGTACGGTAATACTTAGAGCTTACACGAGTACACTTAATTTTTCCTCTAAGCAAAGTATTTATATGATGATAATATTCCAGTTTTGATAAAAGCAATTAACAAAACCTCTGAAGATGGTTTACAGGTCTCAAATTGCACGCTTTTCCTCCAGTGAATCCCGGCACATAATGTGGAGAAAAATTCACCTCGTTTTATGAAATGGTTTTTATGTTGCCTTCAGCTAACTTAAAGTAAACGGCAGGACATTTATTAAGAAAGGGCTATATAAAAGTATCACATTTATCACCGTTAGCAAAAGCTTCATTACGCATAACATTAATCGAGAGGTTAATTTCTTATAGTATCGGCGCAAAATACTCCCATCAAAGTATAATATGTCCAGCTTATTATTTTCTTCGTGATCAGCCTGCTGTAACGCAATTAAAAACCTAACCTTATTATTCAATAAATCAAATTCTTATGAATCCAAACGGTTTCTTATTGGATGGTATCATTAAAATAAAAGTGAATTTAGAAGTCGGATTAAATCTAAAAATCTATAGGGCTAAGCTTAATGCGTTAATAATTGAAAATACTCCATTGAACATGATGAACTGAAGAGCCAAAGTCATTAGAATGAGATATATTTCTACATAATTTCATGAGAAAATTTACGTTTGAATTTATTTTTGTCGAATATATTTGCAATTTGAATTATTTTTATGTTTAATTCTACTTTATTTAAAAAATCAGCCACCGTTTTTATCTGATACTTTTATAAAATGGTAGTATTGAAAATTGGCGTTATTTAGTATGGATTGCTAAATAATGCTAATTTAGAGTTAAAAACTTACCTTAATTTATACTGTATGTATAGTGGTACCCCGAAATGAATGCAGTGCCTTTAGAATTACAATTATTGGTGTTAAGGTTTTAATCCAGTAAAAATCGTCAAGATTGGTATTTTGCGGCTCTAATGCCGTATGAAATTCATAATTCATTTTAAACAAAATTGGATGTTGAAAGATTATTATGTGAAAGATGTAAAACACATTCAAAGAATCTACACATGTTTATTTCAATGTTATGAAAACACGAGAACCGGAAATCTGAAATAACAGTAAAATTATGATGGGAAAATTTTTATTTTAATATGCTGATTTTGGCAAAATTTTAATCAATTCTTCGATTTTGAAAAAAATTGAATACATAAAGCCTAGTTGATCCCCGAGTTTTTTAAATGCATAAAATTTGTAATAATCCACAACCGCAATTATGAATTCATTCGGTCTCAAATGGATAAATTGATGAATTTTGATAATTTTAAGTAGGTAATGTTATATTTTTAGGTCAATGTTGTGTAAAAATTTGAGAAATCATCCGAACCTCCATAATCTCACTCAGTGTATGATATTCCTCTCATATGTATGATATTGATCTGACGTAATTCCATATCTGTAAGCCATCTCAATGTATATCCTTATTGTTACGTGCCAACACAAGAGGATATGAAATGGGCGGCGCATGGTATTTCTTGGGTTACTTCTTCTACTTTCTTCTACGGAGATTTCATTATCTAATTTGAGTTTTTTTTATCATTTTCTCGTATCTGGCATGAGGAATCTGCGTGATAACTGGGAAAGTCATTGCGAAATGGACTAGTTTTTTGCCGTTGAATGATTAACAAATTAACAACTTTTCTCATTTACGTAACACGCATAATTTTTTTGATAATATTATTTTCATGAAAATTTATTTTGGAAACTTTTTTTCTACTTGTTGTGGAAGTGATTCCCGTTGTTTAAATTCACTTGAACGTATTTACATGCGTCAGATTTTCAGATCTTCAGACATCGTTACAGACCTCTCATTGCGTGTATTTTTCGTTTTAGTGTCTAAATGCTTAAAGAATCGCACATGCATTTGATATGTTTTTGAAATTCTTCGTATCATTTTCCATATAAATTCTGTGCAATATTTTTCAGAGCATTGTTGAAACCTAACCTGTCACCGTAAGCACAAAAACGTATTTGGCGCCACGTGATTTCAATATGCAGTTCATAAACGTTGAGGATATATTGTGGGCAGCATGAAAATTACTAATTTAGCATAATTAAATAATTTATATGGTGAATTCATTTGGATTTTTCTTCTTTTAAGAATAATTGTAAGACTTCTAAGATAACACGTCAAATATTGACGTTTTCCAAATGAAGAAGGAACCTTCCAAGTAAAGAAGCAATTTTTTGAAGCCACTCTTCACTTTCTGGCCAAGTTATATGGGCGGTTGAAATGCTCCTCAACTGACATGCAAGTGGGCTTGGTTGAGGCTGAAATATCCTACTTATTTGGGAATTGAACTCTTTTGGGCGCAATGTGAGTCCTTAAAATGCCGACCCTAGCGAAAACTTCATTAATTTGATCTCTCTCTGGCATCAATATCACCAGTGGGCTTCGCATTGTTATCGATGCCTAAAACACACGTAGTAGGTCAATAGGTCACTGTTATGTTTTTCTGCGTACCCAAGTAGTTATTTTCAGATCATTTCTTTACTTGGATTGATCTGCGCAAACGCTATGAAAAGAGATGCATGAAGTAAATAAGCAAATTTGCGTTCTCCCACCTCGTACCTCTGCGGATAATACTAAGGGCAGATGATGTAAGCGAACAGAAAAAGGCAGCGCGTAATGTACCTGTTTTCGATCCGAATTCCCCCGAGGCCTCAATGCGCGGACCCAAATGAGTTCGCCCGCTCCAGGAAAGGCGCGCGGGCACGTGCTGAATTTCCTTCGGAGCACTCGCTGACACATTGAGCGCTCCCAGTGATAGATGTTCGGAGGAGGACACAAATGAAAAAGCAAACCAAGCGCGTGTGAGCTCAAGGCCTCAGGCCGCACTAATCATCGCCGAGCTCGAACTGCAAAGCCGTCGATGGAACATGAATGCCCGCGGGGGAGGAATAAAGCGGGGCGGCGTCCATTTTTCACCGCGAATCCCACTCTCGAGTGCCATCCAAAACGTGAGCGTAATTCCGCGGGTTTTTTTTTTAAATTAGAATAAAATTTTCAAATGAAATACGATGCGTAATATTGGACGGAAAAATTGTTGTCGCTCGGTTTTTTTAAATGATCTTTTCCGCTCGATTTTTGATTTTGCTTAAATCTCACGAGCGATTATTGCGGCGATTCTTAGTTTTTTTGTAACGATATTTTCGAAAAAGGGAATATTTTTATGTACTATTTTTGTAACTTGCTGAATATTTTATCCTTAAACTTTCGACTCATTTGCTCTTGCGATTAGGCCATTCATTTACGGTCAGTGGTTGAACTGGATACACGTTTTAAAAATTCCTCTAATCATGAGATAGAGAACAAACTAGAGCATGGTGCTTTATATTAAACGAAACTTTGGCTGTGAAATATGGTCGTTGATAATGTTCCGGCAAAATACTAAACATCCGACCGCTACTTGTCCCAAGCACTGGGTCAAACATCGCTTTTACCTGGTGTTTTATTGATCTGTTCGGTGAGAAGCGCGTTTTCGAAGTGGCACGTGATGCTGTGTCCCAACCGAAAACTTTCCGAGAGCGTTGTGTGTTGCGGACCTTTGTAACCGCTATCTGGTTTGCCATCTGAATGGTGGTCGGAGTACAAACGTGATAAAAAGACGCCTGGTCCACACAGATGCCGGTCGCCAGGATCACGTACCTACATATATGGGTGTGTGGAGTGGTCCGGGAACATCTGTTTCAGGATTCATTCGAAGGCCACCAAAATACTGAGCGGGAAAAGTCTCAAAATCTCGTTTCGCATCATTGTTGGGCGTGGTTTCGCGATAACGAAATAATCGTTTAGAGTTTGATCATGAATTGATAGATTTTCAAGTTGTGATCGGGAAGAAAGAGTGGGAAGAATATTTTATAATTTGATTTCGCCTTGAAATAAAATGAAGGGCAGTATTCATGGATGTGAGAGGTGCACGACTAGTTCTGCACCGGAGAAATAATTTCGAAAAGGTCATTTATTTCCAAGATATCGATCGCAGTACTTCCGTCAAGGCGTCCTTTCTTTGTGCAGTGACGAAATATTATTTTGGCTATATCCTCGAGGCAATTTGTGAAAGCAATCATGACCCCATTTTCAATGCCCTGTTTACATCAAGAGGGCATAGAGGTAGCCTCAGGGTTAGGGAGGGCGATAAGGTTTCCCAAAGAAGAATTTTCGGAGTTTTACGTGGTTTTTTTCAAAGATTTTATGTATATGATGACAGTGTGCAGTGGAGCTGTAGTGTTGGCGAAAAAATTCTGAAAGTTATCGACATTGAAGAAAACGGTTAAAGCTCGATGTAAATTGGTGTTCAAAAGGTGAGATAGCAGCGAAATGTGGGATAGAAAGGGAAAGAGGCAACTATTGCATAGTTGCCACCATATTTTTTTATTGCATAGCGTTTTATCGATAATTTAAGATGATGCCAGAAAACAACGTAAATCATGATGGTACCCAAATATTCAATTTTTGTATTGCATACTAATTAATGATATAACTCTATGTTTAGTGCATAGTTCACCGGAATTGAATTACATACGTTGAAGAGTACCAGCCTCCACTATTTTCTCGTCGCATACTCAACTCTGCGATGTCCTGTCGCGTCATTTCAGAGGCGGAATGTCTTCATTCTTGGTACTTTCATTTCCTGTGGTAGTGATTATTTTAGGTCTTCGGTATTCTGACAACAGTTGCAGAAGGCGAAGAAGATTGTAAATACCCGGGCCGATATTACGTATTTGATAATTATTGGTACAACGTTAGTGAAAAGTCCTAGGTGAGGCATACAGACACGGATGAATCATATAACAGGGCGTTGTGTAATAAAGCAGAAGAGCATAATACAGTGCAGAGGGCGCTGAAACGGGCAAGGCGTTTGAGAGGGAACCATGCATGAAACGGGGGGAAGGGGGGCTAGAGGTGGAACGGGTGAGGTTAAACATGAGGAGAAGGCGTGTGAAAGGCGGATAAGTGTTTGCGTAGCATGTACGTATCCATTCACAACATCTCATTAGCCCTCGTTCATTGTTCCGATTAGCCTTGAGCTCTGCGGCACGGCGTGAACGTAGGAGCACTTAGGTGTGGAGGGAACAAAATTTTTCGTAGAAGGGCGTGCATTTTTTCGTCCTTGGTTCCCATGATTTTTATCTCTTCCCCTCCTTCGTGAATTTTATTTTGCCCTCTGTCTCTCGGTCTGTCACTCATTAAGCGTCCGCCTTAGTTTCTCTATATTAAATATGTACTTTCATCTTATACGCCCTCATCTTATTCCAAAATCACTCTCTCATGTGTTCCCCGCCGATATTTTGTCCACTATCAATCCTTGCACAGTTTGACCAAGCTGTAACTAGCGTTTCCTGAAGCCTAAGGTCTCGATGGAATGAAAATTCAAGGGAAAACATCCTCTTCTATCAATTGGAAATCTATTTATGCTTTTCAAGATGGAGCATAATGTTTCGTCCCAAACAAATTCGCGAGAATAATTGTTTTTTTTACTACGAGTTCGAGTTCAAATTTTAAAATGCAGAAAAAATCTTGGGATTGAAACCCAGGCCTTCCAAGTACTAGTCTACTAATCCTAATAGTAAGAAAAACTGGTATGTTTTGCGCATTTTTTCACACGATCTTCATCCGGCGAGGAGGGAAACTGATGAAGAACTTCTACACTTTTCTCTTCGTCCCACCAGGGCGATAAAAAACGACTTTTGCACCATATTTCACTCCACGCACAGTAAGTTGAATGGATAGTACGTATGCTACTTAATCATCTTTTTTTGGACGGAATTGAATTCATACGCTGTCTTCTTTCGTTTCAATCTTCCTGTTGACTTTTCGCTACAGAAATGTTGCAAAAGGTCAACGGAAGGTTATAAAGTTGTATGGTCTCTGTGTATGGTGAACATAAACAAATTAAAAACCTACCATTAGTCCTTAATACATATATTGTATTGGAAACAAATCGTAAATATCCTCAGAAATAATTTCTCTTCAGAGTCCAGCGCTACTATATTTTAATTTCCGGTAGTTTTTGTGGTTATGAAATGCCTATAAATGGTTTGCGGTCACAATGGACAGAATTTTGAATGGCCTTCTGAGAATTAATATTTACGTGTTTAAATTGTACCGTATTAATCGCTTGGGTTTCATTATCTCTTGCTGAAGTTTTTTGATTAAAAACAACAATTTGATGAACGATATTTGAATTTTATCGGCAAGCGAGGAAATGAGTTGATGAGAACTGATCGATGTTCTTCTTGAGTATTCTTCGGCTCTTGGAGGCAATTTTTACATTTAACATAATGATTTAGAAGATGAAATAGAGAATGATGGATGAGAATATGTAGGGAATTAAGTAATAGACGAAGGTAAGAAAGTTATCTGCAGTTATGTTGAAAGAGAAATAAAGACACAGGTATGGAGTAGATATGGAGGAATTTCACTAATTAAGAAATATTGACTTCCTATGTAAATAATGTAAGATAAATGTGTAATGATTACCATGGAAAACAATACTATCTATCCTAGATGAAATAAATGTTGATAAAAAGATCTGTAATATTTTTGGAGCGTTACAGAGAATACTATGAACAATTATTTGGTAACGTGACTATGCTTATATGTATACTTCAAGCAGGAGGCGAATTGCATAACAATGATTTTTTGTGTCACTGGATAATCGAGAGTGAAAAATTTATATATTGTACAAATATATGAGCGTGATCTAGTTACGGGAGATTTGTTAATCTTCATGTTTAATTATGCTATTGACTCCATTCATCTCCCGTTAAATTTCAGTGGTCAATAAATTTAGTTGGTATAGTAGATACTACTTAACAACAAGTACTCACTAATCTATTACTTCACTAACTACCTTACCTTTTCCTCTTAAATTTCCTTCCTGAAAGAAGTTCATAAATAGTGTAGTTCGCATCCTCGTTGCTGTTAGAACTTTGTCCGTTGCGCCATTCCCACGGGAAAATCTGTTGAATGATGAATGAAATCAAGCGGTAGGGAGTGAGGTTACACCATCCGTGTTCACAATATGGAAAAATTCGTCACGGCTGGCGGACGGGAAATAACCGAGCCGAAAGAGAACGATACCATTTGTCAATTCAGAAGGTGAGATTAAGGAATAATATCGACTCATCTTCCGTTGGCCGATACTAAGGGTGGAGGATTCCCAGAAGAGATGGTGTTTGGAATTTATTTTGGTCCCGGGAAGGCTACACCGGAAGGGGATCGGTGGAGAGGTGATGGTCGAGTACATTCATCCGTTATTAGAACTCTTCGCTGAAATGAAAAATAAAAACTTGGGTATTGGTCGTGTCATTCCGTTTTAAAGGTTCTATCTTTTGCAGTATTCATACGCGATGACACTTTTTTTCGGTCCCTGTTGGAGTGTAAAGTCACCAGTGCGTGTACCTTCGATATAACGAATCTCTTCAGGAGATTTCTCTCTTTCCCCCTGAGGAAGTCGACCGTTTTAATGAAAGCCACGTGAAGGTAACATGAATCAAAAACTTCCATTAAGGAAAAGTTACGAACATTTTTTAAGATGGCTTCAAGGTATGGGCTATGTTTTCATTGCAGGTTTATGTTTTGTCTATCACACAAAGTTCAAGTATCATCTCTGTAGATCGCTGTTTCGTAAACATTAGTAATTCGAATATCCTTTTGATTGTAAATAATTCTCTTGGAGGTACAGTTGCAATGAATATTATGATTAAATTTTTGAAGTTCGCATAAAATGAGTATGAATGTTAAGCATAATAACTGATTAATTTTACATCAGTACTTAGACGCAATGTCAAAATCGGAGGAACGCTTAGAAATTTCGTGGATAAACTACATGTAAATAGCAATAATCCTCGGAATATTGATATTCCATGTCCAAGGCATTTTATAAGAATGACACCATATGCTCAAGAGATTAAAAATTTTGCAATTTTTTATAACCGTACCCACCAACTAGTTGGCACCAATGAATCTTTAGCACGGGTCTGTAAATAGAATCCTCATTAACACGAAATGGAAGACACGAAGGATTCCCTTGTTATTCGTGTTAATAAAATGTTTTCATCGATAGGCGAGGCAATATTGCTACCGGGATATAATTCTATTCTTTTCTATTATTCTAATATCCTATTATTCTACTATTCTCCTATAATTCTCGAGCGCACCAGCGAATGTTTTCATGATTTAAATAAAACAGTTATCAACCCGTAGGTTGGTTTGATGGACGAGGGTAGAGTTCAGGAAATAGTAATCCCAACGGCGTGTAAAATTCACACACCAGGGTAAGGGGGCCAGTTCCTTTATCCATACAACCTATGATTTCCCTGAATGGCTCGATGCTTGAGAAATCTTACAGATTGGGTGATTCTGAAGGTGCTCTGAGGCGTCCCCAGGTATCGAATCCGAGCCCTCCGGTCAGTAGCCCAGTACAACTCACAGAACAATCGCGTCCCCTTTAATCATAGATTTATATATTTATTATTATTGCAGTGAATCTAATTTAACGGAAAAATCACTAAGCTCACTAAATAAAAATAGTCAACATGTTACAGCCTAAAAATAGTGGGTAGCTATTGCTACGCTAATTTCTATCCATCCGATTTATATGTGATTTTTAAACTGAAAAGTTTCAAAAAGCGCAATTTTGCTTTTTGAACATATACTCATAGAGCACTGCAACTCCATGATGTATACCAGGTAACACCCCAATAGTAGGCGAAGTTAAAAAGTCCATAACTGACAAAAGAGCAAGAAAGTTTATATTCATCAAACGTTATCATAGACAGTAAGAAATGGAATTAAAATAATCATTGGTTTCAATTTTAAACCAATTAATTTAATCCATGAGATAAATTATCAATGCTTAATCAATTAGAAAAATATGTAAGTTTCGATAAATTTAAATACCACTGGCTCTTGATAGGAGTGCTCCTTCTCTCCGTATAAGTTTGTTTGCGACAAAATAGCCCTTCTTTCTAACAAATAATCCCTAATAATAGGGATAATTTGTAAGAAAAGGCCTTCATAGCTGCCAGGGCCAAAGAAATATAAATCATTAGTTTGCGGATTATGTTTATGGTTGTGGTAAAACCACGTGAATCGTCTGTGAATTTAAGATTCTTTCAACATCCTCGCGTATTCTATAACACCAGGGCCAATTTCAAACACGTTCGCAATCTATCCTCTGTGTCCATTACATTTTTCCCTGCGCCAGAGCTTTTGATTCATCCTCCTCTTGAGGAAGCGAGGGGCTGTCCCAGCCAGTGGGAGATGAATAAATCGTCGAAAAATCCAGGCTCATACTAACCCTTCAACCTGGTCCCTTTGCCCCCGGAATCGGACGCCGCCCGTTTTATCCCATCCAGTGCTTCCCAACCATCCCTTTGCCCTCCCTTTCATCCTCCTGCACCTGCTTCCTTCCTTCCCACATTCCTGTATCTTCGTTGCTCTATTGATACTGCTATCCATATGCTTCACCCTACAATTTAGTAGCATTGCCATCCACAGAGATTCTCGCGAGCTACATTAAAACAAGGAAAATATTCAATAATCAGGATCCCACTAGATGTAATGATGTTATTAATACATTTGGTTCTCATATGGTGCTTAGGTGCCACTTGTGTGCAGTTCCCAAATAGATAAGCAGTCTTTTTCATCTAATAAAAAAGCAACAGTAAAGGAAGGAAGCGCATTATTCAATAATGTAAATTTATCCCTGACCGCTACCTTGTGATTACTATTTCAGCTTTTTACTTGCAGGATTCCATCCAAATTCTGTTTCTCTATTTATATTTATCTCTCATAACCAGCTCTCTCTTTTTTGCATCATAAAACGGCTACAATTTCTCAAAGGACGTATCAGTGCCTGAATTGGATCGCGCGATCTCCAACCACCGAGGTGATTTCCCGAATAAACACAAGCCATTAGATACGCCACCACCACGGTTCCACAGGGAATTGTCGACCTTGGGTTAATCTGCGGTGAGACCAACATGTTTTGTTAACCGCCTTCTAATTACGAGCCAATAAAATATTCCAGGCTTATTTAAATTACAGTGGATTGAGGTATTTGACTAGTGATCAATTCGTTGTTAATTGATGGCCTTCAAATGCTCTTTTTCCGTACGTAAATTATAAATTTAATGGAAATCAGAATAAGAATGTGAATGAATTTTATACTAATGTTATTCTCAACCACCTTTCACTCATGTATCGCCTTTAAAATATCTTTTTTCCAATTTTTTCAGGTTTTTTTCATTATTTTTTTCGTCGTATTTTAATATTTTCATTTTTCGGTTTTCCTAGACGTGTTTTCGCTAAGTTGATATTCTTTATCAGCTAAATAATAAAAAAGGAAAAAATAATGCTCATCTGTGGATACTCAGGCAAATTTATGGACGGTTTATTCTTAAACATTTACATCAACCCATTGTAATATTTACTTTTGTCATTATTTTAATCCTTTTGACTGCCTTATTTATATTTAGTTGATATTAACATGTAAAGCTTTTATTAACTATGTAAGCTTGGTAAATGACGGAAAAACTTGACTTAAGTCATAAATTTTGATTCGGAGGGTTGCTTGTAGATTTAATTTAACTACGCTATATTGAAAGCAGTGGTTGGTAGGGTTCAAAAATTCGAGCCGACTAATGAGAGAAACATGCTTTATGAGAATAAACGCCTGAAAGGAACATTGCTGTGGAAATAATTTCCTCTTTTGAGCAATGCAAACATCGTATCTCCTTTAAACGGAGTGCCTATTTCCCAAGTTGAAGTAGGTGAGGCTCGAAAGTGAGCACGTTTTTATTTAAAAAAAATACCGTTCGCAATGACTTGAAAACGGCTTCAGAATTCCAATGCTGCGCCTTATTTTTCCCCTTTGGCGCATTCCTGCAGTACAACTCCCGCCGAACGACATTAGACGCTTCGTTATCTCGGCGGAGACGTATAATTTTACAGTTTATTCCGCTACCATAACTTTTTACCGTTATTGATTTAATCGGATCGATTTAAGCACCTGAATCTTGACGCGCTCGGCGTAGGAGGCTGGGAACATTGGGCCCGATGGAGAGGGGAGAGGGAGGACTAAGGGGAAAAAAACATAAGAATTGGAAATATAGTCTCTCCTTCGACTTGGATCAACTCCGCTCCTTCTCTTGCCACCCCACTCCCTCCTTCCCTCGCCCATGGCCGTTTTCGCAGGGCTTCCTCGCATTCCACCACCCCGGAATTTCGGTTCTCCTCCCTCCTTTTCTTTCTCTTTCCCTCTCTCTTCCCTTTCTACCTTCGGCCGCTCCTTCTTCCAGCCGTCATCTCCCCATCTACTCCCATCCCACACGTCACTTCCACCTCGCCTCTCTCCTTCCCTGCTCCCGCCCCTCCTCCTCCCGACCTTCTTTCGCATTCAGGATCCAGTCGGCGGCCTTGCAAAACCTTCTCAGGGTTGCTTCTGCTCGCTGCCGCCTCCCTCCCCTGTACACACACTACCCCCTTCACAACCTCCAGCTCCCTCCCGCTTTCTCCCTTTCTCCATTTCGGTGACAGATTACTCTCCGGCTCGATGGTGCATTAATTTTTCAATCCTCCCTTAAGCCACGAGTCCGGTCGCCCCGTTTCCTCCCTACCTCTCCCTCCCCCTCCCTCCACGCACGGTTCCCCTACTCTTCTCCGTCCCCTCCCACTCTCCAACACCGCCACTCTGGTCGTATCTCACGTGAACTCTCTTCTTTCTCCACTAGCTCCATCCCGCGTCGTTCCCACTCCCCCGTTTCTTATTTCATTCTCCATTCCTCAATCGCGCATATTCTCCCTCCTTTCTTTCCTTTTACCACGCATTCATTCGCGCATTTCGTATTTCTCCACGGTGTTTTTCTGTACATCGTCTCCGAGAACAGACGTTCTCTTTTTTCCACTCCCCTTCGTAACATCCCTTCATTTATTTGGAACAATGTCCTTAAATCCGCGTGTATTGTTTGACTCACATCTTTCCACAGAACCTTCTCCGCTCGAAGCGTCCTTCCAGAACCTTCTCCAGCTCGTAATGGAGGATGACATTTATTACTAGCAAAACATATGCTAAAATCCCATTGCTTTTTCGTAAAAAACTTCTACATCCTAATAAAATATGCTATTAGCTTTAGAGATACTGCTATAATTACTCATTGGTCAATGATCATTGTAATCAAGATTTTCAAGGTCGTTTTAATGTAGCTCTTCAATCAACTATCTCACCCGTTCCCTTGCCGTTCTTAACTGTCTCCGCAAGCTATAGTGCATCCGAACGTTTTAAAATAGTTTATCCTTTTGTCTTTTTTATTTTTTCCCAAATTTTTCATGTCACTTACTGTATTTTTTATGGATATGTCTTCAGGCTGATGGTTAGAAATTGTTCTCATTGATCTGCCATCTTTTAGAAAATGCGCACCATTGCATTTATCGAGAATTCCATTGATATTGCAACTGTTGAGCAATTACGTTATGTGCCTTATGTTTGATTAGTTTCGTCTTTCGCGGTTGTGCATATTTCCGGAGTAATGTCCATAATTCCTTGGATTTTACGTTAAAATTTTCAATCACGATATCGATTTTTGATCTAAGTATATTTTCTTTGCAGTTTAGTTATTCTTTGTTGACCTTACCAATAGTGTATTCCTCTTCATAGTCTTCTTTTCTGTTGTAGATATGTTTCTATTACTAATTCCACTAATTCACTTTGTGACCCATTTATATGTTAGGTTAACAGGCCTTACCCATTATGTATTGTATTTGGTGAAATTGGCCTTTGGATTTAACCTTACCCCGAAACTTTTTCGCTCGTGCTTACAAAATTTCTTAATCCATTTTTACCAGTATTTTCTTGACCTCCAACTGAATGTATTGTTTTTAGTACTCCGCATTTCTCCTTGGGTTCATCAGTTTTCTCAGTTTTCAATTGCTTTTACTTGCACCCAAGCATAACTTATGGCTTCCATATATCCATAGCTTCCTTTTTCCATTTTCCCTCGGCCACCTGTCTCTTCCTTGCCTTAAAATTTTTATGAAATAACTGCATTATTTTGACATCTCTAGTCTCTTGAATCCTTAACAAATGTATGCTGATTTTATTCATTTTTTTCACAAATTACCTCTCATTAATTGATTTATTCAATCTGTTGAATTAGAGTTGGCACTTCATTATGACTACTGAGGTTTAGTCAATGTAGATGCTTGGAGTCGTAAACTTCTTCGCAGTTTCCGATTCCCAAGAATATACTTAAGTTGGTTTAGTCCCCTTGTCTCCAGTTTATTTCCAAATTTTTCTTATGTCGTGACTTTCAAACGAATTGAACTGCCACTGATAAGTCACAACTACTGGTGATTGGTCGTGCTGATCAGTCTAAAATCTATCAAGAAACAATCCAAATCGAGCTCTCCGATGCAATCGACCATCTTTCTTCATGTATTAAGGCATCGAAGCACAAAATATTTCTTGGAAATGTAACACTTCCACCCGTAAACCCATACGAATCTTCGAAACCGGCACAGCCCTGGAGGACATCCTAGATCCGTGACCGCCGATTTTGAATGTTTTATTAAGTATTAAATTTACATTTACTATACTCCTGTTTTGGATTTTAAAAATAAAAACTTAAATTTGCTGTTGAATTTGTCTGGTTCTTAGTTATCCACCTACTAATGTAATTCAGATAATTATTCAAATATTGAATACAATTTCCCCAATTCCTCCATAAACTCGGAAGTATCCATTGTGTTGATAGGTTTTACGGACATTACTCACTCATCAAGTAGCGTTTGAGAGGGTTTTAGGAAACTTTTGGGTGCATAACAAATCTCATGTATTAAATTCAAACTGAAAGAGCGCGAAGTCATAATGTTTTGGAAACCATTTCAACCTACAATATTCGATCTAATGGTGAGTGGGAGACTAGAAGAGAAGGTTCTTAAGACAAGAAAATAGTTCGGATGACTTCAGAAGTGATGTAGTTTGAAAGCAAAACGTCGTCACAACTTTGCCTTGATGTTTTTCAGTTTGGGAGTGCGCCGGTATTTAAAGTTAAGTTTCGATTTCTGTCCCTTCTTTCAAGTTCTCCCCTCGCGTGCTCTGCACTCTGTCTCCACCAGTACTGCGCTCACCATGTTTCGGGGTCACGTTCTATCCCGAACCCCAGTGAGGGTAAACGAAGGCTTGAGACAGTGTGGTGAGTTCTTCCGCAGAAGGGTGAAGGGTGTGGGAGAAAGTGGTGCGCGAACCGAAAGTGAGTCTCGGACTTCACTGCCGAAGAGACGGTTCGGTGACTATGATAGGCATCCATCAGTAAAAGAGTTTTTTTCTATCATACTTTCAAAAATGAAAAACATTAGTGTAAATATCGTAAATGCTAACAATTAATTGTAGCACAAATTGTGACCACCAACTTTTGTATTAGAAATCGGGTATTTTTTATAATTTTGCACCCAATTAAGGGAAGCAAAGTTATTATGAAGACAAGGTTTTGCACAAACATGCTTTGCACAAAAAGAGGCTAAAAGATAAAAAAAATATGTATTACAATATATATATCTATATATATATATATATATATATAAACAAAGTATGTGAAATTCTCCGATCAGTTTGCATTTTGGGCTCTTTCCTAAATTTCTATGCATATTTTGTCTTCGGCATTTATTTTTCCGACGCCGGTATATTTGCATTTGTTTCGTGTATTATTAGTGGTGCTTTCGAATCAATTTGTCTCTATTCGTATTTTTCCAGGACATTTGTTTTCAAATAATGACTATTAGACAATATGTGAGTCAAGCTATAGGTTTATAAATGAATGTTACACTTCTGCAATTAGATTGTTCATCTTCAAACTCGGCTTCCTTAAAGAAAATGTTTTTTAATTACAGTTTTCTTTCAACTTAAAGAGTTAGGAATTCGAATTCGTTATCAATGATATCCCCAGCTAATCGAAATACATATATTTGAGAAATAGGTGTGGGTGTGGAAATTGTCCTGTTTTCGATTGAGAATGTAATGAATTAAATGAGCAACTAAGAGTTCAGATATAAATGACGTATAATCAATATCAGTAGATATTGTTAGTTTTCCTCCTCGGTTTATGATTTATTTTCAACAGTGAATCAGTCTGTCAATATTCCTGAACACCAATTTACTAATTAATATCTCATGATTTCAAAAGAGCGCTGTTATTTCAATATCCTAATGCCCATGCTTATTGCGAATAACGTTTGCTCCTACTTTTAGGTATTAAAAATTCCCCTAATGCGCTATAGTTTTCCAGGGGTCGAGTATTTAATCCGTGAATATTTTCCACGAGAAAGCCATTCACCGCTCAAGAAATTGAAACAAAGACTTTTTTCTTCATTATGTTAAAATCGACATGCTCTCGTCCAATTGTATGAATAATGGGGGACAAAAATACCTTTTTTTAACGTTTTTCATCTTATGTGTTTATTCAAGAAACTGCGGGAGATGCCGCAACAGTAACTTTTAACGGAGTCATCCACTAATATGTATTTTAATGCAAAAATTTCAAATAATTCATTTTCAAACTAATTCCGATCAAGGTGAATGATTTTTACACTTGTTGAAATTGTTTCATTTTCTGTTTTTATTTTACTATTTGGAAGCGGCAGTTGAATTTTGAGCGAGATTATTCCGTTGTTATGGATAAAATTACACGTCCACTAGCATTTCGCCTTACACAGAATTTATTCCTTAATTTCTTTGTTGTCTTGAAGGAGGTTCCGACATCCACTCCGCTCAAAGCCTCCATCGCCTTGCGATTCCTTAAGATTTCTTGCTCGTGTACTGAAATACAGTTTTATGGAAAACGGACGCGCATATCGGGTTCATTCCACTTTTTTACGTGATACTACAGCGTATTGGTATCAACACAGCATTGGTTACTTGCATGCCTGCTTTATATTATCATTATTTCACTTTCATTCCAACTTTTTTAAATGAATTTCATTCCTGTTTTTTCCATGTTATTTCCCTGCCATAACAACATTCAAGTGTAATAGTATGTAAATTTTCCAATGACTAAATTTTATGGAGATCTTCAAAGTTGAAGGTAATGGTGCTACGATATGTTTAATATTTAGAGAGAAATGACGCCAAATAAGTCACGCTAATGAGTAAAGTTAACATAATTAGACTTTCCATGGCTTCCTGGAGAACTTTTGCTGGGTCATATCCTGCATGCAGCGTAATGAACCATAGTACGTTCGCAAGTACGATTTACGTTTCTTGCAGAATTTGTTATACCACATTGATCGCTTTGAGCGTCTGAACCCTACAAAAACTACTGAAATCGCCTCCCTTAGCACGGAAATGGGAATCGTGAGGGTACCTTAGTATCTTGGGGTTCTCCTGAAAATTTCATCACCACATATCAATTAGTCTGGCCTCCTCCAGAGACCATGCTTCCCAATGGGGGATATTCCGAGTCATCTGGTATCGAACTCTGGATGGAAAGTCTCTTGCTGTTCTCGGGTAACCGCAGTTTACTATTAAGATACTTGATTCCCTTTCTTCACTCAAGGACTGATTGAGATATGATTTTCGAAGATTCCGTTGTGATATTCTGACGTAGAAGTTCTTAAATTTGATCGCCGGAATGGAAGTAATGCCGTCATCGGGCGTCTGGTATTCATTTTAGAATTTCTCTATGCTTCTAAAAACTCGATAACTGCCAATATCAGTTGCTTCACTGTTTCGATCATGATTTAGTAACGCTTACTCATTAATAAAATAAACAGAGATTTTTCCTGTACCGTTAAGGTAAAATAGAAAATTACCGTCAGACCGTCAGTCACTCTTAGATGGGCACCTATTCTCTACCCTTTCTTACTCATTCATGACGATATTAAGCATTAATTTTACCTGCACAAGAGAGTAGAACATTTTACAATAGATTTCTGATTATAAATTTTATGCTAGCCTATGTTTAGATCATTTTTCTTCTCGATTACTCACAGTATTGCCTTTCTTTCGATGTTTTTTGGATTCTGACCATAAACATGCAGTAGCATCTTATGTTTTTTAATATAATTTTTTATTCATGATATGCAAGTACGTGTTTGTTCCTACGGGAAATTACCATAATGTACCTTCACATTGGTTGACACGTTCTCTTTTATCCCAAATTTTGTTCATCATACGTAGAAAGCATATTAGCCTTGCTTTCCTCAGTGTGACTAAAATTTTAATTGAATCTTGAAATTAAAATTGAAATGTGGTACCTTGCGTTCTGATTCTGATATCTGCTTTTCTCCGTTATCTTAGCATTGGTTGAATCTTGAGACTTTTCCAATCAAAGTTGGGACTCATCGATCGGATGAAATGTTTGTTTACAGATGGTTGGATAGGTCTAGATTCGTGCCGCATGGTATCAGAAGATATGAAAATCTACATTAACTTTGAGAATGACTTCGACTACGCAGGTCCCAATGGGAGTTTAGCATGGCGAACTTCAGATCAAGTCTTGGGAAAGTTTGTCAAATTTACGACTCCCTTCTCGCCATTTCTTCCTGACAAAGGTCTGGTTATTGCTCCTTATGGAATTCAGGCATCGAAAAGGTCATTTTCCTTTTAAACGCGCCATAGCATCTGCGTAATACCCGGTGCCAGCAGTCCAAACTTTTAATTTTCTTAAAAAAATCAGTGAACTGAGTCGCAGCAGTCCGACTGCTGGATCAATATGGGAACTTGCCCTCTAGACCATATGACTCAAGTACATATGTCATGAGCTACTCCTTGTTTTGGTTCTGTGCCGAATTTTCCTGAAACTCGTTTGTGCCGTTTTTCTTTGCACATGAGCATAAATATCATATAATAAAAACGTTTTCGATGACATTGTCGTAAAGTCAAAGAAAGCTCATTCTATGGCATAAAAATGTTATTTTGTGTATATGCTGGAACTATTATGCTGTCATGTTTTTTTGTTATTACTTTATGATATAATAGGGTCTATGCTGTTTGAAGAACCGACTGGATTTAGAAAAGGCCCATTATGTGGTAAAAATACATGTGCAGTTATACAAATCATAAAAAATACTGAGAATTCAATAAAGAAACATTTTCATTTTAAGGCTTCCGCGGCTTCTGCCCGATGAAGGTTCAATGCCGCATCTGGGAATTATCGTTATCGCTAAGCTTGGCTTGTTGGACAACAGTTTCGCCCCTAGTCCTGGAGGCGTGTTCAGGTCGAAGTGATCTTCGTTGAAATGCATCATTGGAAGCCCTTGCGAGCACAAAAACACCGTCCCGGTGGATGAATCCCACCGTAACCGGCCGTTTCACAAGATAAATACATGGACATATTTGGAATGATAACGAAAGTTTGCATGCTGTTTGTGAGAGGGAGAAACTTAAAAGCTAGGATGTGGAATATATGAATTCCCCTAAATCTAACAAGCCTCTATGAAGCTCTATGAAACCGACAGTTAACGGCCCTGTTAAAAATAAATTAAATCTATACGGGAGAAGGTACAATTGAATGAGCACACTGAAAGTAAAATTACGTTTGGTTATCACAAAAAGGGATGCAAAGAGGAAGGAAAAATATAAAATTGGAGGAAATTATATTCAGAGGGGGGTCCGTTAATGACTGTATGCAACAGCAATTTGGCCGCCACATATAGGAAACGCTGGCTGGTCCGGAGCGCTGTAATTGGCTGTTTCTTGGCGGTAAAGTGGAATTAACCTTTCCACGTCGAAGTCAGGGTGTAACCGTCCTCACGGTTGAAATTATTAGGATTTTTCATATTTTTACTGTTTTTCTTATGACTCTCGGAAATTAGTGTATTTATCTACCCAGTACTTTTATTCAGTCGAAATCAATTGTGTGCCCTAGTTCCAGCCACGCATGTTCGGTGATTTCCGAGAGTCTGAACTATTTCTTTGGCGTTCCTTAATTCTGCACCTAATGGACGTTCCTGTTTGGCGGATATAGGATTCTCCATATGTGCATTTGATCTCATATACTCTCCTTAATACATAATATCGGGGATCCGGCCCTTAGGCTTAGGTATGATGACGCTGATTTTTCTCGTTTTGGAGAACCTAGTTACTAAATAATGCTGCCGTAGGAGCTTATTTATCTTTTCAGCCATTCCGGCGACGTAGGGGATGGTAGCATATTCAGTTGGCTTTTCTTTTTCAGGCTTCTCCTCGCTCTGTTTCCTTGCCAGAATCCGGTCTTTCGTCAGCTACATTTCTTTCTTGACGGTCATTTTTAGGACCATTTGTTCCGGGTATCCATTTTTTCTAGCGCTGAAATCAGGTGTTGTTTCTCCGAGGGAAGCGATCAGGCGTCTGAGATGCTGTAGGTACGATGAGCTAATGTACTGACTAGTAAGCTCTTCTGGGCGGGATGATAGTGTAATCTCGCATACAAATACCGGTCAGTATGGGATTTCTTAAGATACAATGCATGGCTAAGGCTGCCATTAGGTCTGCACACCCACACCAATACATCCAGAAAGGGCGGGATACTATTCTGTTCAATCTCCATGGTGAATTTTATGTTAGGATGTTGCCAAGTTAGGTGTTTCAGGAACGAATATTGTCCTTCTTTCCCGTGTGGCCAGAAGACGAAGGTGTCATCGGCATACCGGATCCAAAGAGATGGCTTCTTTAGGTAAGACTTCATTGTCTTCTACTCGAAATTCTCCATGGAAACTTTAGCCACTACAGGAGAGAGTGGTGGTCCCGCCTTCCTTCTGTTGAAAGTGCTTATCAATCCATAGACAGTATGAGTTATTGAGTTAGATTTCTGCGAGGTCCGGAAAAGTCTTAGATAATCCCTCCAAGGTGAGTTCTTTGATGAGTAGCATGGAGTCATCAATGGGTGTATTCGTGAAGAGAGTCCCACGAACAAGTCATCAACGAAACGATAGGAGAGAACAGAAATACAAGTAGCTTGAGAGAGCACGTAGAAAGAATGGATAAAGAAACAATACCCAATCATATATTGAAATATAAATCGAGAGGCAGAGGATTTCAGGGTCATCCCCATAAGATATGGAAGGACCAAGACTGAATGAGGTCGTAACAGGCGTAATACTTGAAGAAAGAACTAAGACAAAATATGCAAGGATAAAACCTCATTCTTATCTTCTTATTTATTCTCAAAATTAAACTTGATAAAAATCATATTAAGAAGAATGGCAGGTGGAGGTTTTACCATTCATATTGAGCTCTTAGTATTTTACTCGTCTCCCTGGATCAAGTTCATCCCAAAATAACGGTTTCTGACCAGGGTAGAGCTTACCAAATCTAAAATTTTGAAGAAAATTATGCACTTCAGATCATTGAACCCATCTTAAAGATGAAAGTGATAAATTTTCTTGGAGGAACTGATGATCCAGGATAAAGATTTTTGTCGGGGGGAAAGTTTTGGAACAAAGTGATGGATTTCCTTTTTGGTCTGAGAATATCCCCTTTTCGAACTTGATCCATGTCTTTTCCGCCTTCTCTCTTTTCCGCTTTTGTAAGACGGTCAATCCACCACCACCGAAGAAATCGATCAATAAAAGGGGGGGGTTGCGATTAGTGGGGATCACCATACCTTGCGCCATTATCCGCTTTCGTGATAATGTCGCACGAGTATTTAATCTGATGCAAATGGCTCGAATGGATGCCTGCTTAAAAGTGGCTTCTTTGGGCGATCGCGATCAACGGTAACCCTGGATCCTTGCCCCTTACCATTGTATCCTGAGGGCTTTTCAGTTGTTAAATTTTTTGCCAGCGAAGGACCTTAGGAGTATCGTTATTACCCGCGAGATAATGCATGTAATTCTATCATTTATTTTTTTCGGCAGATTACAGTCTTTCTTCAAAGGAAAAAAATGCATTCCTGTGAAAATTACGTGCAAAAATACTGAGAGAGATATTATGCAATGGAGGAGATAAGGGATCGTGTCGACAGGAAGCGGTCGACATTCTTGATGACGTAATCTCTGGGCAGTGACGGGGATGAAGATCGGTGCGATTGTCGCCTACGAGTGTGTTAGGTCGATGATGTGTGCGTGTGTGTGTTTATGTATTCACACTTGTGTGTGCTTGTATGAGAGAGAGTGGTGGTGGTAGTGGAGGGATTGTCACACTGAATGATTCATCGAGCGGTTTCGGAAGGCTGTGGTGGCGGGTGGATGTTGAGAACTAGAGAGGGCGTGTGGCACCCACCGAACGGGGGTGGAACGGGAAAGGGATGGAAGGATGAGAACTATCGGAGTTATTTGCATGTTTGAGAGGTTATTAATGTTGCTTAATATCTCTCGCGGACAAAAGAGAGCCATGGGATTCAAAATGGCGTCGAAGTTAAAAAAAAGAGATTTAGGAGACAGGAGGAGAGACGGATGGCATGAGGCGAACAATCCCGAAGTTGATGGGCGTCCTTCATTCGAATTATTATTTTTTGATCACCTCCTTTTTTTTAATTTTTCGCTACCCCATCTCCTCTGACCCATTCATTTCTGGAACCCCTCCCCTATGCCTACGTCATTCGTTGAGGCGTCACTGCCCGTGGAAGCCATTATTCCAAGTTTAGTTCTCTGTGTCCAAGTCATTGGCGAAGCTGGGGACTCTTCCCTTCGATTGTCTTGGGTATGGATCGTCATCGGATCCTCGCTGCCAACGGAGAATCGATATACATGAATGCTGTTCTTCATCTTAGGCGAAGTATTGAGTTTGTGGAGCGTAATGCATTTATTTGCCACGGCTATGAATATTTTTAATAAAAAACCTTGATTTCTCGTAAAAGAAAAAGCATGTCCTTGAAATACATGGAATTTCATGGGATCCAGTTGTTGAAGGGGCAATTTTTGAGCAACTGAAAATATTAAAGCGGAAGGAGTGTATTTATTTTTCGCTTTTTTAACAATATAAATTAAATACTCTCTCACTTAACATTTAACTGCCATAAATTAAAATAATAATATTATTTATGTTTACCTAAATCAAATTCACGCAAAAAGTTAGTATAAAAATTTTTTACGTTTGTTAAAGACGAGGTTTGTAATAAATGTGTATATTGCAACAATTGTATTTCATTCCTCTACGATAAAAGAGGAAGACTACTTAAAATATCCCTATTTTCATTCACTGCGCAGGTAGTTACTTACTCAGATGGTCTACGCTTCTACTTTAGAGCAAATACTCCCCTCCAAAACATTATTTTCATCTAGATTAAAATGATAGTTGAATTATAATTTATGATATGTAGTTTTCCTAAACCGATACGATATGTGGTTTCTCTTTCTCTGTTTTTTTATTTTAGAAGACCATATTATGTCTCACGCCCTCGAGAAATCGTTAACACTCTTGAGCTCCCAATAGGAAAAAGAATACCTCGGGGCATTTTATCAATATTTGCATATACTGATTCCGTATTAATTTCATGTCAACTCTCTTCGTCACGCTGCGACTAAATTAGTGAAAGATTTCAGAGAATATGTAATTCTTTGCCCTAAACTTCATTCACTCCGTGCAAGTCTATTATAAATGAAACTCATCAAAAAGTATGATGAATGAATCCAGAGCGAACAATTACGTATTTTAGGTAGCGCTGCAGGTTTGGTAAATGTACATGTTTCCATTATTGTCTTCCATTCCTGTTGAATGACAATGGGCGTAATGACGGCCATTTTATCTGGACGCATTGGCGTCCCTCACATTTGCCTACAATATCTATTGAGCCAATTCGGAAGTTCCAGCGATTGAATGGATGGTGGATGCTGTCCGTTCTGTTGACGATGAAGCCCTTTTTTGCGATAACCGATTGCACAATGTAGGCAATATAGTGACTCGAGCGCAAATGAAACCAGTGACCAAACAGGAACACATCACGGCGAGAGTGGGATGGACAACCTCTCTCGTCCGCAAAACGAGGGATCTGGATTTTCGCATGAAATCAAATACTTAAAAATATCGGCAACATTTCCGATTCGCTCTCTCTGAAGCCTAGTGTGCGCCAGGAAAAAAAACCGCTCGGTGATTCGGATCCGACCCGCAAGTCGTGATGAAAGCCATCGACAACGCGTGCCCTCAGTATGCAGAACAATGAGCAACAGTTGAAGTTGTATTAGTTCAGGGGCCACGTTTTTCTCGAGCGTCGGGTCCACAGTCAAATAATTGGCGCGCGCGCACACGTTTCTGTGTAAACAGTCAAGATTAAATGTCTGTCTCTCTCTCTTTCTCGTTCCTCATTCTTTGTATTATCCTCCCACCCCCCGTTTCCATTTCATCTGTCTCTTTCACTTCAAACATTCGTATTTACTCGTTCCCTCATTTCACAGAGCAATTCACATTGATTGCGTTTCTTAATTAAAAACCATTGATCTTGTCATACGTTCCCCGAGGTAAAATCAGTCCCGTCAACACTCTTGCCATCTTCATTGCCGCATTAATCCGTCGATACATTTTCTCTCAATTTTTTTCGTATGTACGGCGTACATTTTTTATCTTTATTTGTGTGTAGGTGATTATGTAATCGCTTACGTCGAGGTCTCTTCTTTCATTTTTGTCCCATATCAACACATTGGAATTGGGCCAGAAGATATCACTCCTTAGGGAAATATTGTTTTCCTATGACTATGGATTCAAAATGTAGAATCAATGATATTCGCTGCTAGATTCAATATCCCTCCACGATACATAAAGTGAGGGCGTACTCTATGGTTTTCTTTATATGGCTTAAAGAGGGTTACTTATATCATCATTTATTTTTAAATCGTGTCATTTTTTCACATTTTATGATAAAATTTGTTTGAATTTAGTGGGTAGGCCGCCTTTATTTGCATTTTTGTTTTGACTTTTAGGCATCAACTCCTTTCCTGAGGAAAAAGAGCATAAAATTCAAAGAGTACTTTTAGACAGCAATGATAATATTCGGTAACGTCATCCATTGAAGGTAGCTTATATATTACTTATGAATTGACTGAACTTTTGAAAGTATCTTTGAGAAAAATATCCTTTAGATTTATCAATTTAAGTAGTGATAAAACCTGTGTCATGTAAGACATCTTAAAGTAACTATCCATTCATATACTTTTTGGCGGGTATGAAAGTAGATAAGAATAGGTAGAACGTAAATAGAACTGGAGAAGAAAATAACGCAGTAAAATCATTAGAGCAAGAGTGTTTTTAGTCTAGATATAATAGGAGTTAAAAACCGTAAAAAATCTACATCCTTAACTGGTTGACGACCTACGACCACTATTCCATTTACATGAGTTTCATCATCTCCTCTTGAGTGTTTTTGACATCTACCATTGACACTACTGCGCATCAATATACGTATTTTTTTAAACAATAAATTAAATTTGTAAATTTTACGCAAAAATGGGCCATCAAAAATTCGATTCGATTTTGGATTCCTGGGTCTCCGAATTACTTATTTTTTTGCGGTGAACTACAATGGGATGACGTCTCGTGTTTCCGCGTGAGGGTGCAACCAGATTCTGGTTCAGGGGACGTCCGCCCACGCCCAGCTCCCTTCTCATATTCACGCCCTCGTCATTGGAGCCATAAGCCGTGGATATCGGCCCCGTGGATTAAGGGGGGAAGGGGGGTTGGTGGGTTGAAGGGAAGGGAGGCTGGGCGTAATGAATGCGTTTGCACGCGGCGTAGTTTTACGAGCCGGACGATAAACAACCCCTTCGGCGCCCGCGCGCGATAAATTCCTAATCCGCCGACGGACTTTGACCGATGTCATACGCTAAAAGCGCTGATTGATGCCCCGGATGCTCATTGGCGGTCGGGCGTGTTAAGGATTACCCCCCCCCTTCTCCGAATATCGCCGTTAGGAGACAGGTCCCGTCTCCGCCCTCTCCTCCCCACTCAACCCATTCTCCACCCTAACTCTATTTGTCAGTCGCGGGAGTGGAGGAGGGACAGGGACGCAACACACAGCAGAGAGCGGGGCCGTGTTTATTCGGAGTTGGTTTTCATGTTTCCAGCTTCTGAACATCTCTGACAGGTCGAACGATGAAGATTCATATTTCTTCTTTGGTGCGTGGGACTGCGAGCGCGAAAAAACCAAAACGATTATTTTTTTTTGCTCTAGGGAAAGTCGAGTGCTAAGGGGACTTGACCATTGTGGCGTAACTGTATTAAGGGAGTTTTAAGATGGAAGACGACACATTATGAAATGAAGGAAAATGGCTGCTTATGTATATCTGTGAGCGAAGCCATTAAGTATGATCATCGTTAAGTCGTACATGACCTGTCCTTCCACCTCTTTCGCGTTTGTAATAAGAAACCTAGGGTTGAATAATGTATCGAGAAAGTTTATGTCAACTTCGCAAATTACAAGTGCAGAACATATTTTAAAAATTACTTTATTTTGTCCTTCTCTATTTCTAATTGAGTCACAAGTAAAATGGCATTATGACCGTAAATGGGATTTTAAACACCCACCGTAGACGCTCTGATGTTTGTAGAGTAGCTATTTTTTGTGTTCATCATCATGTGGATATATTTGGATAAAAATGTTAATTACAGGCCAAAATAAATCGCTTTTACATCAATGACCCTGCTAGTATTTTGAAAGTTATGTTGTTTACATAGTTCAGAGTCATGAAGTTTAATATTTGATAGGGTTTCGATCTGATGTGATAGAATTGTTTCATGGTAAATAAAACATTTCAAATTTTTCCCTGAATTCTAATCATTATGAAATTCAGTTTGAGACATTTAATTTCGTGTAGGAAATGATAATAACCAAATATAATTATGGCTTAAGAAAAAATAATGAAATATTTTAGTGTACAATTAAAGATATTCTGTCGCTGAATTGGAATAATATCCGTCGGCAATATATAAAAAAAATTATTGTTACATGTAGAATTTCAAATATTTTTTTGGAATGATCTATGAGTAACGACCTCTCACGATAATTTTTATTACATTTTTTTGGCAAGAAGAAATGCTATTAAGATTTCTGTCACGCAAATCACTCTATTTTCCGTTTTCTATTTGGTCAAAAGAGACTCCAAACGTATTTTTCCCTTTCTTCTTTGGCTCATATATATCTCAATAACTTATACGCTACTATTTGTTTATCTACTCCTTTGAAATTCTGTTTAAAGAAAAGTGTATACGTCCCTCTATTTTGATTTCTGTTCAGTTGACAGCTTCTTGACTGTGGGTGAAAGTTTGAAGTTGTAACTGATTAAGAATAAAACAATCTAAAAAGAGAGTGCTTTCCACATTTGTAGCATAAAGAGCTATGAAAACAAGCCTGTGACACTCTTTCCCAGCAATCTGCTTTCGAGATTCTTGCAATTTCCTCATCTATTTTGGACGTGGACACCGATAAAACTAATTTCAAGAGAAGATGGTGTATATCTACCTATCTGGGAAACTTCATTTACTCCATGCGAATGAGTCGCTGGGGCCTCTGGGTATTGAATATAATTGGAATTCGATTGCTTGGGCACACTGATTTATAATGCATAAGTTCGCGTAGCCACTCAAAACCTCAAACCTTCTTTTTATGGGTAGTCCCCCCCCCCAAACTTTCCTCCCCGGTGCATATCCCTATTCCTTAGATTGACCTTATCTCTCAACTTCGTTTTTTCCGCGGAATAATCTCCCTTTTAATATCCATCTTCTCCGCCCTCACCAGGATAATCTTGAGGGCGTTAAGGTTCCCCGACACCTAATTTCGGTCCGCTAATCCCCTTGGCCGCTATTTTCTCCTTCCTCGGTTCAGAACCCCTGGGGATCATCCCCCAATCCGTTGGCGAAGCCATTTTTTCTAAACTGATCGTTATTCCCCCTTGCCCAACCCCATCCCCTCCTTCCTCCTCTTTCTATTCTTACCTCTGCCTTCCCACGCTCAGTGAATCGGACCGTAAACCCACTCTCCTCCATATTTCCCCATCACAATGGAGTAGCTTAGTGGTAAGAATATTTCTTCCTTTCACTGAAGACTACATTTCAGGCATCAATTAAACATGTGCCTTAAAACAAAAGTTCCAAGTCCGGTTTGCATTAAAAAAGTTATAGATATGCCATTTTTATGGTATTTTATTAATATATTTGAGATAATATTGATTTTATTTGTAATCCTTTAAAAAATACACACTGCAATTGTGTAGAAAATAAAGCCGGTTTTACTGATTAATTTTTACTGCATCCTAGCTTTATCATTTCATATATTTCGTAATTATATTTATAGTTTGGACAATAATATAATTTATGATTAGCAATATATCTTTAAATGTACCACATGATGCATTTCAGCAGCTTCGTCCTTTCAATTTGCAAGGAATATTTCATAAAATTTTCCTTGTTGTGAATAAAATATTCACTCCCTCCTGCTTTTTATCAGATTAGTACTGCATTCGGCAACAGTAGATTAAATTCCTTCGAGGATATTTCTATTTTTCATCACAGACAGGTTCATTATTGGTCAATCATCATTTTTTTTAAATACTCAAGAGTTTATTTTGTAGATTTTATTTTTTAACGATTTCAGTGAAACTAAATCTTAGACTTATACTTAAAGTTAATTTTAGTCCACCAATCGGAGATAATTCACGCAAATATCGCCCACATTCTGAGATTGTGCACAAATTCATTTGTCCTGAAACCATGTCGCTTATATACACGTTATACAAATATTTAAGTGGATTTATGGCTTACACTTGAACAGCTGTTACATAATGGATTTCGTATATTTTTCTAATAAAGTTATTTCACTCTCCAGTACTCTCCATTTCGGTCGCCTGATGGAGGTAATTTTTAATTTCGATTTTATCTGCAGAAAACTGATAAATAGGTAGTCTCAAACTTGTCTCATCTTTCATAGGCTAAAATAATTCGCCGAGTAAATTGAAATTTCTATGAAGTTTTACTCGAGAAAGGTTTATTTACGAGAGGCAAATATTATCTAAAAGAGATAATGTTATATATTACCTGTACGTGTCTCTGCCGTTCAGATCGAACAGCCTTCAAATTATTGTAGGCCTTCTATTTCACGGACGGGTCAACCAGTTTATTGGGCAGTTATTACACCTCGAATGCGGTGGACGAGATGAGTCCCTAACGTTTCCAGAAGCACAAAATGCCTTAGGAGCAAGGGAGAATGTCCATCGACTTCACGACTTGCGCGCTCCGGGGTGAAGGAGGTACGACGGCGTGATAATCACGCGAATACCTCCACGTGGCCTACCTTCCCCAAGGGAAAGCCGTTCGAACGGAACTGCTCTCGCACTGGTCCATTCTCTCTCCCCATATCCCTCTCCATTTCCTCGATTCCATCCCTGCTCACTTTCTCAGCACTCGCCGCATCAAATCGGGGGCAATCCTACGCCTACCGTCGTCCCAACGCGGTTCTCTCGATCTACCTATCTCTGTTTCTCTCTCCCTCCCTGGTCCAACCGGAGACTTAATGCGTGGGCATTTTCTCCCTCACTCGGCTCGGTTGGTCGTAAAATGCAGCGCCACCCTTCCCCTGGAGCAGAGGAGGAAAAGGGAAAGGGAGGCGATTGAGCGGTCGTAATTGTAGTTGTGGCTACCGCGGGAGTCGTTCCAAGTGCCCCGCGTATACTTAATGCATGCATAGATATGCTCGCCCAGGATGGAGATAGAGCGGGGTTTGCGGTCTGCTCGCCTGTGGAAAACTATTTCCATAAAAAAAACCACAGTAAGTGCTGCTCATGGTTGAACGCGGATGCTCACCTGCTCCACTTGAATATTTTGCATTGTACAAAAAGTGTTTTAAACGGTCGGGTAAAGTTTTTTTTTAAATTTATTTTCCCAAATAACGAACATAGATTATCATGTAGAAATCGTGTTTACTGAATCTCAGCCATGTGCGAGTCCCTGCTTTATGGGTGTGATCTTCGCGAGAACTGCCGATTTACATGCGGTTTTCTGTTTTTAATTCTAGGAGAACGAATGAAATGAAATTATGTGTGTGGTCTTCTCTCCATTCCATACACATAAAATGCAACTCTATGAAACCTCAATGGGCTGGAAATGCACCACTTGTTAATAGTGTAGACAGTAAGAGAAAAAAGAATTGAAAGAAAACTGTAATACTGTTAATGCATAGTTAGTTCGAATAAAATTCGGAGACGGGGTTACACCCACCTTATATATTCATTGGTAATGAACTGTTTATAAAATATTTGGTATATATACGTTGAAGAGCGTTGCCTGTTATTTTATCTGCTGTAAATTTAGGCGTTCTTATCAGACTAATTAACCTATGATTTCACGAAAAGTGAGCTCACGTGACAGCTTTAACAATATTGTGAAACTGTTCCCAATTAAGAACAGGTACGTAATTCTCCCCGATTTTTTCCCTTCAAACCGATCCACCTTTTGGCTGTCATGGCGCCATTATCTAGGTCTAGATAACAATCAATGGGTGTTATTTGTGATAGAGATTCTTTCTCCGTTGTCGCTTGATTAGCACAAAGCATCTGCGTATCCCCTTAACCTTTTCCGGGAGATGATGCTTCATAGGTACATTTTGTGATACGGTGAAAATAGATTGGTATTTAAAATGCGACAGCTAATTCTAGGAAATACAATCCAAAAACTGTTTATTTGTATAAAACATTCTATTATAAAATAATGTTAACATTTATTATTTGGTTTTCGACCGTTTAAGATTAGTTTTGGATGACACAAACGGCAAACTCCTACATATCTTAACCTCGTCTAACGCGATAAAATTTGGCAGCTTACAATGCAATAAACTGTTATCAAATTCCGCATACATACTATCTCCATTCATTTCACCCAATATCCCTATGTTTTTCCTATCTCTACCTCGCTTTCCAAATTAATTTACCCTCTATCACTGTTTTCAGCAGCATATAGTAAATGTAAATTCTATGCAACCATCTTTTCTATCCTCTTTGGATTTTAGCAACAATTTTAACATTTTAAAAATATCTTTTTTTCTCAATTGACTCATTTTTGGTTATATATCACTCACACCGTATGGAATCCCCTCAGATCCATGTAGTTCCGCAATTCCTTCGCATCGCCCCCATTTCTTTTAACTTACAATTGGTCCAGAGGGAATGAAAACGTGTGACCATCCTCCTTTCTTCCTTCTTCTCCCTCAATCCTTCTCACCCTTGGGTCCCCTCTACCTTCACGCCCCCTACAAATCCTCCCTCCTCCAACCTTTCTTTTCCCCGATGAAGCCTTTTTTTTTGTTTCTAGACCGGAATTGGCTTCCGGTGTTTGCCAATAATGCAGTTTCCTCTTTGCTACCCTCTCGGTCCCTCCAACTTCACGGCCTTTACACTCCCTCCCTCTCCTTTGTGAGGGGAGGATTGTTTGAGAGAGGACGCCCAGAGGCATGAAACAACGGGCGACCGGGATACGGGGGATGAAAGTCTGGTCTATTTATTCCTATTCCCTCTCACGAATTTATGTGCCCACGGTTGACTCCTCTTACGAGGAGGGTCAGTTCCTGATGTTCCCTGGACCAGCCGTCATCGCGAAAAATCCCACCATCAAATGACCGACGATCAAGCAGACCCTTGTACTACAAACCTTCTCCCCCTCTCCGAGAGAGAGGCCTTAAAGGCCAGAAAAGAAATATCTCGCAAGCGGATAGCTCTTGATATTACCTTGGGTAGTTTCTCCCTTTCCACGTCATTCCCTTCCATGGGTTTCTCCCTCCAGCCTTCACCGTCGTTCCCACGACAAATGACGATGAAAAACTCACTAGAGTCACCAAATTATTTAAGATGATGGCCATCAAGAGCAGTTATCAGGGTGAAGATAGAGCTGAACCAGCTGAATATTCTGTTCTCCTCCCAGGTAGCCTCTTCATTTCTTTGTTAATGGATGCATTTACATTTGTCATTGTTTGGTAAATTTACTCTCGTTACCTTCCCTCTTATTTTTCCCATCCAAACTTCCTTCTGGCTTCAGGTGGTAGTCAAATATGTCAAATGAAAATCATAATATATTTTTAGTGTTTTCAGCATACGTATTTATCCATCTACTCTTCTTAAGACCTCTTCACCGCTGATTCCCACAGTCCGTTTAATTTTTAACGTTTTTTTTCCAAGTACAATGTTTACATTGTTTCCAATAACCTATTTTCTGCTGATGTTGTCATTTTCCATTTAAAAATGTTCGTAATCCCGCAAACTGTCTCGTAAATCTAATTTTTCGAGTTCTCTGCATTGAATTATACAAGGTCTGTCCCAAAAGTAGCAGAACTGAGTCGATTAAAAAAAAGCATGGCCAGAATTGATATATTCACTCAGAAGTCTTCGAAGTAGCACCCTTGTTCTTCCACACACCGCAGCCAGCGGGTTTTCCTCGCCTCCTACGCCTTCTGGAAGGCGCCGGGGAAAGGGAAGAAGTGTTTTCATTGTCTAAAATATTTGGATCCTTACTAACCTGTCGAGAAGTTCTTGGCAAATCCGCATGCGAGTTTCCTTTTGTTCGTCCGAGAGCACTCGTGACACCAACTTTGCACACACCTTTCTCATGACTATTTTTTACCACAAGTCGATGCGCATCACTTTTAGAAATGCCAAGTTAATCAGGTATTATGCAAACACTTAATCTGCGATCCTTGTCCAACAAAACCTTCACTCTTGCAAGAATTAAGTCACATTTTGAGGTCAAAGGGCGTTTTGAATGTTCAGCGTCTTCAAGTTCTTCTTCGCCTTCCTGAAACCATTTGCGCCATTCACAAACACCCGATCTACCCATGGCGTTATCACCATAAGTTGGCTTGAGAATGTCAACAGTCTCTTTCCCAGTTTTTTCCAGTTTCACGCAGAATTAGATGGCATATCGCTGTTCCAATAACAGGTTCATGGTGGAGCGTGACGAGGTCACGTTCCAGAGGTTTCGCACACGAACGATTCGTACACCGCAAAGGCTGGGAGCCCAATGGAATAGACCTCCAGCCTTAACTGAGACTCCCTTCCCTCGAACGAAGCCAGAGAAACCGCCGCTCGTCCGTCGATCTATCCGGGAAAAAATAAGTTATTCTATTTTTGGGGCAGACCCTCTACGTTCTTGCGTATCATAATTGGGCATGCAAGTGCATTAACATTATAATTTTTTAGACTTAATCTCTTTAATTTCATAAGAGAGAAATGGAAGATCGAGGAAATATGAACTCAGATTATTTGAATTGAAAATGATATATATAAAGGAATGTGATGGATAAGTAAATTTATGCATGCTAACATTCTAGCATGGAAAATTGAGATAATATTATTGCTAGTCATATTCTTGAGCAAAAATAGGATTTATTTTAAATTTCAATGTGAAGTATAAAACATAAGCTCGTGCTAAGGACTAAATTTATTACTATGAATGGAAACTTAGCGAGTGCAACAAGGTCGGAGTGTAATAAACTCGAGTTTCTTTGGGTCGTGAATCTACATACTATCTTTGTATTCTCCGAATCTTTTCCTCATTGCCACTTATATATTGTGTCACTGAACATAAGGTTTTCAGGATTAGTTCAATTTTTCAAAAAAGAAACATAATATTTTGGTAAAACTCTAATTTCTTATCCAATATTTATTTAAATATATCACTGTGGTGTCATACGTTTTTAATTCTGTTCCACTTGAGGAATTTTCTAATTTCGGAGTCTTTGCGGAATTTTTTTAATCGAATTCAGTCTTTCTATGAATTTTATTAGTTGGCCTATGCTGTTTTATACATGGTTACTGTTTCTGTGATGGAACTATCAATCAAAGAAAGAGTATTTCTGGTTGGACAAAGAAACCTTTTAACCATAAAATGAAACTTTGATACGGGATGCTATCATCTTAGCCTCTATTACAAGTGTCTTGAGATGAAAATGGAAAGCATTCACGTTCATGTAGGTATCCTCAAAGTTGTTTTACATCAGTCATAATGGCAGAGAATTTTACGCACCAATATTTATTTCAATGGATGACTATAACCTTTGATAATTTAAGAATTTTTATGCCGTATTTTACGCGTGTTTTTGCCAAAGCTTTGTTCCTGGCCTAGGAAAGAAGTGCAGCCTCCCATCGGATCCCGTTCACAGAAATCCAGCTATCGATCAATCACTTGATGCTCCTCCCTCCGCTATTTCATTCAACCCCTCTTCGCCGAATTTTCACCCCGTTAATCCTCTTTCCGTTCTGTACTGAAGTGCGCTCATCCCATTAAATCATTTCCAATGCTGTCATTGGAAATATGTGGCTATCTCTTAATTATTAATGGCCGTTATCAATCATCTGCACTATTTAGATCGTATTTCTCCCTAATTTCCTCGGGTATCAGTCAGCAATATATTCGCGAAATCTTGGTTTCCATGATCTAATGAATCCATTCTTTTTTTTGGGAAACCCATAAAAATAATATCCGCTTTAAGTAATAATTCAACCGCCATGTGAGAGATTATGTGGAAAATGCGATATAAAAGTTTAATCTCTTGTTCCTCCTTTTTTCTTTGACTTCGTTATCATTGTGGAAATATTATTGCATAAAATATTTATGGTCGAGGTATTTATGGTGTGGACACTATCTGTTTGAACTTATCATGGTAGTTTACCAGTAAAAGGTTCATTCATATGATAAATATACAAATGCAAATATGAGAAAAATCTAAATTAGAGATCATAATTTATATTTGTAATGATTCAGATCTTGAATAGACAAAAACTCGTGGCCTAATAGAGTAACACTAAATTACTACCCGAGTCCTTCATCGTAGTTTAATCAATTTGCCAAGGATTTGGTCGTGCCTTGGGAGAACTTTTATATGAATTTATTATTAAGTTCATCCTCTACTGAATGTTATTATAACATTTATTTTAGCGGTTTAATTTTAGTTCCTAACGGCACCATTGTATTCTTTCTGAGCTTGTTTCGCTCTGAACTCATACATCCTCATCCTTTAAAAATATGTGAAATTCTAACATTTCATTGATTGAACTTTTTCCAAGCAGTAATAACCGTCATTGCAAAAGTAAAGAGTTATATATGACACCCATTTTAATATGGCCTTTGGATATCATTTCCAATTCAAAACCACTGGATTTATCAGTACTTGAACTCCGCAATATTCGCCTTGTAAAAGTTTTTTTTTTAATTTTCTTTAATAAGCTTAAGCGACATTTACAGCCTTACATATTGAAAAAAACTTCAAAACCACTCACGTCCTTAATATTTTCCGAGGAAAATTTTAAATTAATCAGTATCTGCGGTAAGATCCTTTTGGATTCAATAAAAATTATTGAATAAAGCACTACGAGAAAAACCAACGGATGCCTGTTGTACTGACTGGAAAACGGAATCTGCTCAATAGTATTTGAGATATCCTCAAACAAATTATTTCTTCCAGCTAGAGACTGTTGTCATGACACATTTAGGACCGACTGAAAATATGTAGTATGCTAGTGCCTGTACCCTATGCTAACTTTCCAAGCAACATGCGCGAATAATTCAGAGCGTCAGTAAATCAATGCCAAAAAATATATAGTCTCTTGGGAGGAAATTTTCTACAACTGAACATATGTAATCTTTGATTGTATATTTTAAAATATATTTAAAAGATAAATTAAAATTTTAAAAATAAATGAAAAAAGAAATTAAAAAAGCAAACGAAATGAAATAACTTGAATGGCTTATAAATATATATATATGGCTTATATATATATATATATATATATATATATATATATATATATATATATACAAAAAAATATGTGTGTATGTGTATTTTTAAAGCTGACGCTCATCTCATCCTTCAACCTTTTCCTCCTCGTAAAAGTGGGATGTAACTAAAAACATCACAAAGATAAAACCAAATTCAAGATCTGTTGCGTTTACGTTGCTTCGCCATGCAGTATTTCTAAATTATTTAGCCTTGCACGGGGCCCTTCAGCGAGTGTTTCTTTTGCAGTCGCGTGCGCCGTCTCCCAACTTTAACTGATGCTCCGCCTCGAGAATCTCTCTCTTTTGCTCCAATCTGCCTCTCCGTACGTTATTACTTATCCATTCACAGGAGTCTGGGTGGGTGGGAGCGGAGAACTGTAATACACTCACCAATTGGAAACTTCATCTCATTTTCTCCACTCCCCCTTCCACTTTTCGGTCGCGCAGTCCGAATATCTTTTTAATATTCCCTCCCATTGATCCTATCCCATTTTCTTCCTAGCTCCTCTCCATATTTCACTCTCACCCAAATTTGCGGGGGGTCCCGCCCAATTTTTTCTTCCCCACCCCCACTGCACTGCGGTGGAGATCCCTGACCTCCTCCGGACCGACCTCTCCTTTCTCGCACGCACCCTTCCCGCCTCCCACCCCCTCTTCATCTTCATCCTCTTCTGACAGCTTCAATCATCTCTTCACAAATATTTGAGAGACCCTGTTCCGTCAGACTCCCAAAGAGTTTCATTCTCGTGGACTCCCGAACTTTCCTTCTCGTCCCGGCGTGAGCTTGTGGGAGTGTGTTTCTCTTTTCTCTCGCGCATGTAGCGAAGGGGTTCTTGTCGGTGGTGGATGAAAGTTGCACTGAATAAAGGGAATTTTGCGCTCGTGCATTACTCTTCTCGGGTGGGTGGTTATTTTTGTTCCATTTTGCGGAAACCTGAAGGGAAATTATTTTCATTTAGATTCGACCCTACCCTGTTTCTTTTTTACCCGCTCTCGCACGAAGCCAAAGCGTCTTTCTGCGGCTGTAACTTTTTAGATAAGGCCCCCGAGTGCGAGAGTGGGCTTCGATAATTTTTATTTTTGGGAGAAAATTTTCTTTACGTGTTTCTGTTTTGCGTGTGATGTTTGCCCTCGGAATGAAAGGTAAAAATCCTTGCTCTGCTGGACGGAATGCTCAAATCTCTCTGAAGCCACTCACGCATGTTTATCGAAATCGGTTTTTATCATCGGCGGGTTATGAATAATCCGTATGGTACCGATGCGACCCAAGGTTTTTCATATCTAAAATTACAATTCTAAATATACTCACAGCATTTTCTCGTCGTTCCAAAGCCAAATGAAATGAAAATTTCGGGAAAAATCCGATTAATTTCAATGGGTAATACTCAATATTAGTAAATTATTTTCACTCTGATGAGATTAAATTAACCTGGCAGATATCTTAACTTTTGAGCTCCCACTTTCCACTCCACAGCATATCGTTTTTTCTTTCTTTTGTATGAAAAATGGTTATTAAAAATTTTTATATATTCTTAGCTCGGGCTTATACGGATTAAATTAGTCTAAGTAGCTCTTTTTTCTTGTACCATGCCTGTTTGTAGATGCAGCATGTTGCATTGGCTATTTTCACTTCTAAAGCAGCTGTGCTTAAGAGAATATTAGGAGAAATTCCGAGCAAATAGTGTAGGCTTTACTGCCAGGAAGTTCATTTTATAATGATACCTGGCCCGCCGCAGATTTTCCTAAGTATGCCGGAATGAAGAATGTCGTCCTTTTCCACGAGTTGTATCATATGACCAATCCATTCAAGTATTTTTGGCTCTTGGTTGCAATGATGATGGCAAATTTCTTCCCTATTTTTGGCCTGGAATCGTCGTTTTGATCGCGTTTAATTTCACTAACTCAAAAATGCAGCGGATGGTATACCGCGTCTCGAACACATTTAATTATTTTCGGTGTGACTGTAGCTCAGAGCCTATACAGCCTACACAGGAATAACGAAATGATGTAACGATGTATAATGCACAATTTTGCGGTGTAGGCGTCCATCTGAGCCCCTAGAAGTCCTATACCTTGATGAAAGCAGCTCTCACCCTCTCGAGATATGATAGATGTGAGAGGAAATATATATAGGGTAAATTAGAATTTCAAAATATTTTTTTGGAAAATAACCCCGTAACATTTCTTAGAATAGCACTAAAAGGATTTTGTACTCTGCGATAAATCATCTCGTTTATCCCACTTTTATGAATGAATTCATTTTAGTTCTATTTCTTCGTGATTATTTTATTAATTATATATTCAATACGAAAATCCAATTATTTCTGGAAGGAATTTATTTAATAAAAATAATAATAAAATATCATGATGGATTTTCAATTCAGGGATTGCTTTATGTTATCTGTCCAAAATCTCTTGCTGCGTGCATGTGCCTGCCAATCTCTTCATTCCCTCATGGCTAACCCCCTGTACTAACGTCTTCCATTTAATTTATGTCGTTATTCATGGCCTTGGAATTTTATTATAATTATTCTCCTAGATATTTCCTTCTCTAAGGGCCTTTTAGTTAACTCGTGCCTCAAGATGTGTCCAATTACTTTTCCTCTTCTTCCTGTAAATGTCCTCCAGAGGCTTCCCTCTTCCCCCACTCCTTCATACCCACGGAGTACTCCTTCATACCTTAATTTGTTTACTTATTATATATTCTTCTTCTTTTGTTAGTGCCATATTTCCATTTCCTTCAATCTTCTTTTCTCTGTTGCCCCTTCATGTAAGATAAAAAGTACGTAAAGTCGAAGTAGAATTACACCCGGATCTCCCGAAGACAGAGAATCTGAGAGGACCGATAAAACCTACATATTTGTCAAACTATTCATAACCTGCTTTTTTAAAATTTTTCCTTTGTTTCATTGACAGTTTAGTAAAATTAATTTATAAGATTAATGTTACAAAATTTTATTAATTATCCACTAATCGCAAAGGGAAAGGCACACAAAATCATGGTGTGGAACTTTCTGTTGCTCTAGCTGTTTGACAACAAACGCCGATACAAAGACCCTTCGTAATAGCCTCTTATCTTTATCTCCGTTAGGCATCCACGCCCCTTTATCTTTCCTCCCATCTGATTTGCATCCACATTGAATCTAAGTATGAAGTACGGAGTTTCAACCCCGGAACCCTGGGAAATATTCCCCATCCCAAACCCCCGTCCGGGGATCCGGGAGGCACCTTCCTTCGAAGTTGAGGCGCCCTAATATCATAGAGTGGTACGCCCTTTCGGGTGACCGTGCCCCTAGTCGCCCGGGCCCTCCTCGCCCGGTCTCTGCCTTCTTCCCACTTCGCACCCGTCTCCCGTCGCCCGCACGAACCCCTTCCTCCTCCCAACTGTTCTCAAGAAAAGCCCTTTCTCCTTCTGCTCGCCTCTCCTCCCCCTTTCTACACATGCTTGAGTGGACTCGTTTCCCACGATGAGAGCCCCACTCCTGTCCAACAATGCCCTTTTCTCGCCCATTCTTGTCTCCCCCCCCTTCTCTCCATCCGTGCTCGTCCCTCTCGTCTTCCACTTTCTTTCCTCATCACATCCCTTCCCCTCTTTACCCTATCTAGTTTTCCTTAACGCTTCTCTTCCCTCCCTTCCTCTCTCCTGCACACAAGTTCCATTCCTTTCCATTTCTCCATGCTCATCATCACAGCTCCAACACAGGTCATTTGAATGACGGCTTTCTTTGACCAAAAAGGCACTATATTTTTTTATGCCCACTGGTGAAGAGTCTCTCTTCCTTGGAATTCAGTCCCAAAATGTAATTAGATTAACATAATTATGAAATGCGTCGGTCCATATAGTGTATGTATTCTTTGACCTAAGTGCATGTGGACTAAGACAAAAATATGCTCTCCAGTCGACAACGCTAGAAGTTTTGTGTAAAAATATAATACTTTCAATATTTAATTTTGTCTTAAGGATGGAATCCAATTTTCGATATTTTTAGATTAGCAAACATTCATCATTTCATTGAAAATTCGAACGAGGGATTAGTAATTTGTTAAATTTTACTTCATGTCTTTCAAATTGCACATTTTTATTCATCTTTCTTCACCATGGGAAATCGTGTTATAGTTTTCATTGTGTCAGTTTTTATTGTGAAATATTACGTTAATATTTCGAATCTACACATCTCAAATAAAAATTAATGATCATGGTTGGCTTACTAATGGTCATTTTGTTTGGTAAAATTTTGTCTCATTCATAGAGTCAGACCACACCCTGCCTCATAATTTCCTATAATTCGCATATCTATCAATATTCTACTCCACGGGACTCCGCAGGGGCTAGTCATAGGATGACGTGCAATAGATAATAAGATATAGGGGAGTATGTAAACGAAGAACTGCATTTTACGCGGGTAATCCCAAAAGTATCCGACCCAACAAAAAAAAACACAAATTTTGGAAAAAAAAATTATTTTTCAACATAATATTTCACCCCAATACATTTTTTCCCAGCGATGTTCAATAAGTTTGATACCCTTTTCAATAATATGAACTCTCTTGTCCCTCAAAATAGCCATTAACTGCCGACATTAATTCTTCATGGTTGGAAAATCTTTGACCACCGAGCCATTTTTTCAAGTTTGCGAACAGAAAATAATCCATGTGGGCTAAATCTGGTGAGCAGGGTGTATGAGGTAGCAATTCAAACTTTAATTCATAAATTTTGGCAATTGCAATAACAGATTTGTGAAAATGGGAACTATTTTTCTTGAATCGATTTGGAAAATGTCATGACATTTCCTTACGAAATTATCATATAATTGTGACATTTATCTTTTGGAAGGACTAGCTCATATTATTCAAGGATTTTTTTGACTCCTATTTAAAATTCCAAATAAAAAACAATTATTTTACATATGCATCAACAAGATGAAATATCTCTCATTTTGTTTCCATAGTATATGGTTAAACGTCATTTAGTCATTAATAACGGAAGCAGAAGAACAGATGGAAATAAAACTTTCTTGACAGCTTCGATGTAAGCATTAAAGCTCTTGTCAAGAAATTCAAATTAATGGAGAGAAAGACTGAAGCATTTTAGAAGAGAAGGCTCATAAGAGAAGTTAATCTAGCTCTTGAGACTTCTCATAAAGAAGGGGATGGAAAAAGGACAAAACAAATGTAAGCAATTGTAGATTTGGGGAATCATTTAATAACGTCGACTGTTTCATGATAAAAGAGCGCATTGTAATATTTAATAGAATGTATGTAATATAGCTTGTACAAATAACAGATAAAGAGGATTTGACATGTGCAAAACAGTAAATTAAGAAATGATATGAAACAAGAGTTTGATCATCGACCTTTCATTATGTATTACCTTTATAACGTGTATTAATAGGGCAATATGATTTCTGGTTGGTAATATTCAAGAAAAAATTAAATTAAATTATTTTATCGGTTACAGGGTAATGTTATTGGTACTGCGATGATATGATACTCGTATGATAACTTATTGCACACATTTTCACGGAGAACTGAAATCCAAACCCAGGAAATAAAACAAGGCAACTAGCTTAAATTAAACTAATATTATGCGTCTAATTGAAGTAAACCTATGTTATACTTCTTATTCCCTTTGGCAGGATCAGTGTAAAATAAGAGTATAAAGTAATTAAATACCCATGGAAAAAGTTTCCCTTTGCGATCGCTGCGACACAATTGGAAATTTCAGACATAAAGACGATTTATAAGCTTAAAAATTTGTTTTTTAATTGCCCAATGCTAGTTTTAATGTCGAAAAATATTGAATTTGAGAGCTTTTAATAAAAAATACGGATTTGATCTTCCCATGGGTACGAAAAGTTTTGAATTGGATGAGAAGACTATTAAAAATTGTGAATCATTTTTTTTCCAATTAGTTATTCATCCCTTTGAAACAATTAATGGAAAAATTGTGTATCTTTGATCCTGACATGCATCAATTTTTTCGTTTTTTATGTTTTGAAAACTTCTTTTACTTATAAAAAAATTGTTTGCTCTCAAACAAATAACTTCTGTTTTATGTTTGGTCCTTGTTTTGAAACCATAGTTAACAATAGTTTTCTTCGGAATATTTTCCTGTTCTATTACTTCCTCTATTGTATCTTCCTTAATGCTTGAATTTTCTTTATAGTTTACTTTTTCATATCCATATTTTACTTCTCGTATATCTTAAACAAAAATAATCTTAAAACGTGTGATCGGGCTTAACAATTACCATGAGAATCTTATAGCTAAGGATGCATTATTTACATTTTAATGAATGGATATAAGTATAAAACCAGTTGCATGTGAAATAAATTACAAATAATGCTTAGCTGCTACTTCTGTGATTTTCTTTACTTGCTTTGTACTACTCCGCCACGTTGTTGTACTGCCAATAGAAACGCGATTTGAAAGTTAATCGCACAAAAAAAATTTTCAAACAACCAATTTTATATTTCCCATCCTTCAATTAGGTTTCCATTTTTTGCCTTTTGGAATTTCATTGTTAAAATTGATGCAAATCGTTAAAGAATGATTTGATGATAAGATATATTACATGGTTGTATTTAAATGAAATCGTTTATCTTTCGATCCATTCTTTATTTCATCATGCCATTTCCATCCCCCATTTATCCACATTTTCTTTCTTCTTCTTTTTATTTCATTCCGCCCATCGCTCCGGAGCAATTTTATCCTCCGAATTCTAATTTCATTTTGATTTCCTCTTCTCACGTCCAATCCATTCACGTAGCCTCTTAATTCTCTAGTTTCTCTTTTATCATTTATTCTAATAATCTCAACAATTATTTACCCTCCAAATCATCTTTGTCAAATTCTATTTCATTATTATAAGCATCATCATTATCATGAGCATTAGTATTCACGGGAAAAACAAAATTATTGAATCCACGTCTATTAAAATCCACATATTGTTTAATTATTCAAGACTTAGAAATTGGAACAGTTGAAGTTTGATGAACATAACTGCACCTTTTCGTCGTACAGTTACACATAAAAACACTCTCAGCGGTCTTTTAGTAATTCCTAGAAAAGGAATCTTTCTCCATTTCAAACTGTAGACAATTTTGGACGGAAAGAGTATTCATCGACTACGGAACGGAAGTCCAAATAAGTTGGATACTCGTCTAGTAAGAAAAATAACCCTATCAAGTTATGTGGAACTGTTACATTTAAATTACGATTCATTTGAGTCTTTCATTTTATTTTCAAGAGGCATTAATGTCCCTTTCTGGTCGTTTTAACGGTATTTAGTTACAGTTCTATCCTTCAATCCATGAAAAAATCTAACATATGTTTAAAATATGGCTTTTAAAATAAAATTTATGCTCACATGACTTCGTTGTTGAAAGTTACTCTTTTCTCTTTTTATTTAGTTTCACAATGTAATCTGATGACGTTGAGATCATATTTGGAAAATTTTGCATGGTAGTTTTTCACTAATTTGGCCATTTTTGCGGTTCTTTTTGGTACATTCTTGAGTGAAACACTCCACGACATCCTCTTCCCACCCCGGGATTAAGCCTTGCAACTTCCTTCGAGTCTTCCTCTTACAATCACTCCTTTCAGAGAAACGTGAAATATATTTCGGTTGTGGAACTCTTAGTGTTTGAGGAAATGCGATGATGACATTGCGATAGCGAAATTGAAATTTCAAAATATAACACACCGAATTCTTGTGTAAACGCAACTTTTTATTTTATGTATTCGTTTAGGAAGCAGTACTGTTTGCTTCCTCTGATTCTTGCTCCTAAACCTCTTCAGGCGCAGGGAAGTCTTCAGACGGTGACGACGTTTTTCAGGTCCATTGTAGTCGGAGAAATACCGAAACTAGACTGAACGAAACAAAAGATTCACGCAACGAAAGGCACCATGTCAAAAAAGAATTTTCATTTAAGCGAAAAACCAGCTTCCCATCTATGGAGTCGAGCCCTGACTAAACCGATGTTTACATGACGAGGAGATCAAAGGAGATGCTGCGTGGGTGTATGCATGTGGTATGAATTCCGCAACCCTTGCCGACTTGGATCAAAGTCAAAATCTCTGGTTTGAAGAGGTGAGAGGGGCGGTAATATGGATCTTCTTCGCACGGCTGTAACCTTCCAATTACTCTCCCCCTCGATCCCTGCCTCCACCAGTTTTATCCTCACGGAACACCTTAAACTTCTCTCATTTTGGGTCCCTCTCCAACCCTTACACTCGCACATTCTCCTCGCCACGTCCTTTCCCTCTCCTCCCTCACAACTCCATCCCCTCCTACTGTTCCATCCCCTCTCCTCCCCCCCTCCCACATCTCCGATTCTTTTGTTACCTCTCCCTTTCGTCCGCTGACTCCGCTCTTTTTTTCGACTTTCGCCAAGGTTTTCGATCTCCCCCCTTCCTTTCTCCTCTCCATCATCCTTCCCTCCTCACCAATACTCCCCACTCCAAGATCCGAACACGTGATGTCATCCCTGTTGTAGATTACTTTTCCCGGATATTTTTTCCCTAATCCTTTTTGTAAAATTCTTGTCCGTACTCTGTAGAATTCAGGTAAGTGTAGCTATAGAATGGTATTCGTTTATTTTGTCCCTGTATACGTGTGTGTGAGTATGTGCGTTGTCTGGGTAAAAATGAGCTTTCTCCTCCTCAAAACAATGTATGTATAATAGCAACCCTGGTCCACGAAAGGTTTTTATAGTCAGCCGCTGTATCGGAGGGTTAATGAACTTATTGATTCTTCGTATTAAGCGCTTAGAAACGGCCTTGATGTCCCCTTTTTTGATTCGCAGCACATTTGGTCGTCGATTACCAAAATTAGCAGACTGGAGTTTTTCCATCAAAGATGGATTCAGATCATTCTTGATTTAATAAAATAAAAGCTTTCCGATTAATTGCACTTTCATCGTATTCAAAAATATTTCTCATTCATTTATGCACTCTGCCTTTATCAAAATACTATATAAATATTTTTGCCTCTTTAATAAATTGAAAATTTCTATCCAATGGTTGGTGGTTGCCGACTTTAATATTTACGTTGGCGTTAATATTTAAGGTTCCTTTAATTTAATCCTGAGATACTCGTACTTACCTGATTATTTTACATTCCATATGTTTTATATTTCAGTGTGTATATCCGTGTTCTGTTTTCTCCTTTAAAATCCAATTAAAAGTTCAATTGTATTTCATTTCAAAAGTTATGTCGTGGAAAATGAATAATATCAATAGTCGTGCAAAATTTGAGCATTTCCAATTTATTTTAATTCAATCATCGAATATTTTGAATGTAACTCCCATCAAAATGAGAGTTTTTTGCATATTTTATGAATCAACGAAATGATTCATTTTACGAACGATTTCCTTGTGCAATTTAATTAAACTTTTAACCCAGACGTGTATTTGGTGATTCGATATTCCCAAACCTCTAATAATACATGAAAATTTTATATTTAATTGAACTTTAAGATACCCTGATAAAGAAATACGTTTTTGTTATTGTTATTTAGTAACCTGTACAATGGATTTCAATCTTCAAACATTCATGTGTATTCCTTGTCCCCTTTTGCATCTTAAGGATGATCGGAGTTATCAGAACTGAATTAAACATACCAAAGTGAGGAAGACCTCGAATCTGAAACTTTCAGGTCGGCATGTGTGACCGGTCGGCATAACCAACCAGACTTTCCGGCCAGTTGAAATAATGTATAAACTTAGTCAATCAGGAAAATTATATGAATTTATTCAGTTGCGGAAGACGATACCGTCAGCCCACATACCCGGAAGTTTATGCAACCATGAAAACAAATTTGTATTTAAATTCACATAACCTACAGGATGTTAACCGATACACCGGGGCACAGGTTGAGGAACCGTCACGTCGGCTACAACTGCCAGATTAAGTAGTCATATATCCCCTGACAGAGCGGTTTGACCTCGTTGTTCCTAGTTTGCCCTCAATTCATCTAACCCTAGCCCCTTTGGATTTCACGGTTGTTTCCTCACTCCTATAACATCGAGGATCGTCGTCTGATGTTCTTGACAACCTTCATGAAACGTACGTGCGAGAAAATTTGAATCACTAGGGATTGCATGAAATTTGTGCATGCATTATACTTCAAAGATTTGACTCTCTTTTTAATAAAGCGCAATAAAATAATGATCAGATTACTGAACAAATCCATTTAACGTGATAAATTTCTGGAATTTAACATAAATATTAATGTACACTAATAATATATTTTTCCTAATGGTCTGGCTCTGGAAAAGTTTTATTTTAAAACCGATTCCATTCTTAAATATCAGAGTCAGTTAACAAAAGGGTCATAAAACGAGTATATATTTAAATTTGATTTCGTACATAGGAGGTCATTTCAAGATGCACTCGTTGCTACCGACTAATACACGTATTTGTCAAAACAAGCCGTTATTCTGTAAAACAACTTTGAATCTGCAATAATCCCCTATAATCGCCCAATAATATATATAATCGCCCTATAATCCAACACCTAAGTAATAATAAATTCCTTAGCTTATTTCAAAGTAATATATCATTTTATTAAATTTGTGGAATAAAAAATAAATAATCACCTTTTTTGAAATCAAGTTGTGTCTGTTTGTTTCCAAACCGTTTTTATTGTTTTAATTTAAATGTCCTCCATCATTCTTCGCCATTTATTTTCATTCATCAGGGTTTGTATACCATCAAATAGTGTGCAAATATTAAACAGTGGCATGCTACTCGTCGATGAAAATTAATTGTCAACCTTTACTCTGATACACACGGGTGAACGGTCAAATATTTTAAATTCATGCCACTTCGATAAGGAAAAAGTGATCTACAATGGACGTTATCCTATGACCTCACACCCCCTCTCAATTTATTTAGGTGCTGTATTCACGTATCGTGACCATCCAAACTGTGGTAAAGAATACAAGTAGACTGATAGGAAATTTATGAAACAAGCTAGGTTTATGAGGCATACAATATTGCCACTTTAAATAGCCTCAAAATTTCGATTCATTTTATGTATGTAATGGATACATCCTTTCGATCGGTTGTATCATTTAATGTGGATTTCGGCCAAGAAATTATACTTTCTTACACCGTTTTTTATACTATCTTATCACCGTTTAGTTATACACAACTCTTTTTAAAAATTTGAACGAAAAAATTTTAATGCCGAGAATAGCAATGCCAGTTTGGTATTCAAGTAAGGATATCCCCCATGTCCTAAAGTTTAGCACATTGAATCAAAGGAGTATGAATTCTGATTTATTGTTGTTTTTAAGAAAAAAAATACTCTTGACTGTCCAACATTAGTAGTTTATATTTAAATTCATGTTCCTGAATATTATACTGGATATATAGAAATATTCATTTTTGAAACTTGATTAAGTTATCGACAAGTATAATAAGTATAAAATAATTGCAAAAATTAAAAATGGCAGTCACTACTGAGGAAGAGAACTTGATGGTCAAATAGAATCTTTTTTTTAATTAAGCGCATATCGAATGATTTTAAAATAAAAAAGTAACGTAATCGTCAACTCCGGCTGGGTTGAGGCCAAACAAAGACACACATCCAGTTTAGCTCCCTCCCCACCCACTCATCGCCTCTCGTATTGTCCCAAATTCCCCTACTTTTCCCACACCCGAGCCCTTTCCTTGCCTCCTTCCGTAAACCCACATCCGTCGTGAGGCCACAAACGGGGCCGTCTCCGACGAAATAGCTTCTCTTCGTCCGCCCCCCGAGGTCCTTCTCACATGCGAAATAACCTCCACCCCCAACATTCTCGACCCTCCACACACACTCTCCCTTTCACACCCGCCCATGTCCTCGCCTGCTAATTCGACTCATGCTGAAACACCGATAGTCCCACCCCGGCTGAGGCACACCCTCCGCAATCAATCCACCGCCGTCTGCCCACACCCTTACTGATTCTCTCTCTCACTATCTCCTCCGACCCAGCCCCTCCCTCCTCACTTTACCTCTCCCTCCATCCCCGCTCTCCATTCTCCCCTAGGCCGTCCTTCCGATTGTTTGCTCCTTGGGGAGGAAGAGAATGGGTAGGGGTACCCTTTCAAGGTTGTGGGTTGGATTGCATGGGGGAGGGGCGAGTGGAGTTTAGGGAGAGGGTTGACCTTCGGGTAAACTGTCAGTACGAGAGCGGGTGGCCTAATCCTAATGCGACTGCCCTCCCTCGACCGAATCTCGCATTCCCTGTCTAAACAATGCAGCCTGCCGGCGGAGTATCCCTCTCCCCCCTCCTCCTTTAAATACCCCTCCGCAGCCCCTGATTTTGTATCCTATGCACCCGTTTCCACAGTGGCTAAACATTGACGTCTCACACACTTTCTATAGACTTGGAAACTGAATTTCTGCCACTGTTGCAACTAAATCCACGACTCTCCAACCAAACAATTTCTTCCTTGTCTTCTCTTCAACATTTCCCGTTGGCAAGTAGGAATATTATATCGTACTGATTACCACGCCACTCGCGTTTTCCTGGCTAAAATTCGTAATGGAAACCCAGGTTCATGCCGTTACGTGAGGATAAATGGGATTCAAAGGGAAATATGTGACCGAAGGGGGAAAGAAATTTAATTCTCATATACGAATATAAAAAAAAGTTCAGAGTATAAAATAAAAATTCCGAGCGTGAAAAAATTTGACATATATAGTGAAACTTTTTGAGGAATGACATGCTGCCAATGTTAATGTATAATATATCTGTCAATTTTCTTTGCAGAAGCTCTATCGCAGAACTGTGAAAATTGCATAAGTTCAAATCACTCCCAATGAAAGTCACAAGTTAGGTAAACATTGTGAACAGAACAAGTACAAAAGTGAGTTTAGAAGGCGTATAACCTTACTCCCAATATAATTAAAACGTTATAAAACTTAACCAGTGAGGAGGTAGCATTTCAGTTGGAAGAGAAGATCAAATTTTTAGCCTACATAATCTAAGCAAGAGCGTGATGATAAATATTAAAGACTAGAAAGAATTCTAATACGAAGAAATAATTTACATGGCAAACTTCTCGTAACGCATCAATAAAAACACTCCACTTAGTTTAGAACTTCTCTGCAAGAGGCATAGTAAATAAAAGTCATCAAAATACTAGGCACAAATTGAGTCATCGTCTATAGAATTCCTTCTACAATGTGAATCCAGTGTCTGTCATATTATGTCTATGCGTTTGACTATAAGCAGGACACTGGATCGGGAAGAAATGGTCAATATTTTAGCTTAACAATTTTTCATTTTTTTCTGTGCCATGACAGTTTACTAACTTATAGACCATATATTTTCCTATTTTCGCACATAATATCTACAGTTATCTAGACATATTCTCAGTCTAGGGATGGCCTTATCCTTTCACGTTCAGAAAACGATGCATCAACTATTTGTTCAACCAATCCACTTGTCAGGGTCAGAAAACACGACACCCATTACGAGCACGTACATTTTGCCAATATTGGGACATGACTGACTTCGGTGAGCTCTCTGGTGGCACGGAGAGTGTGTGAGATGTGTTCCTCTCTATATCTCCTGAGCACGGTCCACCTCTGCCCGAGGGAACTCTGAATGCTTCCGAGAGTGGAGTCTCCAGTTGATTATGCAAGCCTCACACCGTGCGCGCACGTCAGCCTTCTCCGCTCATAACTCGCTCCACTCTTGTCCACAGTTAAGATAGCATGGAGTGGAAATATTAAACCGTAAAACTCCCACTTTCCACAAAAAGGTTGTGTTGCATCTGGATACTTAAATTTAAAAAATTACCGACAAATTCGATTTTATAATAAAAATAATGTTGCTAATTAGTGAATGTGAACATTGTAACCATAGAAGCACTATCTGTCAGTTGTTGAGGTTGAGCTGCTTAATGGTTAGTTCTTACCTTAACTATTGGCCATCAAATTGATTTTTAGTCTTAATCGGAGGTCAAAGTTCACTTTTAGTTTAACAATGTATTATTAAACCTGATATTAATATAGGAATATGTGTATCGCTAATTCTCCTTTTAATTCAATCAGTCGAGTTAGCAGTCTGGATAACAAAAGACAGAAATAATTCCGCGAAAATGTTCCAATTCTCACACGCATACTCGTATGTCTCAGAGATTATTCCTTGGAATACGAATTCTCATAGCTCCTACCAGAATATATATATATATATATATATATATATATATATATATATATACACACATATATGTATATATGTGTGTGTGTGTGTGTGTGTGTAGTTCGCGGTAGTCCGGGGGGTAGAGCGTTGGACTGCTGACTGGAGGGGCCTGGGTTCAATTCCCGGCTTAGGCACTCTGGGTACCTGTAACTTTACCCAAGCTATGTCATTTTTCGGGTACCAGGTCTTCCTGGGAAGCCATAACCGAAACAGGGAGAGGAACTGACCTCTCCTACCCTGATGTGTGAATTTCACCCACCGTCGGGCATAGCACAGGGTGAACTTTACCAACGCCTACTAAACCGATCTTCGGGTTAATTACTGCGTTTATGGTTTATATATATGTATATATGTCGTTTCTTCGTTGTATCCTTAGGTTTTTGTCTACCAGATTATGGTTAAATATTTTGTTCAGAGGGTGAATACATCTTTGGTAGGCCTTTATTTACATAATTAGTAAATTGTCAATAAATTTGTTTATAAATGGAAAGTGATTTGAAAATGGTTTCATTGGAATGGAAAACATTCGAACATTTGTGATCGATTTTTGATTTAAAGATGTACTCGATTTTTATTTTAGATCAAAACATTTTTTGTTGCCGCAAACATGGAAACCTCTATCGGCTTTTAAGGCATTTAGAATTTCCACGTGTTATTTCTAAAATTGAGCGATATACAGCGATCAATAACAAATTGTCTGCCTTGACAACGTTTTGTTTTTAAATAACTTTGCATTTCACGCGCACCATGTTCATATCACGATCTCGTTGCAAATCTCACTGATTCAATTCCAAGATAAAAAAATAAAGTCCTTTATGATTGCATTGAAATAAATAAAATAGCTCGTGGGTTAAATATTAAAAAGTATTTTACTGCTAAATTTGAAGGTATTCCATTGAGTCAAAGTCTTAAAGAATTGATGAAGTTCACCGACCATAAATGCCCCCACAAAAAAACAACAAAATGTTTGAAGTGTTTGAGTGCTTAAATTAAACATTCCTCTCAGCATACTTGAAGTAAATTAAATTTTACTGGCCGAGTGGACAAGCAGAGAGATAAAACATCCCAATATCTTAAGAGCGGAGGTCAGTGTTACTTGTGAGGATTTTTCCATTCAAAAATTGAAGGAAAATGTTTAATAAGAAAATATCTCGAGGGGTGAGAACTTAAGAGGGGGGGAATTCGAGAAGAAAGTTCCAGAATATGAGAAAGAATCGGGCGAATATCCTTCGTGCATTAGTACAGAGAGCTTTCGGGTGCAAGGCTAAAGTGCCACTTGTTCGTGAAGGGATGGAGTAGTGGAAGGATGTAAGCCCTCATCCGCCGCCACGCCCCCTTTTCCTCGAGCGCGAGAGTTCAAAGATGTCGTGGAGGAAAAATGTATCAGTGGAAATCTTTTGAGCACCACTTGAGAGGAAAAGAGAAATTCAAGTGAACACAAGCATAATTCATTTTGCTTCACAAATCTATTCATTCTGCTTTAAACTTCTTCACTCCTAGCCGATCCCGTCATTTTCTTTTCTTCCCCCTCTACGTCCTTCTGCTCTTTCCTTTGCTGTTGTTTGCGCGTCATTCCATTTTCTGAACCCCTTTCGGTCAATGTAACCGTGTTTTGATCCCATGAATCCCTTCCCAGTGGTCACGGCCGGCGTGTCTTTTCTCTAGTTTTCCTTTCTTCAAACCAATGAATGCGCAGAAGGAAGAGTAGTGCCCAGCTAATACAAGTATATTAGCATGCCACGGAAACTACTTGTCATGGCTGCCGATTACATGGAGAATTTTAAATGTTAACCTTCCGTAATGGGTAAGAAGAATGCATACTCGTAGGCATAAACATAGGTCGAAATAATAAAGACCAGGAGAAGGCGTGTCTAAAGGCAAAAAGAATTTTTATTGTGCAGTTTTCCCGAAGGATACGTACTATTTTTCATGGTTCGTTCAAAATCAACACCATTAAAAATTAATGCTGTGGATATTTTTATGAGCATTCCTGTACAGGGAACGGTCTCTAGTAGAAAGCATGGGATCCCTACGCACAACATTGAAAGAAAGCTTAATAAAGTGATGAATAGTATTGATGCCGAAATTGCAATATTTTCTGCACGTTAAAAGCTTAGTTCAAGAGCACATCAATGAGATAACCTATCCCGCTTCTCTGAGAAATTTTTCAAAACGATTGATAATAGCTGTCATATAACCAATGTCAGATAATAATAACATTCTTTTTACATTATTTTACGTGTTAAAAGAAAAAATGTGTTGTCAAGGTTATCACGGTCATGAGAATAGTTTTCGTCCTCCCATGGTTGTTAGTTCATATGCCTAGAAAAAAAGCTACAGGTTTTATGTTTGTAAATATTTCCTATTACTGAGATTTATATTGCAATAACCCAAACATCAATTTGCACACATTCTGTTTGCTCTGATATGTAAAAATTCCTCTTCAGTTTGGATTTCGACCGCAAATATAAAGGATCCAGTGATTAAAATAGCCCAAACATCAATTTGCACACATTCTGTTTGCTCTGATATGTAAAAATTCCTCTTCAGTTTGGATTTCGACCGCAAATATAAAGGATCCAGTGATTAAAATAGCCCATTTACTTCCAATGAATTAACATTACGTGTTTCATAGGGAATACTGAGGCGTAGCTTGAGGCTTTTCTGTAAAAGAACTGGTTGAACTGGAATTGCTGGTAAGAATAACCAAAGGTCTTATCTATAAAACATGTTTATTTACATTTCAATATTCCCTTTGCACGAAGAGAGGTTGGATTTACACTCCCTTTCTCTGTTTCATTAGGAATAAACAACAAAATTAGGCTACTTAACTTATTATTCGAATTAAGCGCACAAATGTCGTCAGTTATTCCTCTTAATTATTTTTCCTCCCAAATGCCCATATAGTGGACAACGAAAACTTCTATCTCATGGTAAAAGTAAAACTTTTGAACTTTCGCTGACTATTGATCTTAGCTCTATGGTCCCTGATCGTTTGATTTCTGCCACTGAAACTCCTCCCTTCTCTCATCTCTATGTATATGGATCGATTTTTGTTTACAGCAGTGTGTAGTAATAGCAGTAAAGTCCGTTTTCCACCGCTAAGCGGAGCGGAGAGGAGGAGGTTGAAGTGAAGTGGACTCGTGTTATTCCATCCAAGCGGACATAAGCGGAGTAGTCAGCATTACCGCGTTATGGATGGTGCCAAGGGACGTTAACACGGCACGATTTTAGTTCCGAGTCAGATGATTCGGAAATAGAAGAAGATTTAAACGCACACCTAATGCCCGCAATCATTTAACTCTTTGTTTCTAAATGAGCAATTTTAGCCGAGTATCAACAATTGTACTAGCTATATCAATGCCAATATTACGAAAATTCAGAAATCAGTAAAACGTCCCCTCGTCTCTACATATTTATAAGAATTTAACCCTGCCAAACACCCCTTTTTCGTACGGCAGGAAGGGATAGGTCATCAGCCATTAACGGAGATATCGATAGCTTGTTCATTAAAGTTAGAATACATATGGGTAATATTTCTGTCGAGCGTTTCAAATAGTTGTCCCAATTGTTTTCTACCGTTTTTTTCTTTCTAAATAGCACTATGATGGCTCGTTTATGACTAGGATTTATAAATATTTTGGCCAGTCAAGAGGTTTCCAATGAGCCAAACAACCATGATTTGCGCAGCACCCATGCCCGCCCGAAGTGGTACTCGAAGCCGCAAACTTTGGGTTAACTGACGGGTTTACCCTACCCGCCTGAATAACCCGGCTGGTATTGTTGCGATCAAGAACCGTGCGTGGAAAAAATGATTCCTCGCATTGGTTTGCCGTGCGAGAGACCATTTCCGTTAAGTTCTCGACGTGGTCTACACTGAAATTGTCCCAAATGATTGGCTATTCCCACGTCATTCGATTTCCGAACGAAAGTAGGCTCTAACTCGAAAAATCCATCCACTCCTGGCGGGCAAGACTGCATTCGAGGAAAAAATTCCGCTGCGTGAAAGAAAAAAAATCAATCAATTAATATTTCTGTTCTGCACCGATCAACAGCGGAAAACTTGGTCTCGTCAAGAAGGATGACAGTCGATCTTGATCATTTTCTTAAGTTAGAATTAGCAGATAATTGGGAAATGGCAGAATTTTTAATTGGGCGAGAAAGAGATGGGAATAAACCCGTTGTAGAAATAAGCCAACCATTTTTTTCTATTCCTACTCATAGCGAATTGAGCCCAGGATTTCACAGTTTGATATCCATATCCGCTCATACAGTGTCACATGGTAACAAGAAAGTGTTTAGGCCCGAAAAACTCCCTTCAATTAGGATTCGAACCCCGTCCTTCTGAGTGGGTTGCCGGCGGATAGAAACCTCACCAATCGGATCCGCTATTTGATTAGTGAGAGTCGAGATACGTATGTATTCCAGCGTCCGTTATTTCGCTCTTTTGATGCGGTTAGAGTGAATCCACTGACTTCACCAACAAATATCTACGAGATGAGAACCAAACCGACGACCTACTAACAGACTAGTCATCTATCCATCTAGCCACACCAGAGTAATTGGGTTGGAATTTTTTTCATGACCTCGGAAAACTTGTCGCCATCCCGTAAAATTCATTCGCAACGCAAATTCTCATTGCAGTCACGAATTGAGTCCTTCCTCGTTTTTTTCATTCGCCCGAGAGGACATACTCAAGGAAATAAGTATTCCTCCAGGGTCCGTCTCCTACCGAGTAAACTTTTGTCTCCGACGTGCAAATGGCATCCTCCTCCGTTCATAATAGCATTCCTAAAGAAAGCTAAGGCCTTGAAGGCTGAACTTATAGATCCGATATCGTGTCAGCAAACCCGGCGTCACTATAGTTGATTTGACATTTCGAGAAAGCGGACAATATGTACAGCATTGTATGTAAATTATTATGAGGAATATTAAGAAATGGAGGGTTCAGATATGGAAGGACGGTTGCCTAAGACCTAATGTTATTCGAGTTTAACCGTATATTGATGCACGCTGGCAGGGATAAACAAACACTTTCACGTGGGTTGCATTCACCGTCCTACTATGACATGATGGTATGTTTATTAATTGAACTGCATTTGATTATTTGCGTTTTTCTGAGAAAATGTCATTGTTTTTAACTGTCTTCAACGGCAAGACGTGATTTAGTGCTCAATCATATAAATTTTGTATGGTTTGAATCAATTTTAATTAGTGTAAGCCCGCTTATTTTTATTTGCAAGTCTAATAGGATCAGGGGTCCTTATTGAAGAATTAGAAGGTCGTTGCTAAATTTTATTTTATTTTTTACACAATTACGTTGCAATTAGGCAAATTTCCTGGTGGCAACGGTCAGGTTAGGTCAAAGATAACTCTAACAACGAAAATTACATACGAACTCATAAAAACAGATAAGAGACAAAATATTTTTACATGCAAAGGTACTTCCACATCACATACAAACAAACTTCCACATCACATACAAAATGCCGTCCACATCACATACAAACAATATTTTCACAACTACAATGAAGTTTATTACCCAGTGGCTGCTTTACATTTCAACTTAAAACTTCTAAAATTGGATGGAAAGGGCTCAAACAAACCTCCAGGAAGCTGGTTCCAATCAATTATAGTTTTATTTAAAAAAGAGTATTTTTTCTTATTTGTATTTTGGGTCCTTATTTTTATTTTGAGGCTATGGTCGTTTTTTCCCTTAAAGTTAGGCTTTTCTATCCCTTGCCATAAATCTTCCCACGCTTCGTCCTTTTTAACATATCTATACATCGCGCCTAACCTACTCCTTTTTCTTCTATTTTTCAAACTCTCCCATTTTAGTATATCTAACATTTCTGTGACACTATCTGTTCTTTTGTACCTTCCGAGTACATATCTTGCTGCCTTTCTTTGAACTTTTTCTATCTTTTTAATATGTCCCACCTCATATGGATCCCATACTATGGAGGGGTATTCTAGGATAGGGATAACCAGTGCTTATATGCTTTAAATAGTCGCACGCATAATTTTCTCGGTTAATATTCAAGATGTACAGGTACAGTAGTCACAAGTTAAGATAATACTTCGAGAAATCTTTCAAGCACTGCAGAAAAAATTGTTATGCCCACTGATGTCTGTGCCAACCGGAATAGCCTTATTAATGGCTCAGTTAAAAGCAATGTTTTGCGTAAAAATACGTGTTTAATCTCCTCACATCATTAAGAGCTATAGGTAGGCGTTTTTTTGTCGGCTTGCTTTACCATCTCAAGTCCATCCGTTGATAATTAGAAATCTTTCCGACGTCCTTGCTCTTTTGGTCGTTGGAAGGAGGAGAAAGGGCGGGGTTTGGGAAAATTTTTTGAGAAAATACGTCATGAAGTCGTCCCCCGGCTTTCATTGCTGCCGACGCCGAGCGGCCGAAACTTCCGACTACGATTTGAGAAATGAAGAAAAAAGATGGAGAGGGACAAGGGGAAGAAGTGCGAGAAGAAAGGGAAGAGATCGTGGGCTAAGGTCATTTGGGGGAATGGGGCCGTTAGCGAACAAGGGAGTTAATGAGTTGGCACTGGGAAAAATTCGCCTCGCTCGTAATTTCCTATTCCCTCCCCCCTCTTGTTTTTTCGCACCCAGTACTCCCTCGTTCAGTTCTTTCCCCTTCCCTAACCCCGATCTTCCACCCTTCTCTCTTTTTCCTCCTTTTATCTTAATTTGTCTATCTCTCTCGGTCAATTTTTCAAATCTTCCACTCTCGTATCCATTCATTTGGCAATTACCCACCCGTCAACAATCTCTCACTCCCTCTCTCCATCCCTCCCATTCCTTAGCGAGCTTCAACGCTCTCTCGCTCTCAAAAGTTCCACTCACCTCCATCATATCTACAATTGCAAGGCCGTACATAGGCACCACTGGAACGAGGAAACAGATGAGATATGTACACGTAACATCACAGGTGTGATGACTGTCAACCTCAAATTCAATTGAAGGGATTAAAGGGTGTACATATTCTTGAGTGTCGCTTCGTGAAAATATTTTATTACCGTTTTGATTAAATTTAAAACAATTTTTTCTTATGCATAATTTAGTTTTCCGATCATTAATTGAACTCATAGTGTCATTATTTTCACCATGATGGTACTCTTACGTTGAAAACATGATCGTTAAATTAAATTAAGTGTGAAAATCGACTTGTTTTATCATTTTAGTATAAGTGAAATCAAATTCGAGTACTTACTTTGAAGCACTGCTAATGATTTTCAATGCCCTTATTCGAGAATAAATTCGAACTTATGATCTTTTGGATAGCCAAAGATCTCGTTACCCAACGTTTTGAGTTCGGAAAGCGATGATTATAGTATCCCTCTCTCACAATGAAACGCCCATATAGTATGGATTTTGTTTGAGATTATTCGCCAGATAATCGGCAAGGAAACCCGCCTTCGGTTCTGCTTCTAACCGACGATTCGTTGGTTAGAAGGGATTACAGGGGTCCCACCATAGTAATCAGCCCAAAGGTTAGTTTGGCATGTGAAGTTAGAGGCCACCTCGTGCTAATCCCTCAATCGAGTAAGGCGAGGAAGGAAGGACGGTTCCTTTTCATGCACCGCTTGCTATTTACCAGGAAAATATGGGACCCGAAAGACAACAGAGCTGGGGTGAACCTGTGTAATTTTTTGGGTACTGAGTTGAATCCGTTATCCTGATTCGAACCCGGGTGCTTCGATCAATAGCTGAACGCTCTTTCTACTGATTGACCACGCCTCCTGACGTTGGAAAATCGAGCCAGTCCGCTTTCGCTCTAGCTCTTTGCTTCACTTGTAAGTACACATTTCCGAGAACCCCGCACAGTTAGTTTCTCCCGGTTCCTTTCCCACCCGCAAAAAATGGACCGGTTTGCATTTTTCTGTCTTCTCCGACAAATCCTCCGAGCAGTTTGTAGCGGCGGAAGGACATTTTGGAGTCGGGAAGAGGATACGCCGAAGGCGTCTGTTTTCCAGGAGGGACGACGGAGGCGGGAGAGAGGGAAAAAGATTCGCACTTTTCGGCGGAGCAGTTGCCGCCGAAGTCACTCCTCCTCACCCGTTTCCCCCAGTCTCTCCTTCTCCATTCCCCCATCCCCTGCCGACCCCCGTCGCCTCGGTCGGACGTCGTCCAAATGGCATTTTCCCGAGGCGACACCCGCGAACTCGAACTTCCCTAGTACCCTTTGGAACGGTGTGAGGAAGATGTGTGGCTGGGAAGAGGTGCATCGGGCTTTAATTACGGTTTCGCCCACGAGGAGCAAGAGGGAAAAATTGGGGCGGACTCGGATGCAATCGTGTTGAAACTCTTGACGAGAATAGTTTTCAACCGTGACGAGCATATGGAAGAAAACAATTAGCATAGAGTTTGAATTTAATCTGCATCGAAAATAGATTTCCGAGTGCTTCCGTTTTAATAGCGATGCGTTGAAACTTTCAGAAAACTGCATTGAGGTCGGCGTGATTTTTTTTTGCTTCTGAGCGGTTATAGAAGAAGAAGCGTGAGTTTCTTCTTCTATTACTAATTACTGTAGCCATAATATGTGATTTTTACTACGCCCGTATCAATACAACCCTACCTATCAAACCAAAATTCACTACAAATATTTTATGTAAATAACGGACACTCAATTATGTTCGCTTATGGGACCTGAATAAAATAGGAATGACCTATACTTATGCAGACGATAACTCATCAAAATATTTTACTGCGGTGTCTATGTGGACAGATTACTTGGGTCTAGCATCGTCTTATGAGAATCCCGCATATTACCTATCCGTTTTCAATGTCGCCATAACGTCGGTCTTAATATGAAAAATAAGAAAATAATATACTGTGAAATCAGTAGTTTCTCAAGCGAAAATGAGATAAAAATGGGAGTAATTCCCATTCCCATATTCTTCAGATCTTCTTTATCCACATTGGAAATATATTTAGATTGAATAATCTATTGAAATCTTAATTGAAAATAGTTCAATCTAAATGAATTCATAAAATATTTGAAAAGTAAAATACAAAAACATAAGCCAATATCGAACTCGTATAAGAATCCTAAGTTGTTGAGAATAAAGAAAGCATTAAGATAATTTTTATTTTAGAAAACTATTTTTCTGACTGACTAAAAACTAAACGAAATATATTTCCTTTAGGACATTTGAGATTAAGATAAATGGAGTCAAAGTACTATACAAAATACAAGTATGGTATTAATACTACCCTTATAGCAATAGTACCTGCATTTTAAATATTTTAACTGAATAATATGAAAGCTAAAATAGTGGAATGGTTACATGATAATCAATACAGAGTAATTTACACAAATTGATCTCTAAACATTGCCCTGGTAATGAATGATGAATTTGTGTATTAAAATATTCATACAAGTATCTCGTGCATGAATGTGCGTAAGTGTGCATAAAGTCAACAGTGTGGAAGTGATTGGTAAATATTTTTCCAGGTATGCGCTGCTAAATTTCTTTTTTCAAAAAGGGTACTGATTATAATAATAACTATTTAATGCGTTGAATGAAATAAGATTTTATAAGTAACACAATATGCTGTGAATGGAGCGTATTGTCTAGTTCTGTAGTTTAGCATGTCTGCAGTGTAAAAATACTTATGTAATTTATATATGTATTTTTTAATATTTTAAAAATATGATCACCAAATAAAAAAGATTTCGCAAAGCTCTTTATGTGTTCTTCAATAGTGACGCGAATAAACATTTGTGGAAACAATGAGGAAAAAATTTGCAAGAGAGACGATAATTTCTTGGTTTTATTTTTAATCCTAGAGAAATGAGCATTCTATTTAAAACTGCATTGCCTCCACGGTATTAGTCAAGATACAGAAGAAAGAATTTCCCACTCTGGAAATATCAAAGAAAGGAAGGCTAAATTTGGGTCTCGTAAAGTTGTCGCTGAGGGTCGCGGTAGTCCAAGGGCTACTGACTGGAGAGCCTGGGGTCGATTCCCGGGTAAGCCTCTCTGAGCACCTGAAGGTCCACCCAAGCTATGTAATTTTTCGAACACCAGCTCTACCTGGGAATCCATAACCGGCACAGGGAAAGGAACTGGCCCCCCTACCCTGATGTTTGAATTTCAGACGCAATCGGGCGTAGTACTGGGTTAGCTCTATCATCACCTACCAAACCGACCTTCGGGTTAATTACCGTGTTATGTTAATGTGGTCGATATGGCGTTCTAATGATTTCTTTCGTGACTGCCCTAGAAGCAGACATTCGTAAACGCGAGATAACTTCGTCTTCAACGCAGGGAAAATATCAATTATCACGTTGAAAATTGTAATTCTCCTATGCAGAAAATCGTAACAACATATCGCAACCATCATCTTTGAAAACACAAGTCTGAGATACTCGGAAAGGTCGACCTTTATGCTGAGAGTAATTATAGGAGAGTACCCAGAGAGTAATTATACGAGAGCAAAAACTCGAAAGCTAAACGGAAGCATTGAATAATAGCATAGGTCGTTTCCGTCGCTATAACAATAGCATTCGTCGACTGAGTCACAACAGTCTCTTTTTTTCGTCCCAATACATAACTCTATATATTCGGGTGTTTTCGTTAAAATTCTCTAGACCGAGACAATTGGTCATTGGGTTTTAGTTGAAATGATGCAATGGGAACGACTGATATTGCAAAGATTTTAAAGTAAAACTTAACCCAACTAAAAATGAAACCATGTGAAGTGAATATAATACCTGACCTTCAGTCAACCTAGTTATGGACACGACGTTCTGTGCAGCCGATAGCAGTGAGCATGACGAGTGAACACACGGCTTAGAAGAAAAGAAGGGAAGGTGGCACAATAGGGACCTCAGTCAACCCTCAACAGGAGAGAAAGAGGAATGGATATGCGTATGAACGGGAGCTGTTTAAGGTATTAGCTATCTGGTTAGAACGTCCAGTTGGCACACTCAATGCCAGAAGAGTGTTATGAGGGCCGAGCGATTCGAATAACATGAAAGGAAATAATAAAAAATGAATTGATTATCCTTCAATTATGAATTAATCAATAAATCAGTTATGAAAGGATCGCTTTTTCACAACTGATGGGCATTAAATGCAATTTATTACTATACGAGCCTATCAAAAAACTAAGATGTTATCTATCTCACAAACACAAACAATAAAACCAGTTAATATATTTTAATTTAAGGAATGAAACTGATCTTTGCCAACTTTATATGGTATCTAAATGGCATTTCAATTTGAAAGGTGAAATTTTTCATTGAATGAATAGAGTACAAACTATAGCGTCCCGTATTTCATTGATAATTTCCTTTCACGCCCCAGAAAACAGCTATTAAATCACCTTCCAACTCCGGGAATACTTCACAACAGTGATAGAATCTCAATTGACGTCATCAGTGATACCCATTTAATCCCCGGGCAAGGAATACTTACATAGGCGAATGGACATTGGGTACATTATGTACATCAGAGTTGTTCGTATGCCCTTTCCCTTCGGCTGATTTTGACCCAGTAAACCGAGAGTCATTCCTGGCCTCCAAAGGCGTTGGTCACTTTAATGTGTGTGTTATCCCATAACAGTCTTTATCCTTGAAATTGGTTCAACGTTCATCTTGTCCATGTTACGATCCTCCCGAATGCCGCTGAACTAAAGCCTCGGAAACATTTAAAGGCGTAGACCTTTAACATTGCGAGGAAGAATTCTTATTTTACTTATCTGTGCCCATTTTCCCTTAATGCTGCATTTACGAGAAAGCCAAGTAATATTTCGGAAAATTCTCTCATCAATCTTCAAACAAGAATTAATCATTTTTTGTGTCATAAGTGTAAGAAAATCGTAACCTAATTGTGGTAATTTTTTATTCTATTCTGTTTCATGAGTGGTATAGACTCTTGTAGGTTTCCACATCTATTCAGTTTTTGGGTTGGTTCAGTGGCAGGTTGTATAGTATCCTTTATCTCTTCAATATTTTCCCAGAGTAATGCATATTAATTCCATTTGTGAAACTTTATATTCCCTAGAAATACAGAAAGAATGGAGACTTTTTTCAATTTCACATCCGACCTGACTGAGGAAACTTAGATTTGTAAATCTTAGTGGAGGGTTGACTATGACTGTGTGTAGTGTAAAGTGTAGAAACCAACTACAAAGTGAAGGAGGCAAACAACTCCTACACCCAAAGTGTTGGAGTCGTTTGGCTCTTTGTGATGCTCTCTAACTTGGGGCCCTGGTGGGGTAAAGGTTCGGCTACATTTGCGTCACCTTGGATAAAAATAAATTAAATAAATCTCCGGCGTCATTCAATCTTGACTCGCCCGTGTTTTGCATTGATGTCCCGGAAGTCCCTCCGAGATATTCACCGCGTAGGCGACACTGTATAGCCCCCGACGGGATCTATGGGAATTGAGTGGGTAAACAATGAAATAAGAAGTTTATTTTCGATGACTTCCTTCAATATTATGAAAAAAGAGGAGGCTCAATCTGATTAAGGGCATATTTATTGAACTGGTTTTTAAAAAAACTCTGTCTGCAAATACTATGTGTTTGGGAAAAAAATGCATGCCCTCAGTAACTTGTACGTATAGGGAAATTTAGTTAGTTTAATGTGCGGTTCATATGAATCTAAATGACTGAGAATTAACCATCGACGAGGTTGCATAAGATGTATATGACTTTAGAAGATTTTTTTTTATTTTTATCATTTATTCGTACATCTAATTAATACTTTTCTTCTGCACAAAACTTCAATTGATTCCTACTGAGACAAAGAGAACTTGTTAAACCCTGTGTTTTTCGGTTTCAAAATCAAATGTGAATCACGCGTTCATTCTGAAAAAGTAATAGTTAATTGATTATTAATATTTTCAATATTTTAACCTTTCCTATGCTCATCGTGTTTACTATTAATCATTTGTTCGCTGGTCTCTCTTCTTTCAGACCGGGAGTGTGATGAACTGTCAGCTCCAGACGAGGGATGGGTGAGGCTTACCGGAAGGCTCTTCGGTGACCGCGCCGTCTACTCGTGTCGAGAGGGCCTGAGGGTCGTCGGCCTTGCGACGAGGGTCTGCCGAGCTGACGGAACGTGGTCCGGTTCCGGGCCTCCGCAGTGCAAGGACAATGGTGAGTATTCGTTACTTCTCTGATGATTAGTATTCTCTTGCCCTGATGGCTTTGATCTCTATGAAAATTAAACACCCCAGATTGTGTGATACGTTCGGCTCGCCAAGAGTCAATCCGGCGCAGCTAGTGTCAGACTAAGCGCCCTTGGGATATTAGTAAAGTACTATTTTTGTTTAGCCATGGAATGTAGCCCTACAAAGTTTTGTAGCATGGCGATCCAATCCGCAACGGAAAAGTTTGTCGACACGACTGTTTTCGTTAGGAATGGCAATAATTATTTTTTTTACTAAAACTTAAGATAGAATTTTAGCGCTTCTTTGGTATGCATAGCAATTAAATATACGAAAACATAGTATATAAAAGCGAATGAGTCGTTTTTAAGATATTATTTTCCTTTTAACATGCCTCACCTTCTTATATATTTGATTTTGTTTTAATGCTACACTACTTAATGTCTTTATCACCGGCAGATATTTCGATGGTTAAAGTGTCTTGTTTTTTAATGAGGCTATGTATCAATTTCTGGCCGTTCCCTGGAATATATTCTTGTAAATATCCTATATGAACCGTCTTTCCACAGTGTATTGTACGGTTCCACCCACCATGGACCATGCTCGGCATAATGCGCCACCAGAGCAGGCAACGTTTGCTGTTGGGACCACCCTCGAGTACCAATGCCTACCGGGATACTCTACCCTCGGTTTCCCCCGAGCTAAGTGCCTGGCCATTGACGCTCCTTCTGGTAGCAGCAGTATGATGGGAAGTGGGCAGAGAGCTTCTTGGTATGGACCAGACATCACTTGTGAACGTAAGTTTCCTGCATAACCGTAGTTATTCTAAAGATACTGAGAACATAGATAACATTAAAGACTATCTCTCAACCGTTATCGCTTCTTTAGTCCAGAGAATAGTTAAACTCAGTAGGCCTAAATTTAACATTTTAAATAGCCTTGTAATTTTGAAACATATAGTCACTGGCTTTGACACTAACGTCTCAAAACTTTGGCCTCCTGATTTTGGGCGTTAGAACGCAAATGGTTCGAAAGTATTTATTATTTTCTTATGAATCGCCCGATAATAGCGTGAATAATTTATGAATACATTACCTTCTATAAACATTGATCTCGCAGCATCTTTCTCTGTGTATTTTGGATTTTTAGTATGAGGTTATCAGTTATGCGTCTCCTATGGCATTGTATTTAAAAAGGAGGATTCTGTATAAGTTTTGCACCTCGTTGGTGGTGTAAGGCGGCAACAGGATCCTGGTGTTTTGCTCAGTTGGTAACTCTGCCAACTCTGTCTGTCAAGTCGACATGGTGTGATTGGTGAGTGTTCGGTTGGGGAAACCAAATAGTGTCGCAATATGTTGTGTAGCCCGGCAAGTGTGACTTTCATTACAACTAGATTGACAAAAACCCAATTTTGTGATGAAAATCGAATTGCAGTGAGCAAAAACAGCTATATTCCTAATATTTCTTTTCTGTCATTTGGGAAAATTTCGGATTGTTTTGACATTAAGATGACATTATGACGACAAACGATGGCGATGTGCACACAAACCAAATTTCATAGAGATCAATGATACAACAGGCAAAATAAATCGGTGGATCCAATTTGTGGAAGGTCTTTAAAATATAAAGAAAGCTGCCTAATAAAGTAAAATAAATTATCAGCTGCATTCTATTAGTGCAGTATTTACAATGCAGTGTGTGATGCACTATCTCTTTCATCGCCAGAGAGTAAAAGTAATCGCGATAACCTATAATTACTTATGGTCCCATTCAACACGGAGTCACTGGCAATTGCAGAGTACCAAATACAATTCCAATATAGTGTTGTTGTTAAAATTCAAAAGTACATTAAAGCAGTTCGAAAAATGGCGGTAACCGTGTAACTTCGGCAGTTTCCTCAAGAAGACGCTGAGAACCCAGATCACTTGTGGAGCTCTTAGATTTCACATACAAGAGATAAACCGCTGAAAATGAACCTACTGATCTTGGACAGTGAAGTGGAAATTGCTGTGAGAATCGAATCGCACCAGAATACCAAGCAGCCGAGAGAAAACCCTTTAAGTCTATTGCAGTCGGGAATGAAGAAGTTTGATAACCCAATGGCAATGTAGTCAATGCCCAAGATAATAAGCATATTTATCAACTAAAAATGGATAACAAAATTCACTCTAATCACATCCATTTCTTGTTCTAATTATTTGATGTCTCATTTTACAAAAAATGTCAGAATGTGAATAGTTAAAGTAGTTTGTGTAAAAAAACCAGCACTATCCAAATGGTTAATTTGAAACATTTTTTGGTGTTGAAATTGATAATTCAAATGTTAGTGAGCGAATTATGTATGTAAAATAAATTAGATATAGTCCAGTTGAAAGCTTGTGGCCCAGACCCGCGCAGAAGGATGCATGAATGGGGGAGAAATTTGGCAAGAGAGGGGTAGAGGAAGGGTAGGAGAAAGGCTTTGGGCAGCCACTTAGAAGTGCAGCCAATGGTAGCAGAAGGATTTGTGAACAGCTTTGAAGACATCGCCAAGAGTACACTTGAGTACTGATCTCAGCCAACAGATTTTTGCAATTAAACAATTTTCCATGCTACATTGACACTATTTTCTCAATATTTTTAAAACTTTAGGAAATGAATATTTTGAAAACAAGTTTTACATTAATTTATTTTTAAATGTGTTTACATACTTCAATCAAAAAACTTCCTTACTCACTGTCGCTTTCAGTACTTTCATCAGTTTTTTCTTCATTAATAATAATTTCATTATGAAAACTGTCCATAACGACTTTACTTTCAGCAAATGTTAATAAATGTAACATGGTCATGCACACTATTAATGGGAACAGTGATTCCCTTGACTGCTTCCATCTTCATTTAAGTTAAAACTTTATAAATAATCTACTGCACCTGACTATGTAGCACTTTCCCTTTACCTACTTTTGAATCCATGTTTTCCATAGTAAACTACCAATTAAATCTATGAATAAACTAAGTCTGCTATAAATCAGTATAATGAAATAAACTTAAGCTGAATCTTAAATAAATGAATCTATATCATATTTACCCTCCCATGGACTATAACCTTGTGGTGGGTTGAGGGCTTGAGTTTTCCGATGACCCCTAGAGCTGTCCTGGCAGGAGCAATGATAATCAGTTTAAGTATGAGGAATGACCGCTAGGAGAAAACAATTGACTTCTGTAGGAGATAGGGGTTTAGTCATCACCAACGCTTGGTTTGGACACCACAAAAGATGCAGGTATATATGGAAAATAACAGGTGACTCAGACAGGTATCAGCTAGATTATATTCATGTTAGACACAGGTTTAGGAACTGTGATAATTTCGCACAGCTTCCCTGTAGCGGATGAGGACTCTGACTACAGTTTAGTTGTTATGAAATGTAGGGTCTGTTTCAAAAAGATAAGGCAGGGGCAGCGGGTTAGAAAATGGAATGTAGAAGCATTAAATGGATTGAAAAGGAAGAAGTACCAACAGGCTGTAGAAGAAATCATGGATGACAGTAAAGAGCTGAGTACTATAAAAAAATGGGAATATATCATAAATGGATATCGAAAGCCACAAAAGAAACTATAGGAACCAATAATGGGAGAAGGGCAAGGAAACCATGGATCACGGATGAGATGATCAGAAAGATGATGGAAGAAAATGAATGTAAACTCGGAGTTAGGAAAAAGGAAGTACAAAGAGTTAAATGATAAATTGAGACAGGCAACAAATAAAGCAGAAGAACATGGTGGAAGACGCCATGCGAGGATATGGAAAGTTTGCAGAGAAGGGTGAAATTGCTGTGCTATACAGCAAGGTTAAATTACTATTGGGAAGTAAGAAAGGAAGCTCTATGCTAGCAGTTAGAGATAAAGTGGGTATGATAATAGTTGATACAGAAAACATCCAAGAGAGATGGAAGGAATATATGAAGAACTGTGTGGTAAAGAACTAAGGCCAACTAGGTTAGACCTGGAAAGAGGATATGACATAGAGGAAGATAGCTTAGGTCCAGCCATACTGGACGACAAGATAGAAAGGACATTAAGAGAAATGAAATCAAGGCTGTGGGTGTAGACAACATTCTGTGGAACTACTAAATGGTTTAGGAAACTATGGGAAGAAGAGTGTCTATGGACTGATACAAAGTATCTATGAGAAAGGAATCTGGCCAGAAGACTTTAAATTAGTGTTTAGAAGAGATTAGTGTTAGTTCCTATTCCGAAAAAGGTAAAGGCTATATTATGTGAGGACTAAAGGACAATAAGTTTGATATCCCATGCAGCTAAAGTTGTTCTCGGGATTATCAACAAAATAATGGAGAGTAAGGCAAATGATTACTTATGGTGTGATCACTGTGGGTTTAGGAAGGGGAGAGGCAGGTGCGAAGCTATTACCGCAATGAGATCACTAGTTGAGAGGAATATGGAATACAATTAGGATGTATTTACCTGTTTTGTAGATTTCAGATAGAGTGGATTGGGAAAAATTAATGAGTATATTGCAGAAAATAGCAATAGATTGGAGGGAAAGGAGGCTAATCCCCAACCTGTACATGTCTCAGACTGCTCAGGTGCGAGTGGGGAACAGAGAGTCTGGATGGGCAGTGTTAGGAAAAGGTGTAAGGCAGGATTGCCCATTATCACCGGTGCTGTTCAGCCTATATGTGAAGGTAATGATTAAAGAGGCATGGGAAGAACTGGAGATAGGAATGATAGTTGGAAGGAAATTCGTGAAATCAGTTAGGTTTGCTGATGACCAAGCTTTAGTTTGTCAGTCAGCCAAGGGGTTGCAAGCATTGCTGAGTGAATTGGAAATTCAGTGCAACAGGTATGGGATGAGAATCAATATTAATGAAACAAAGGCTTTGCGATTTTCTAGAAAGAAAAAGGCTAAGCTAAACATTAAAATAAGAAGGCAAAAACTAGAGCAGGTAGAACAGTTTACGTATCTCGGAAGTGTTCTGGACCAACACGGTCAAAATAGTTGGGACGTAAGGAGAAGAATTGTGCTAGGCAAAGAGGCTTTCACTAAGAGGAGGGAGTTGGTGGCAGGGACGTTGAGTAAGGATATTAAGAAAAGACTCGTCAAAAATTTGATATGGAGCGTGGTGAAAACATGGGGTCACCGATGCAGGACGATGGACGTAGATTGGAGGCTTTTGAAATGTGGGTGAGGAGAAGAATGTAGAAGGTGAAATGGAACAAAAGAAAAACAAATGAGGAAGTACTTGGTATGGTGGGCAAAGAGAGGGGATTGTTGGGAGAAATCCTAAGGAGGCGGGAAAAATGGATGAAGGTCGTATTGATCAGCAGTGAATCACCTTTATGTAGGTACAGCAGCAAGTGGCTCTCAACTTGATGTCTTGTTAAAAGTAAAAACTATGAAAAGTATACTCAAAAAATGTAAACACATGCATAATAGATATAAATTGCCTCTATATAAAATTTACATCATCATTTTGTGGGCTAAAAGCATGAAAAAATTCTCGTTTAAACTAAGCTACACAATGAAAAAAATATGGTGATGGAAATCTTTTAAAAAGCCCATTCAAATTAGTAAAAATAAAGTAATCCAAAAGAGAAGAGAGCTTTTTGGCTTATGATACAATGATAGTACTAAAAGAGAGTGTGGTTTAATGTGTATAACTGTATTGTCATGTTCACCTCAGAACAGTCGACAGTCAATAGATGTATTTTTCTACTCATTAGCTTTCTTTTCAAACAGTTAACTTATTTGTTTAAACCTCAAGATACAGCCAGATGAATTCATGCCCATTCTAATTGCATATTCAGGTACATACAAGTTAGCAAATGTGTACATCCCCAATACCCTTGGCAAACAATCCTGAAAATTGGACACAGGTAAAGGTCAAGAGGCAATTATCTTTTTTCATGAATCATGGCGTGATCTCATACTTCCTTTGATGGGTGGCTTTTCTTAATGTCTCCCCCTAATCACTTTGGAGGGCATTTCAAAAGTCATCCCTCTTGTAGACTCCTAAAGAAAATCCTCATTTGAAGACACATTAATTGCCTCAGTAGATTGAAATTGCATACAAAACTCCAAATAGTTATTCCTAATTCACACACACTAACACATCTTTGGAAAATTTCTTTTATGGTTAAATTCAGATCAGAAAGATCTCAAAGATGATTAGTATTTTCCTCTATGAACATTGGTGATGGTTGATGAAAATTTCATATTTTTTAAAGTATGGGAGTAGTTTCTTTATCAAAAATAGTTCACCTGAAATATTTTTCTCTTGCAGTTACATGTATTGAATAATGTTCATCCATTAACAAATGTTATGGCTAATGTAAATTTACATTAAATGATAATTGTATCTACCAAAAGGAAATGCCATAGATTTCTGACTAAATAAAATTCTAAATTTTTTTAGCATAAAGACAAGATGAGTAACAATAGTTGACCAAATATACGATGAATTATACAACTTGTAAATATATGGTCTCACAGGTGAAGAGCAATGCTTCATGTTTTACAAAGTCAATGTTCACTCATGATTTTAATATTATTGCTTTGTTACTTTCATGAACGACTAATGTTTCAAGTAATTTATCACTTTTCAATTCTCAATTTTCAGCTCGGTCATGTGGGCCACCCTCTCCTATTCCAAATGGTTGGGCTGAGAGTGAATGTCTTACTTTTGGCTGCCATGCCACATACCGTTGCGCAGATGGATTTCAGCTCCATGTGCCAGCAGCCTCCTCAGCCACTGCGGCTGTGCCAAGTGGTGGAGGCAGTGCCCAACTGGGCATCATCAGACCTGCCTCTGAAAGGCACTGCACAGCTGATGGCAGCTGGGCACCTAAAGAGTTGCCCTCCTGCGTCCGTAAGTGTATGTAGAAACTCGCTTCTTTGGGCAGCAAGTATAAAATTTTCTATACACCTAATTTTATCCAAAGTTTGCTACTTGTGGAAGTTATACAGCCTACCTGTTAAAATTTCTGTTGGAAAGTAGACAAAACCTTGCAAATAAATGCTTGGCGGCTAAATGTTGCTTCATGTTCACTGTTTGTCTCATATCATCTGCATGATATGATGTGTTCAAATAAACTCATATTCCATCTGAAGTAAAGATCACTGGATCATTCATTTGCAAACAATTATGACTTTTAAAAATATATTACTGCATTCATCATATAAGAAATTAATCCCAAGTTTTTTGTACTATATTTTACAGCCTATAAGATGCACAGTCCAGAGATTTGCACAAGGATTAAAGAAAAAAATAGTTGAAAAAATGATTGCATGCATTTATACTTAGACAATGTCTATGGGAACAAAAACAATTAACTTGCATTGAAATGAAAGAGACAAATCTGAATTTCATGTATGGTCCTCACCACTGCAGCTACAGTCATCACTGCTGATTTTTTCCCATAATTTCATTCTCTTTTTTCCAAGCATCTTCACTGTCATCAAAAATACTGTGTTTATCATATTTCAATGATTCTGCTGTCTTGTTCAATTCAGTAGTGGATATTTTACGCAATTAGATATAAAATGTGTTCAGATTTATCATTTTAGATTCATCATATTTTCAACTCCCATGAATTCATCTCTCACTAGTGTGATAGGCATCCAACCTCTGTTATAGATATTGTGGTAAGTTGTAAAATGCAGAATAAATTACACTTGCAGCTAGTAGCATACCCTTGAACAGTTTTGTTGAGCAATTATGTGTTATAAATAAAGTAATCTGTTATGGAAGGTTCCCATAGTAAAATGGACTTTTGAAAAAAATTATGCACACAATTTCTTCATAAGTGGTGGCTCTATAGAAGCATAGGCTTTTTTATCTCCTATAAAATACTATAAATAGTTCAAATACCAGTGCTATAAGATACATATTATATATCCTATTCAAGTGATGAATCATGTACAGGTTCTGTGGCATCCCAAATATGTAATACGAGTCATAGTATGCATTAAGTGTCCATAAGTTTATGCATGGCATAAGGAGTTGTCTAAGTTGGAGTCATGTTACAGTTTCATTGAATCATATCCGCTATGATTATATCAAATAGAGCACTTATATCTCACTATCTTGCAACAAGCCATTCAAAATATAGCATTTTGTTTTTGGAACTGGTTCCATAAGCATTTTTGCATAACTTACAGCCATATCAATTAAACCGCATTTTTTTCACAAAGCCTCTCTTACATGATAAACAGGAGATGGATGCATGTGCAAATAGCCGTCTCAATAATGGAAAAAGACATTGAAATTTAACTGATAAGTGCATGGCAGGTTAGCCTTAAGAAAGCAATGCATGCCGTACACAAATTCTTCTTTATTGATTAAATTGTTTTCACCTCTTCATTTTTTATGGTTTATTTACTGAAACTTTCTAGATATTTGAATTATGTAAAATATGTACCCTGCAAAAAGTGGGTCTCCTTTTGCATTTAAGGAGACAAATAATTGATTTTTGAAATCCTGTATAGTGTTTTAAATTAGAATAATTTTTCTACCTAACCAACTACCGAAACTTTTTGGGTGGATTGCAAGAATGAAGTTTAGAATACGTTTAAATCAAATCTTAAATGAACTCTGTTTTTGGCTTGCAAGACTGAAGTCCGCAAAGGAAGTGGTTTAAAACTAATGTCTAAATGTCCATCAGTTAAAGCTTGTGTGTACCAAAGAGTATATGGTAAAGGAGGTTAATTGGTGGTATTCATAATGTACTTTATTTGATTCACTCAGAAAAGATGGAGAGGCTGAGTTAGTTTCTAACTCAAATTGTGCCCAGGTTGGAATTATAAGAGGTGTTCCTAATCTGTTCTCATAATCTGGTGAGAGATATTACTTTACAAGAAATAGTACAAGAGTCAATGTAAAGGTTAAATTAGCTGTTTGACAGTGATTGGACAGCTAAAAATTACACTCACTAAATTTTTAACAACAGAAAAAGAAAATAAGATCTTAACATTATAAGCATGCTCTGAGCATACATATATCATTTTGTATTGTCCATCATGGCATGGAAGCCAAAGGCCATTGAACAAAAGTGTGGTGCGAGGATATGGAAAGTTCGCAGAGGAAGAGTGAAATTGGTAGGCTTTACTGGAAGGTTAAACACTGTCAGAAAGGAAGAAGGGAAAATCTGTGTTGACTGTGTATGGTAAAGAAATGGAAGAATATAGGCACAGAGTTAAATAGAGTGAAGTTAGCAGAGATCAAAAATAAACTGAAACACAAAACAAATAGGGTGAAAGAAGTGTAGTGAAACACACAATGCGAGGCTGTGGATATTTTTCAAAAAGGATAAAATTGGTGCATTATACAGGAAGGTGAAAGCACTGTCACAAAACAAAAATGAAAAATTGTTGTAAACAATCAAAGACAAATCAGAAAAAATATTAGTTATACCTGAGAAGAACAAATGAAAATGGGAGAAATAATTGTAAATATTCATGCTCTATTAATTCACATTTATTATTCAATGCATCATTCAAATCACAAGGAGCATTCTTTACACAGAAGGAAATATATTTTTACTTTCAATAAGTAATAATAATTTTTATATATACCAGATTTGACTGCTCAAAATATTGGCATGGAAAGTTCCTGATGCATGTTCTTTTTAAATACTTCAGTTGTGTTCCTGTATTCAATGATAAAACTGATTCTTTTATTCCATATTCAAATGGATTTTTAACTCTGCCTACTTGAATTCTCTGTCAGCATTTGGTACAGTCTTGATTCTTGCAATCAGCCCATAGTTTAACATTTCTGTAATAATAGCATGTCAGTTATATTCCTTCAATTGAAACAAAATTTCAATTAAAATTGAAATCAAATTTAAGGCCTTCAGTATTCTTAACTTTTTTCTTTTACAAATGCTCCTGGTGCATGTTAGTTTTTAGATTTAAAAAACAAAAGTATCCCCAGGTATATGTAGCATCAAAGAAGATAATAGTGACAGTCAAGTTTCTCTCAATACAGGGAATGTTTATTATAAGGATGTCAAATTCATAGTTGTTCATAACATACAATGAAGGGGTAGTGTAGCTTGAGGATATAATTAGAATATCTTTAGAATATTGAAATTGCAAATACCAAATTCCAAGGTGTAAAGGCATAAATATCTTAAGAGTCAACTGTAGAATCGTGAAAATGTACTGAATCATCCATCATAATTCAATGCATTGTGTTGCTCACTCAGCCTTCCTATGGAAACAATTGACATAGGCCTACAGACAACATTCATATAATTGTGCAAATAGTAATATTGTCTTGTACTGCACACGTGAATGTACAATTTCAAGCACTTCATATAAACCTTTCATTCATTTCTATTAAGGGCTTTTTGTTGAATGTCCAAATCTATATTATTGATGAGCTCTTTGTGAAATCAGATCATTACATTTGTTATTCAATTAATTTTAAAAATACCTTAATAATAACGTTTTATACAATTTATATCAGAATATTAAAATGAATTTTTGGAGAATATTATCTCATATGCCTTCCAAAATCCATGGGCAGAGCATGCTGAGTTGTGACATTGTCTTCCTGGGATTTTTTAAAAATAATCATCAAATATAATTATAATTGATGTTAAACTTTGAAGAACTTTTATTTGCTGTCCCATTTCATAAAATAATACTATCTCTTTTACTTACTGCTAACAATAGAAATGTTGACTGTATATCTCAGTATTTCCCCCAGTGTTTCATTATATTTTTCCTATCATCATAATTAATTCACATTCCAACTTTAAAATCTATCCCTAAAAGTGGATGCATAATAGTAAATGCTGGCCAGTGGGTTTTGCCAGAGAGAAAGCTGGGCCAATCTTTACTCTTCTATTATATTCTAATATATATTAAGTCCCTCCCATGGGCTACAACCTTGATGTGGTGGAAGGGCTTATGTATACCAATGAGCCCTAGAGATGTGCTGGCGGGAGTAATGATAATTGCTCCTATCACCCATACCAGATAGGGCGAAGGTTAGGAGCCAGACTAAAGGTAGTCCATGCAGCGTCTGTTCCTCAGTGAGGCGGCTGCCTTTTTTGTGTATATTTTGCTGTAGTTGGTCCAGGAGGTTGGTGTAGTATTGTCCAGTAACTCCTTGACCAATGGGAAGATAATCTATCAGTAGAATCCCTTTTGCATCCCAGAAAACTGAAGCCATCACCTTTCTGGCTGACCGTATTGCCTTTGCTTTTATTGGTGTTGGTGAATCAACATGTTTCCACCACTTTCGCAGCTGTTTTGTCTTTGGGGTATAGTAGTGGACCCAATTTTCATCTGTGATCACAAACTGGTGCAGAAATTTTGTTGGTTGCTCTTAAAATGGGTCAAACATTTTTCAAAAGTTTCCATTCTGATCAAGATTCACGGTACCCATCTAGTTGATAATTTTCTCATCCAATTCTGCTGTTAAAATGTGATATGCCCAGACCGACAGCCCTACAGCTTTGGCAATTTCTTGCAATTTCAGTCGGCAATCCTCCATGACCATATTATACACTTTTGCAATAATTTCTGGAGTAGTGGCACATTTTGGCTGACCAATACACAAGTCATCATCTAATTTGTTGCGACCAAACTTGAACTCATTTGTCCACCTGGTAGCAGTTGAAAATGAAGGAGCTGAGTTCCTCAGAGGGTTCTGAAAGCCAGCATGACTTTCCTTTGCTTTCATACCTTTCTTTATGAAGTATTTAATCATGCTCAAATCTAAATTTTTTCCATCTTCACCAATCACTACACAGGAACAACAGAGAGGTGTCCACACAACAGATCTCTTCCCGCATCTGATGCGTTACATGTTAACTCATGACGGATAACCTATTACGATGCGGTAAACTCGTCGTGCTGACGCTGTCACTTGGTGGTGATTCCGAGAACCTTTTTAACTTCCTCGTATGTTGTTTCATTAAGCATTACTGTCAAGAATTCAGATTCAAGGATTTTCTCAAGAAATTATTTCCAATCCACATTATTCTGTCCAGTTCATTCTGTATTTTTGTAGAATTTACATGGAACACAGAAGATATTCAAAGTGCAATGTTAGGTTTTCATCAAGCTCAAAAGGATATTTCAGAATTGAAAGACTCATTGCGGCCTTAAATTTTATTTATCATTTCCGCAAAACTTGATGGAAACAATTTTTTTAAAAGCTTTCCTTATTTTTCCTCCACTTATCTGAGTAGCTGTGTTCACTCTTACCAGTATTGCCATGCTTATGGCATACTTAAGGTGCTATTCAGAGCCCTGGTGTTTATTTATTTCCAAAGACATTTTATCTCAATCTTTTCCACATTTAAAAGTCCATGAAATATCACCACAAATGAGTAAACATGGAAAGAAATTGTTGATGTCAATATATGAGACTTTCAACTTTGTACCACAGCTATCGGATTGAAATAGTATATTTTTTTTGCATGTGCTAATTGACCTCTCTTCACCCTCTATTTGGGGATACCTGGGAATGGAATCCCCTTGTGTCTTATCTGGCATAGGAATCTCTAAAAAAGAATTTTTATTTGTAGTATGAGAAAAAAATATGGCTTTTCAGAAGCACTGGGTGTGTTATTTATTGAGTGTAGAAGAGGTATGACTCGGCATAATTTCTCCCATGCCATTCATGCTTTCTTTTCAAAAATGTATGAGAAAGACCATTTGTGAAAACTAGACAAGTATGAATAACCCCATTGGAGAAAACCATTGTGTATTTAGTTTCTACCTAGTTCAATCCAATAGTTTGAGAAGGCTGCATTGGAAGAGGCTTGACTGCACTTAAATGTATGTATTTCAATTTAATTGCCTTAAATGTGAGAATTTTACAGTGTACAAATAATTCGCCTTGACTGGGACCAGGATTCCAGTCAAGGCTAATTTTATTTTTCAAATTTAAATTCCTACATTTGTGGGCACGCCAGCAGATAACTCCTCTAAATTTAGTGTTGCTGCATTTGCTGCAATGTCTTCAGATTGAGCCAAATGCTGACTCAAGTAGACTAATAAAATCAGAGACCATAGGAATCAAGTGTATTGTAAGTGAATAAACTTCCAGCAGCATATCTGGTATCGTATGTTTTCAGAGGAAAAATCCAATAATTATGCGAAGACCCTGCAAATTTTGAAACTAAACAATTTACAAGTAACATTTCTTAGATAGTCTGACTTGCCTACCTATATTCTCATAAAAAGTTACTGTTTTCATTTACCAAGGATTGAAATTGAATGTGAAGAATGCTATCAGGATATTGTGCTTCTAATGTTAGATTTACTCATTAAAATTTAACTTAAGAGTAACTTGGAAACTTACTCCAGAGTATTGATATATTCATATGTACTTTTATTATTATAATTATCTTATTTGTAGCTACTTTATGTATTTTCCCATAATTTTCTGTTTTTTACATTTTTAACTTGGAATTTTAGCACTATAATTCCATGTTGTAATGCATACAGGAAGATTAAAGTAATCAAATTTATTCTCGATTATTTGTTAAAAACATCAGGCAGGTTCCTTTGTCAAATCTACATTAACAAGAAATTGGTGTGTCTTTTAGGCCGTAAAATATCTAAATATTAAGTTGTGTCCAAAGATACAAGAAAAATGTGCCCTTTTAATAACAGTCCTGAAAAATAAACAGGAAATAAATATTTTGCTGTCTACTTTTTGGAAACAAAATTGTGTAACTTTCAGAGCATGCATACTATTAATTTAATTACATTATTATTTCACAAAATATTGAGCAATTTGACATAGCCAAGTTTTAAATAACAGCTCATTCTTTAATTGGCTTTTGGATTCATTCTGGACAATTAAAACATGAAGAAAGAGTTTTTAATGCATGAACACAATTGGTTTCTACTAAATTAATTACAGTGTAGAATGAATAATTTTGAATGGCTTTTGAAATTTTAAACTTACTCTTATATTCTACATCAATTCACTATATGGATGAACAAATAATTGAAGTATCATATGTACTTTATTTGGAATTAAATTTTCTACCATTGTGCCATAAGTGCATATCAATGGCGTTAATTATTTTTTTTTGTTTGTTTGTTTGGACTTTGCGGATTGGCATTTTTTGGGGATTGGCAGCTGTACAATGCCCCACACCAGAGAATCCACCGAATGGGAAAGCAATATTCACATCCTGCTCGTACAACTCAGTTGTATCATATGAGTGCAAGTATGGTTTTATGCTTGTGGGAGAGCCGACGAGAAAATGTGGTGTTGATAGACGTTGGGCAGGTGAACAACCTGAATGCAAAGGTAACATTTTAGTGTTAATGCAATAAAAGTACTCATAAGGCAAAAATATTTTTAAAGATCTTCAAATGACTTGTGCTCACAGTATGGTATAATATTATGGATGAAGTCTCTGTTATCAGCTAATTGTAAAGAATTTTAATTATTCCTTTTATTAGGGCCAGGTGTTCACTGATCATGCACCCTCTCAAACAATTCTTAGGTTTGGCCGTCTAAAACATTCAGAGTGTGTTCTCATTGCCTACGACAAACTTTGTCAGGATAATATACTTTGAAGGAATCGTCAGCCAAAGTTTCCCGAGAAGCTTCTTCTTTCAAGCAGTGTTTTAGAGTTTATGTATTATATGCATACATTTGGAAAAATAATATGCAATACCGATAATAGGAAAGTTGCAGAGGAATAATTTGTATGAGCTGTTAAATACAAAGGAAATGAATTTAAAATTTTAAAACATGAATAATATGTGCTTTTCTTTGAGTGATATGAGCAGGGTGACACTGTGATAAATAATACTTGATGAGCAATTTATGTTGCTCAAAATTCACTCTTGTATGATTAACATGAAGTGATCACATCTATTTTATATTTTCAGAGTTAAAATAATTTTGTGTCCCCAAGCAATGATATCATTTGGTATTATCGATCATAGGAACACCATATTACTGTTGTATTAAAGAGGTCATTTTCACGGATATCTTTTTTCTGTATGAACTTGTACAAGGCATGTTCCAAAAATCTATTTCAGGCCATATTAAGTAACATGTTAATGTTTTCCCAAAAGAATCTTACTGAGTGCATTTGTTTAGTACTGATAAAAACTGTTTAGACTGGGACATAAAGTAAAAATACAACTTCAATGTTTTCAATTATAAACTTCCTCTTTATTTGGATATTTTTGAAGGGTAATTCTATCAAAATGCAATTGGTGATCTTTGGCAGGGTTGGAGCTACAATCATATTATCCTTCACAATGTGGTACAAAGAAAACCAACGTGGGGAAAAGGGACTCCCAGTATTATATCGGGATACTAATTTCATCCTAAGGAGTTTCTAGAGCTAAATCATTTTAATATACTTTAAATGAAGTCACCAGCAACTAGATTTTATACATACAATGAAATGTTTAGACAAATTTCGAAAGGATGTGTTTTATGCTCTGATTCTCGAAAGAAAAGTAGAGCTTAAATTAATTTCCATTGGTATTGTTTAGTTTTAAATAGTGAGTGCCATAATATACAACTTATGGCATATCAGGTTTACAAAAATACTTATTTGATATTTGAATAAACTTGTCTTTTTTCCTAGTCTTATCCAGTTTGTAAATGTTCAAGATTACCCTCAATAGATGTAAATTCTTGAGACTCAGTTTTATTATTCCGACTAGTTCACAGCAGGTCACATATATTCTTTCACCTTCTCAATCTATAGCCATAGAGGATATTTTATGTCTTAAGTTTAATAATCTATTAAAGGAAATTTAAAATATTTTACGATTCTTAGTGAAAAGTACACTTATACCTGTAAGAAAATTGTATGAGGAATATGGAGCAATCATCAGTAAACATTTTATTTCTTGATGCATTGATCAAATTTCCTTTTCTTTTAAGAATAGGTTATTCTCATGCTGAACTATTTGTGCCTAGGAATAGTGTTAATAGGTATCAGAGATGGTTGAATGGCTGAGTTCATTTTGCACCATTGATTTTATTACAGAAAATAATATGGCAACGTAAAATTCATATCTAAGATTCATTAGGTTTTTTGATGAACATGCTACCTGTCGGGGTACTCTGCTCTTTACTAATGTTTTAAGCATGCATTATCGAGAATAAAACTGCCTATAAACAGTTTCATACTCAGGGAAACATGATGCCTGCTTTTTCTCCTGAGTATTATTTGTTTTGTCTCCTGGTAATAATCAGTAAGAACTTTACTATCTAAAATAAAAATGACTTGTTACATGAATTAACACAGAAAATATAATTCAGGTTTATCAATGCAATACATCAACTTGAAGTTGCTTCCATAAAAGGTTTACTCCTTAAAGTATAAAAGGGCTGTTTCTATCATTATAGTGTATTTTGAATGAGTTAATTATTAAATTAGATCTATTATTTACCAGCATCGTCATGGAATTTTAATGGATATTTCTATATATTTAAGGCATTGTGAATATTCCTGTGAATGTTCTTCTTTCAGGTGTTTGAAATAGTAGATAAAGAAATAACGTTTGGTGAATATTTTAAACCTGATGAAAACTAGCCTCTGACATCTGTTAATGCATTTTTCGTTTTAATGTGGGGAGACAGCAACTATCCTTAATCCTTACTGCTAGCTTCAGTTTGAAACATTTAATGTCGACTCATTTCTTTTGACATACCATTATTCTCATCATCTCTAATTCATTCATTGCAAAGTTTTATTCCCAAAATACTTATCCTATGTAGTTATCCTCATGTATGTCATGTATCCATATATCCGGTCTTAATTCATTCATTTGCTTTTATTTACATGTTATAATGTAATCTTCCTGTATATCACTTTTCATAAGCTCATTTTCACTTCTATTGCTGGAGTTATTTTGACATTGTTTAGTCTTCCATCTCAGATTGGGATTCCATAAATTTGCCATGTTAAAATATATATTTTAAAAGTTTCTAAAACCTTAATTGCATAAAGATGACAGTGTTAAATGTTAATTTCAGTTTTGCTGATAGTGATAATTAAAATCAATTCTAAATAAAAGGACGATACTCTTAAGAGAATGATAACATTGCCATTTATTTCAGTGATATTAGCTGTGGTGTAAACATTTCCTATGTCAAAATCAATACCCATTCAACCTAAGTGATTACACTTCACTTACTCAATCAATACAGTAAACACCAATGTTTTTGTTCTCATTAAACCCATTTGTACATTGTGAAATAGAAATAGTAGAAAATGGAGAGCATGGAAAGGTATCAATCAGCTTGTATATTTGCTTTTGCATGTTTTATTTTTATTTCTATCAGTAGATGGAAAATGTACACAAGGCATTCATGCACTTAACTGCTTTGTCTTAAACTAGTTACAACAATAGCTAACTGCATGTTTTCTTCAGATATATTTAATGTGAAATTTATCATGTCGGTCACTTTTATTTCCTTTCCATTTCTCCCTTGTCTGGACTTAGTGGAATAGCCAAAAATGGGTACTTATGCTATGGGAGTAAACAATACCTCATTTAAAAGCTCTAGCTGACTTACACAGTTCAAAATGCCAAGACAACTAAACGATTAGGATGTTAAAAATAATTCACAATTAGTACTTAATAGCATCATTAACATATGCTTTTGATGTATGAAATAATGAATTATATTTTTAAATTCATTCTAAAACATTTGCTAATTCATTTTTAGTTTTTTTCTGAGGCATAACCTTAATTTTTAAATTAATAATAAATCATCTCATCATCATTATTTGGGCAACATCACATTTTCAATTCAATTTCGGATTCCTTCATGTCACACAACTTGTCATTTGGTTGTCCTGGTGTTTCCCCCTGACTTCCAAAATGCAGAAATCAACTGTGGCCACCCAGGCCCACTGTTCAACGGATGGCTTGAGAACATAGAAGCTGGCACCACTCTTGGTGCATCCATTATCTTCCGATGCCATGAAGGAATGCGTTTGGTTGGCAACACATCAACAGTTTGCCAGGTGGATGGCAAGTGGAGATACCCTGTACCTCAATGTCTTGGTAAGACTTCTCCATCACTTTCTCTTTCCAAATCTGCATTTTTCTGAGAGATTTCTTCATTTCACAGAATAATACTTATGAAATGCTTTTTGGATGTAGGTTTACATGTAGGTTTTTGCATTAAAATTACTTTTGCATCTATTTTTGTGTTTTCTCAATGCTTTTATATCAATTTAATACATTAACTTAGGCTTCAACAACTTGGAATGCAAATTTTCAACCACTCAATAATTTTTATATGTTAGAGATGGGACCTCAATGCTCATGACACCTTGGTAGTCTCAATACCTAGTGGATAGGTATGAAGATATATCAAGTTTTTGTGACCAAATCAATATACATAGGCACCTATTGAGGCTGATTTTCAATGCACGTATTCATCATTTTCCAAAAATACACACTTCCAAGGCTCTTTCAGTAGAAATAATTAAGGTAAGATTAACAATATGTGCATGGAAATTTAGTATGAGTTTTTATTAATGTCTCTTAGTTAAATACATTTTGGCTATTTTATTTGTTCCTAGAGTTGGTGATCAGTTTTACGATGAGCTTTGATATATCACATTTAATTCTGCCAAAGAATTTACCATGAAATATTTGTTTGTTATTTTATTAACAACAGATTTGAAAATTACAATGAATTGCTTATAACATAATCCACTACCAGCTTAGACCTTATATAATTGTTAATGTTTGATGGCTTCATGTGAAACAAATGATATCTGTCCAGAATTCCAAAGTATCTACTCATGATTTATCATGAGTAGATACTTTGGAATTGACAAAATCAATTATGGCTCTTTTTAAACAGTGCATTAATATAGCATATGGTTACAATGCCAGTAGGTTCTGTGTGTGTGTACTGTGAGTGTTTATTTAAAATAGAGTGCCCATTAGATGTCTAGTTGTAAGAAAGTAAGTCCTAGAGGAGAAAGGAAATTTCTTGTTGTGAAAATTTGTTATTATGAAGGTAACCAAAGCAAAAATTAGCTGTTGCAAATTTCATGAGGATAAACTTATCTTTAAAAATCAGAAATAATAATCATTCTTTTGTTGCTTTTTCAGTTTCTAAACTTACTGTACAAATTTCTATTTATCCTGATTGGTAAAGAGCTGGATATTTGAGCAATATTCATCAATTTGTAAAGACAAAAGGCCTATTGGGAAGCTTTTACGTTTCTAATTGTAGTGAGACTGATCACTGTTTTCATCAAGACGTTTCTTGTCTCACTTTTGCGTGAAGTTGCTGGAATGCAATATGGAAATGTACTCCTACATGCTAATAGTTATCCTCTTCAAATATTGGTTTCTATACTATGTATGCGCATGTAAAAAATGGCTATTATGAATATTCATTTCATTCCTTATCAAGAGAAGTTCTCCTCTTGACTCAAGAAATAGTCAAATGTGAAAATTATTAAGCCCTTTTAAGGTGTGCTGTCTTGATTTGCATGTAAATGACGTATTGCAAATGTGAGGGATGTCCAAAAATATTTTTTTGTTGTACACCTACTTGCAAATAGAGTATGCTCTGGTTGGTGCACTCTTAAAAACTTAAGCCTTTTTATGAGCACCCTTTTAATGCACTACTAGTACATTCACAAGGAACCTAAAAGCTAGATTTTTCTTGAATGATGTGCATCATCTCAACATATGCATAAGTTATATCTTGAAAAGTTCAGTTGGTCAAATCACTAGTAAAATTGACAATTGAACTATATTATTTAGTAAATAAATCAGCATTGCAGTAAAAAAAAATAGATTGCTCTTTGGATAAGAGAGTGTCAGTACATCCTTCTTATAAAAGCAATATGCAATGGAGCCTCTTTATTGTTAATTTTTACATTAACCTAACAAGGTATCAATTACAATTAAACTTTGAAGGATTGAGTATTGAGAAAAATTGTTGTCCCATCACTAGTATATATAATTATTAGTTAGTAAAAGAACACACCTGCTTGTATCTAATAACCTTTAAAATTCTACTCCCATGTCTAACATCTCAAAGAATGTACACTCTTGCACTTGGTCCTTAAAAATGATGGAATGGATGCATAGCTTTCTTAGTTTTTAGATTTTGGTAGTATTTCAATCACATTGCAATAAATCACATTTTGCTTTTTAGAATTAGTGTAAATGCATAATATCCACTATTTTGGAAGCAGCCTATCTCCAAAATTAACTATGCACCTCATTCCAATTACATTTTATCACAGCAATATATTCACATTCACATCCTCAATACACTCACATTATTTCTATAATGCTAAACAAGTCACTATACTGAATTGCATCACCACATGTTTTCACTGGTACATGAATCATTTTTAAATGAGCAAAAGGATATTTCACCTCTATTCCACCTTAAATCACACTGCAATATAAATTAAACTTGAATATTTGTGTTATTTTGTGTTTATAAATGTTATAAAATGTTTACTAGTTTGCATTAACCTTCTCGTGTTCAATTTCTTGCTGGACTATCTTAGAACAAATGTGTAGTATCTTCAATTCTGAGAACGCTAGATGAGCAAAGTCTTCTTAGTTTTTAGTTTTAGAATAGTGATTATTTCAACAAATGTGCATCTTTAACTATGTGCAAAGTATATGTTCTCAATGGAAATTTGGTCTGTTGCTTTAAGTGAACAGTATTTTATATAATTTGGTAACCTTTTCATACAATTAATTTTCCAGTAGGATGTGAGTGTTTTGATACAGGCACCTACTTAGTACAGTAATATTTTATTTACTGATTGAACAAATATTTGGTGAATGAAATAATACCCGTATATATTCAAATTGATTTAAAAAACATTTTAGTGTCATTTCATAGGTATTGCCAGCATTTGTAAAATTAATATTTCTCATAATTCCAACCATAAATGGCAGTATTAAAATGTGTGGAAGAGATTTGTATTATCTTTTCCTACTCCATTCAGCTACTTTTTTGTAGTATTCATTCTGTGAGCTTCAGTTAGTGAAGCAAAATACCTTACATCATGTTTATGGTGTGAATATTGTCTCTCAGTATTAACAGGTTTATGCATTCTGTAACGATTTTTATTAAGCATTGCTGCTAGCTAAGTCACAAGCATTTGGTCTTAACTATTTGGAATTAGTTCAAAAGTTAATAATGTGACAGGCAAAAACATTTGAAAATAAATGGTACTACTTGATTTCTATTACATGCTGCTTCTGGTGTACCCAGGTGGTCCCAATTAGGAACCCTTCTGTTAATTTCTTTTATCAATGATATTGGTTATTATTAACTCCCTCTTAACTAGTCTATTGATTATTTAAAAATCTTTGGTATTACCCAATTGGAGGACTGCTAGAATTCGAGGGCATGTTTCACGAAATTAAAATTAAACACTAATAGCAAATTGGTGTGTAAAAATGTCCCACTCTTTGCAGGATTAATGAATCACTGATCTCCAAGTTCATTTGATATCTTGCTTATCAGTTAATGATATATTTTGGCTGTGACAGTTAAAGTCATCAAAATGATGAGTTTTGATCCTAAACTTGTAAAACATTATTGTGCATTCACCCATCCAATGTTAAATATGTTTCAATCCAGTGGTTTCCATATTATGATGTAAATATAAAAGCCATTGAGAGTGAGCAGCAATGATAACAGAACAAGTAAGTAGTATTAATTTTTACTTTTATTAAAATCAAAATAATCCACAAGGGGTGGGTAAAAATATTTCCCTTGGCTCCAAAACCAATATCAATAAGAAAGAAAAATGCCTTTGGTCCTACCAAAGCATCCATGCCCAAAGTAAGATTCTAATCCATGACTTATGGGCCATTAGTGAAAGCAATTATCATAGAGCTATAAGGATATCTCAATTGATTTATTCTTGAATCGATGTGTCATGCATTCATCAATAATATAAAAATAATAAATGATACAGTATATATTTTAATCAAAGTCAAATTCATGAGATGCCATCACATTGCACATGCACAGAAAGGTTCGTAATATAAATTCTAATATTTGTTTCTGCCCTCTAATATTTCCTTTTAATTGAGACCGCTTTAGGTGTAGCAAATTATTTGAAGGTGGTCTTATCTTGGCCATAAATATAAACATATTAAGGGTTTCGATTAACAAAAATGAAATCTTTGACTTATGTTTGCATAGCTTCGCTAGGCAAGAATATTTTCTTTTGTTACTTTTCATATGCAAATGTGTACATGATAACGAAGAATGGTTGTATTTTTCATATATGTTAATTTATCTTCATTTTTTAAGAACTATTAAGATATTAGATGTTATTAGGAAAGGGATGAAGCTTGGAGGGATCTTAACATTGGGACAAGGAAATGAATGAACAAATTCCTGTTCAATTGGAGCCATTTTTATATTTGCTTTCTTAAAGGGTGGTGATCAAGGTAGGTAGATTCTGATTGTTGAGTTCACTTATTTCTAACTCTATTTTCCAGCAGTGGCAGTCAAAAATGGGCACTAGAAAGCAGTTAGTAAATTTAGTAGCAAAGCTCAGGTTCTGAAAAATTTCCTGTGACATACTCCGTGATTCTTTAAAATACCAATTGGTTTAATTTAAGAATCAAGAATGTTTTTAGAAGGTATCACCATGGCTAAAGAATGGATGTCCATTCAATTGTGATTTCATGCTGAAGAATTTGGATTGAAAGCATAAAAAGATTATTTTACAAAATATTGGTGTTACAAACCAAAACGTGATCCTTAAGTTATGAAATTTACTGTACCTAGTTCTGACCACAATATTCCAATTGCATTAATGTGTCACACATACTTTCACAAAATAGTTTTAATGGAGATTTTTCAGTATAAAAATAATCCTCTGTAGGATTTTAATAATTTTGAATTATTTTTATTATAAATGTACTTTGCACCTTAAATCCATGCACCTTTTTGTGTGCATAGATTTTATTCCTATGGCAATTTCATCTCAATTTCACCATCAATCATTAGAACTAATAATATGCCTACTTTTCCCATAAATAGACATTTCCTGAGATCAAATCATGCTGTGTATCCTATAATCTATGAAATCTGTATTAAAATATTTAGTCTTTTAATTTCTGTCTCTAAGTTTGTCCCTGGTATGTTCAGGTTTCACTATGGCATACATTATTCTAATTTCCTTGTCATGCAAACAAAATGATTTTAGGTATTCATTAGTAAAAAGACCACACCATTCACATTTTCCTTGAGCACTGTAGGTAGGATTACCAGTTAGATTCAAACAAGAGAGAGCAACCAAACCAACAAAATAGCAAAAGGAGAAAATACATGTCAGTTTATAGCCATCAAATCATACTCGCTTTACATAATCTGTCAAGTGCTAAGGTCATAAGAATATTGTATCCTAATGCGCTAGCATGAAGCATATGAGCCAACATTTGTCCTTTTACCATGACTGCTTCCAACTGAACTGTGGTGAAATCTTATTTCTCATTGCATATGTATTTCATAGCCTTAAGTTTATTGGAAAATAAAATCCACATTTAATCAGTAAAACTGTGAAATTTCCCACATTAATTAAAAAACTTTATAATTTTTATTTTTAGTTATGCATTAAGAAAGATTTTCTCTATAAAAATAACCCATTAAAGATGTGGCACAATGAGTTGAATCTCCCTAGGGGAATGATCTACACACAAGTGCTGCTAAGTTATATAAATATTATTTTTGACTTCATGTGCTTCAAAAAGTTTAGGGATATATGATCCACCAGTGAACCCTCAGATAATTTCCATGTTGTAGTTAAATAAGGATGGATGAAGTACACTCGACAAATTTTAATGCAGTCTTGAAAATCTGGAAAAATTATGTAACTTAAAAAAATTGAGGCATGGCAATCATAATCCTCACCTGAAAGATTTAAGTTATTTTCGAGTAACCTTTATATTTAAGCTTGCTGGCCGTAAGCTATGCCACACAGAACAACCATTCAATGGCACAAATTAAATCTTCGGGTAGGTATTCTATATTTAAGTATTCCTATATGAGCATTTATTAATATAAAGTTGTGCGGTTATTGCTCCTAATCTAGATTGTTTGGCTCCCAAAATATACCAGTAGCAAATATTTGTTACCTGTGGCACTTGAAATTTAGTGTATTTTTATTGATGTCAATCACTGACCCCTTCACAAAATGTATACCATTATGAGCTATCTTATATATTTTCCTCTTATTTAAGGTCAATACTTGATTTCTAAAAATGCATTCATTGAATATGCCCTATATTTCCTGTGAACTTATTTACACCTTTATATAATTTATTTATTTGATTAAGGTTATGTATAATCGAGGCAACTTGACTGTGAAGAATCATCCATAGGGTAAATGTAATCGAAAATGCTGGTCTTCTAGAAAATGGAAATGAAATATGTTGGTGAATATTATCTTTTTTTCTCTGACCTACTGAATGGTTGAGTAATACTACGCTGAAAAAAGTCACTGTGATATCTGCATTTGTTAGAACTATTTTACATGAACACTTGTTTTATTTCATATGTGATATATATCCTAATAAACTGTATTCCTCCCTCTCTCAGCCCCTTGTGTGGTACCAAGTGTTCATCATGGACGTGTGACAATAAATGAGACTGCTTCGCCAGTCAGTGAGTCCCCTGCATCCTCTACCTCAGCTCCTCCAACTCCACGCAAAAGGAGTGGGAGTGGTGCTACATCATCAACCACTCCCCCTTCTCCTCTTCTCCCACCTGTTGTACCACACGGTGAAGTCATCTCAATCCTTTGTGAGCCACGTTATGAGTTGTCTCACAATTCTTCACCCATCACTTGCAACAATGGAACTTGGACATATATACCAAAATGTCAGCCTGGTAAGCCACTCTAAACCTAAGGATCATGTAATCAAAGTGCATGCAAAACTCACAATCCTAATTCATTCCTATATGAAAAGTTAATTGTAGTGCAATTACAGTAGACTGTAGTGGACACTTGTTTAACTTGGTTAGCCAGGCAAACAGCTTTTCAGGAAGCTCGAAAGAAAGTTAACATTGCTAAACCATGATAATAATTTGAAATTAAAAACAGTGGCAGGGAATATGTCGTTTAAAAGTATCAAAATTCTTTTGTCGCTATCCCATTCTGCAATAGTTGGCAGCTTATTCATAATTTGTTCATTATGTACCAATGTGTATCATCATTAAGTCTGTATGTCAACAGTTACATGTAAAGACCACAGTGAAACCTAAACATAATTACTTCCAACTGTATCCTGGTCCCATCAGGGTCCATAGTTTGTGATAAGGGTTCCCCTTGTGCTCTTCTGAGAGAATATTAGAGAGGGAAAATAGCATAGTTATAATTTTCATCTGAAATTTCTCTCATGCCTAGCTACAAATAACAACATGCATATGCCTTCAGTAGAAGAACCGTAGATGGTACAAATGTGTCTTAGATTCCAGAAAGATAATAAATACCATCACATTATTTAAAGAGCCCTTACAATAGCAGTTGTGTTTGTGGGGTTCCCTGACAGTTAAAGTAGTGCTGAATTCTCATTTTATTCCATAAAATCCATACAGGTATAAATCCAACTGAAAATATCATGAGTAGCATTCATACCAATCAATTTTCATTCGAAAAAGTGTAAATTTTGAGTTTAGATTAGAGAAGTTGACTCACTAAGCATATTTTTTGCTTTTTATGAATTTTCATTTTTACAATTAATAAAATCACATAAAGCCATGACTTGCATGTTAAGTTATGGAAACTAATTCAAATAAATGACCAATTTGAATAACCATGTGCTCAGAGCCATTAATCTAGTTTGTTAAGAATGAATAATCTGTGATATTTAGTGATATATCCGCTGAAAAATGTGAATATACATGATTCCTAAATTTTGGTGAATATCTAATAGTTAATTTTGGTAAATATTGAAAATTTGGTGAAAAACTTTATACAAAAGGTTTTCAATTCCCTTTTCGCTTTCACTTTAATCAATTTTCTGTTTTTTTTTTTAATTTTTGCCAAACAATTTTTTGTTTGCCATTTGTTCATTTTATTTTATGGTACCTTTTATGTAATTAAACAGCCGATTTTATAAAAAGATAAGATTCAGAGACTGTGAGCCCTGAACTTAGGAAATGGTATCTGGATAAGATTACACAAAGATACCACTGAAACAAATTAAAGACAGCCTTAACAGATGATCCATTGACGAGGATTTGATGAGTGGGTAACAGATGCTGCGGGCAATTTTCATGTGCTTAAAGTTAGAACTAGCATTGTACATTACAATATTTTTATACTTAGTTCACAAGATAAAAATGCTCATTGAATTTCAAGAGCAGTGATCATGACTCTTTACAATGTAGGTTTATGCTTAGTTTCATTGGAAGATTATGCATTTTAGGAAGACCGGGTGAGAGAATAGGAGGCTTTTATTCATGCCATTCCCAATAGGATTCCTTATACCAAATGCATTGGTGACATAGTTCTTACCATTATCCTTCGTCTTCATTAGGTTAGTTAGTTAGGTTGAAAATATGATGCTATTCTACCTGTGATTTATTATCCGGCACATGAACATAATTTTTTTTACTCTATCCACTTTCTGTCCCCTCTATTTGTATCATCTTCTCCGTTGGAGCTGAGTCTAAATGCCTTTCAGCTGCCTTCTGTCTGTGTTCTGAAGCATAATTCACTAATTCAAGTTTAAATGCAATACTGTATAACAATCTTCTCTTTTAAAATCCCAAGAGGTTTTTATCACTTTTACTGTTTATGCAATGCTTAGTTTCTGTTATTATTTTGATATTATCAAAACTTGTATTAAAAGCCTTTGTGACACTTTCGTATTACTTAAGTTTGAATGCCTGTAAACCCCAAGTTTACCAGGAAAGATACAATGTACCTATGTATGCTTTAGCAGAGGGGTGACATCCTCATAAGCCCAATGCATATAAGTTTCACAGCAGTGCCACATGTGAGATATAACTAAACATGCCACATTTGGGAATTTTTTTAGAAAGTGCTCTCAATGAAATATTAAAACTCTGTTGCTTATTACTGATTCAAAACAGTGATATTATCAAACTTTTTAATAAAGGCAGCCATTTTATTTATCACATGGAAAAAAATTTTTAGTAAGTATTTTTCTGGCAAATCAGCTTGAGCTTATAGGTTCAAGTTATACCCATAAACTCCCAGCCCATTAGACACTGGCTGTTTTTAGAGTGCATGTTTAAGCAAAAAAGTGCATCTTATGGGCCAGTAAATACAGTGCTTCTTACGTGGCATGAAGTGAAAAAGTAAAATAGCATAGCAGGTCTTACTCTAGGAAAATTTGAGGAAGCTCAGATCCTAATAATATCAGGGCTTTGAAGGAAAGTTGATGTAACCTGCTTTCCACTATCATTGATTCATCTTACCAAATCAGGGTATCCTGAACTCATCCTGTACTCTGATGTATCCATGCTTATATGTGGCTTCATCATTATATTTATTATTGCTTTTACAGATTACTTTATAAGCATCTAATTCTACTCCAGGTGGTAACTATTGCTATGAAAACCATATTCTTCTTTTTAGCACCAATTTTGTGACAGTATGATGTAGTATATGCGATTATAACTTAATATATGGATCAAAAGAAGCTTATTCATTATACAGTACTAATTCGATTCACCTTCCATAATTTGTGATGATATTGCAATGCAAAGAGATATTTAAGCAGGAATACTATGTGGTTTATTTGGAAAAAATAAAACCTTAAAAATTAGGAAATGGTAATTAATTAGCAAGTCCAGCTTCAACAGAGCAATAAGTGGTGAGGATTTATATTTAGGAGGTTGCTAGCTTATTTCAGCATTCATTGCATATATTATATTGCTGGACTATAACAGCAAGGATTAATAAAACAGTCATCACAGCAGAAATATGCATCTGTGGTGATTTAAGTTTTTACCATTGATAGATCAATGTTGCCAACTTAGTGAATTGGAATATTAATTGGCAAGGGAACTTAATGTAATGAACACAAGTCCCAGCTTGAACCCCAACTAAAAGGACAAGTTCTCTGGCAAAAGAATGCTTATTCTGTTTAAATTTTATCCATATTTTTTCAACTCCCTGACACAATCTTTTGCTGCGGTGACTGTACTATCTTTAGCTCATTGCCCCCTGGTTTAAAATTTTGTGAGCATGTTTAGTTGACTCAAAAGTGTCAAGTCTTGATTATATTCACCCATACATATAATTTTGTTTTTTTTTTTAGCTCGCTGCAAGTACCTTCCAAAAGCTCCACGAAATGGAATGGTCATAGCTCCTAAGATTGAGCATGGAATGAAAGCTCGATTCAAATGCAAAGATGGCTATACATTAAAAGGAGGTGATAATACAACAGAGTGTCGCTACGGTAATTGGACTGGAGAAATGCCCTTCTGCCAAGAAGGTAATAGTTTGTTTTTAAAGTGTTAAAATAACAAAATACTCTGTGATATTTTTTCCCTTTCTTTTGTTCTTAAAATAAAATGTGCAGTTATGGAGGGGATCTGATGAAAAGCCTCCCATTCCTAAAAGTCTTATTTTTGAAAGTGGTCTCCTTCCAAATCATGCCAGCTTCTGCAAAGTTAGCTGCAGTTTGATATTAAGTTTTTTCTCCATTGGTTGTTATGCCAGGACTATTTTAGCTCTCATTTTTTTGGAAATAATTCACAATATTCATGTATCCTGTTATCCTCTCTGCCCTAGATGCCCATCTACCTATTTTAACTAATATGTTGAACCAGCTTCAATAAATATTCCGATGATAATGCATTTTTCTGTGCATCCACTACATTACATTGGTTACAGGACACTGGCTTCTGACTGATCCAAAGGCCTTAGCCCAATGGGAGGTGAACTTGAGCATGTGGGGCAGATGTGTTATCATTGATTTAACATTAGATGGTTGAAAATAAATTTCATTTCTTCTTCCTCTTTGTATTTCGTAATTCGTCATATGCATTTCATTACTTATTTTCATTGGGTGTCATCATCTGAACAAAAAAATTGAATGGTCTTTTTCTGATTCTTGAATTACAACATTGTGTAGGTTTCTACTTTGAATGAAAATAAAATCTGGCACCTTATAGCCATTTTTAAGAGTTATTAAATAATTACATAAATTTAGTCTTTTTCATTTCCAATGTAACTGCTATTTACTCCAGTGTCACCTTGCCTCCCAAGAGAAGATGACATGTCCCTACTCGTAATTAAATCTTGAAAACGTGAACAGTGCCAGCTATATTTTTTCAACAGATGTCAGATACCAAAGTACATATGACATCACACCAAACTTTTATGTACATATGTATTTCATTAATTTAGCTCTCTTTTTGCTTTTTAAATCATTATGTTTCTGTTTTATGTAAGTGTATGCAACGTGACAACTTAAGAAACAACTACAAAGAATCAGTGATGCAAAAGAATCTTACTTGGCTAGTACATAACTTTTTCCTTGATTACTTAATATATCCCAGTCAAACCATCAAAGCCACAAGTTTGTAATAGTGCAGTTAGAGATAAAGTCTCCAGTAATCCAGCAATTAGCTTCCTTGCAAGATAGATAAGAGTACATGATTTAATACATAAGGTTACTAGAATATATTCAGCGCGCATTATGCACATATACCTTACATGTATCCTTTAGCAAAGTGTGTAATTGGTATTTTCCTCATCATGTCCTTGATCCAACATTGAAGGAACAATGAATTACTTTATCTTCATTAAAAATTATTATCATTAATCTAGCAATTTTATTTACCAGCTCATTAACCGCTCAAAAAAAGAAGACAGTAAAAATTCCATAAAATTGATTAAACCTTGATTGTCTCAATTAAAAATTCATTGTGGAGTTCACAAAGTTATTTTCATTTCCATTGGGTATTGTATTGCATAGTTTCCCATTGTTGTGAGAACTTTTGAGATAAGTTAAATTTATCAACATAATATTAAAATCAACAGGTATTGAGCAAATCATGTTTTATCTATTACAGTGTACTGTCCTTTTCCTGGCTACATTGACCATGGGAAAGTAATGCTCGTTGGAAACATGGGATTATATGATTATAGACATTATGTCCGTAAAGTTACCAATAACAAGCAAATCATGTACGACTGTATCAGGGGCTATGTCCTTGCTGATGGTCCCCCTGGAGCAACATGTATTGGTGGAAAATGGTCACCTAAGCAACTTCCAAGGTATGGAAATTCATGGACTTAAAGAAATTAAACCAAACCAATAAGCAATTATCAACACCAGCTCTTACTCATGGCAAAGAAAAATTTTGTGTGTGACTCAGAATTAATGAACCATGTGGAAGATATTAGTTTTCCTTAATAACTGATTTTACATTTTAGAAAGAGACTTGTGACTCTGAAAGAGTCAAAGATGAAAGTGATTCTGTGGATAAGCAACCTTATAGTAAATGAGACTAGCACTAGAATGTAGATGCTATGCAAATGAACTGCTTTCCAATACAGGCTTTTTTATATGAATACAAGAGGTTATTTCCCAAATTACTTATTTGATTATGAAGTAAAGTAAGCACCTTTTATAGTAGGTCTATGTGCCTCACGGGGTATTTTCCTTCAATTTTCCTTTTTCCTTCAAGGGGCATGGCTTCCTCTTGCATCTATTCCAATTCCCTTCTTTCCTGTCTCTAATATTCTCTCCTAATTTATATATTATAGTACACATGTATTTTTTCTTTGATCAATCATCTAAAACCTTGCACTGTATTAATGTGTCCAAAGCAAGTGATGGCATATGCTAATTTAACTGACATTTGAACAATCTGATTGTGTTTCCTTTTGAACGATTGAAATATAAGAGTAATTATTTAATGTCTTTAAAAACAATGATTGAATATTCATTACAATGCACCTTGTAGTGTGTGAATGCGTATGTAGAGTCTGACTCCTCTTAATGTTTTGGATTAAGGTGGCTGATAACCTTGATTACTTAGCTCTGTGGTTGGTGTAAATGTCATACTTTATTGGATTAAGGACAGGGACTACTGGGGTCTCTGAGGGGAGAACTTCACAGTAATCCATTGGTACTATCTCTGAAAACTGGTTCTTGGCTTATTGAAATGAAATAAGTGATTTTTTAATTCCACAAACACTTTATTTAGAGCATGTTGGACGTCATTACCAGATGATGACATCTAACATCAAAACCTAGGTCATGTTATAAATAAAGTGTGCATGGAATTACAAAGTTACTTATTTCATTTCAATATGTTTTGTAAATTCCAAAGTTATGCCGGAGACAAAAAATTTGGTTCTCTGCTATTTTATTATTCTCAGATTATTTGCTTTTGAGAGGGAGTTGAGGGGGATCGGGATGGATTGGTGGCTAAAATACTTGCTTACCATTGAGAGTGCTTGGGTTCAAATCCTAGAGACGGTAGATATTTTTAGTGGTATCTAGATCCCTACTTGAGGTGCTTTGTGGAGAGCACTTTGAGTGAATATGCCATCCATCAAATTGGGCATTAAATTGCAGAACCCTTGGTGCCTCTTGTTAAGGGTAGGCTATTGCCGGTGCCGGGTTTCTCTTAACCCTTCCTCCTTTCCCATTCATTCCTAATGATGCAAATGACCTCCCCTAAAAACTACTACTACAAGGAAGTTGAGATGCTGATGAAATACCATCAGTAAAAATAGTGTGCACTGGACACAAAACTGTATATACTTTGGGATAAAATATAAATGAATGGGCTGTTTTTCCAATTGATTAATCTATCAGTTTGGTTTACAATTTATCATATCAGAGTACCACAGAAATCAACCTAAAAGTTGGTTTGTTGGTTGGTAAAACCAAAAGGTTAAGGTGGGACTCACCTAATACTAGGCCCAACAAGAGGTGAAATTCGCAAAGTGGGGTAAGCAACCACTTCCTTTTCATGTTACATTAGTTTTCGCCAGCAGATGTATGATAAATTATTTAAAACAATCACTGCCAGTCTTGACATGAACTTTGCTCCAGGAAATATACATGAAAATAAACTTTTACTGTCAAAGTATTAAAACTGAAAGTAATTGCAAAGGAATAATTTTCATGTTGTAAAATTTTTCTAAAGGGTAAATGGAATAATTTCAACCAGTAATGATAAAGAAAAATTAAAAAAAATCAATTCCATCGACAGACTTTTTTTCAATACACTATATCCTGGAAATAGCACCATAATAGCCTGGAACTTTTATGTATCCAATTAGCCATCAATTTCAAGAATCTGCTCTTGTTTTTATCTCACTTTCCTTCGACATTTGGGGCACTACTGAGCCATTCTGTGGATTCTTAGATGCTTATTTGAGTATAGAATTCCATATGTCTATTTGTTTGTTACCCAGAGACTACCAGTACACAAATCAGGTATATTGGGCCAACTTTCTATTCTTACCCAGGCACTTTAGTAGCATGGTTTATACTTGGTCCCTGCCTCAGCAGTTGTTGAGAAACAATTTAAGGAAGGTCAATACTGACAGACTTATCATGTGAACAATAAAAATTTTTCCCATCATTTTTTGTTGCAGAAATAAATATCTACTCATACATAAGTATTTTATGAATGTCTTATAATTTGTCTTAATTTAAAAGTATAGGCACTACATATATATTGCATAAATAATGTCCCCAAAATGTGTTTTAACTACTTCTTGTCTTACCAATCATGCTGTAAGATCTCCTGTACCATCATAAGTTAATCTATTGCTTACAATTTTGAAATATCAAATTTCCTGCAATTCAGAAGTATTAATGAAAAGACAATAGTGAAATGTGTACTAATTATTCATACCACTAACAAAGGTGACTATGGTTATCAGTAACCTTAAACTGGAATATAAATTTTAACATTTCATTTGTGTGTACGAAATATATTTCATCATATGAAATTTCAGCTATACATTTTAGTATTACCAGAAAGCATGCCAGCCACACATTTTGATGACAATGCCATTGAAATTTTATATCTGTAATGGAATGTTTTCATTTGAAAATAAAATTTTAACATTGACCATAATACAGGTACACACTACAATTTCGATATCGCCTAAAAATACACAATATTAATTCTATTTTAGAGAACACATTTTGATTAATATTGTTTTTTGTTTAAGATGTGTGCCTGGACAGCACCCAAGATTACGGTGGAGTCGCTCTGTCAATGCATCTGAATTGGATACAAATAGAACGAGTGATATTTTTCATAGATTTTACAAACAGCCAACAGATTATAAAAGTCCATATCATGAAAATAAGATAACTTTTAAAGGAACTATTTTCAGTGGTTTGAATGCAGCAAGATCTCGTAAAATTCTGATGCGATTAGCTAATGAGTTCAATAGTGAGAACATCCGACTCAAAAAGAATAGTTATGACAGGAAAAAAAGATCAGCAGAGGAGAAAAGTGAGAGGTTGAGTGATTTAGAAGAGATAGAAAAGGAGAAATTGAGTGAAAAGGACAAAGCCACAATGAATTTGTTTCGAAAACTCCCAATGACAAAATCATTAGGAGTACTGTTTCAAGGTCTAACTCTGGCTAGTGACAGTGTAATTACTGGAGCATCTAATGTCCAGGATGCAACATTATCTGGATCTCTCAGTTCGTCGCATTCACATGAAGAGGAAAAACAAGATGGGAATGGGAGCACTAGAAGAAGAAAGAGGAGTGTTGAGGGACTGAAGAAGAAGCACATGAGGTGGATTTCTAGACATCACAGTGGTTTCCTCCCAGAAACTGATCAGGACCCTGAGCGTAAGGAAAGAAGCTTAGAGATGGATGATGAATATGAAAGGGAGCATATACGTGGCTACAAACCTTTTCCTGTGGGGCTTGAGACATTGAATGAGTACAGACTCAACTCGGGGACGGCACTGGACTTTGACCAGTGGGGCCGGGAGAGGAGAGCCTTACGTGCTGATCATGTGGTGAGAAACCAGCAACATTCATCATCAAACCATGGGAATGAAGGGCCTGGAGTGCGGAGGAAGGGGAAGGGGGGTGGTGGCAGGGGAGGGGTAAATGGTGAGGAGGGGGGAGGTGGTGGGGGAGGAGGAGGGGGAGGGAAAGGAGGAGGGGGAGGGAAGAAAGGGGGCAAGAAGAAGGGGGGTAAGAAGAAGAAGGGAGGAAAGGGGAAGAAAGGTGGGTGGAATCATTTTTGAGGATGTTGCAGTGTGTGTCCACAGATGAATCATTCACTGAATATTTATTCATGCATGCCCTTTGAAAGATTGCGCATTGTAATTGATAAAGGGATTTTTTTTTTAAGAATGGATGGATTTAATGTTGAGGATAGCTTAATGGTTATGCTATGATTTCAATCAGTGTGCAACCATAAGCATGGTGTACCAATAGAATATTTCACACATGAGTGGAAGTGCTGATTTGAAATGAATGCCCTTCATGCAGTTTCTCATTTCTCTCTGCTTCCCCTCCCTAAGCTTACTTAGTGAGCATATGTGGGAATATGGCAATGCATCCACGGTGTGAAAAGGATGGAATGGCACAACCTCCCATTAGATAGGGATGGGCACCACCTACTAGATTCTAAAATCTTAAATAAATGTGGAACTAAGTGTACGTGCATAATGATTCCATTTGATGTTTCATGTACCCACTGTTTTATTTTAATTTTGACTTCTTAGAAAGCACAGAAGATGGAAATATCTAAAAACTTTTCATAGTTTTAGTAAATTAGTTACTTACCCTCCATGGTGTGTAATTCATTTGTGGACTCCCTGTATTCCTGCACTTCACTGAAGTAATTTGTATAAATGAAAAAGACCCTTTTAATGGTGATAATGCACAATTTTAAAGATTCTGCTTTATAGGTTATACATATTCTACAAAATCTCCCCTTTATGAAAGGAAAATTATGTAGATATTTTTTTTTCTTGGCTCTCTGCCTTAGTGTACTTTGTAATGGTACCTTATTTTGGATTGTTTTCATTGTCTAGTGGACCTTATCTGTCCAACGCCTGCCCAAGAGATAAAACAGATAAGACTGCCTTCACCCTCAGGTGAGGTTGAGGTGAATTAAGGTTCTTGTGTTACAAAAATACAAAGCAATCTGTTAATGCACGTGTTGTTTTTTCTTGAAAACATTTTAAACAAGTTCTTTTTAAATTTGAGAATGATTGAGAAACATTTTTATCACGTTGAGCTATGCTGTCTTGTACTGAAATATACCATGCCTTTCCTTTCAAGGTTATTTTTTATCACACTTACTTGGCCATGAAAGCTCTCTATCCCAGCAATTAATTAGTTAAGGAAAGAATTTTAATGCATCATGATCAATATTATAGTCCCACAGTTATTAAATGCTTTTTCATGTATACTCTTATATTCTGATGATGCTTCTCTCTATATCATTAGTGCATGATGTTCAAAATTGAGTCGGCAATCCTTCCTGAGTAGTCAGGTAAATAGTAACCATGTGACACCTTTTTAAATGGACACAATTCTTGCTGCAACTATAGAGAACATGTAGTGAAAAACCTTAACATTATTGTGATGACTTTTTTAATCCACCAATTAAATTACAGGCTGATCCTAAAGTTGTGCACACCATTAAAAGTTGTCTTTATCAAAATTCTTTTCTTTCCTTAGGTTTCCCATTAAATTTATCTCACCTTTTATGTGCTACTTGGCTCATTTGCTAATTATTTATAGCTTTCATGACTACTTTTATGAGTAATTTATTTACTTTTAAAATACACCTTTTACTCATTTTCCTTGTATATTTAAGTTTTGTGATGTATGCATATAGTTTATAAAGTATGCATATGTATGTATATATATATATATGTATATATATGTATGTGTGTATATATATATATATATATATATATATATATATATATATATATATATATATATATATATATATCTTTTAAAAGTTATTCTATATTTTAGTCAAGTATGCATATATATTTTTTACAGAAATTCACTTTTTAATCTCTGCTGCATCTCCTTGCTGTGATTTATAATTTTTAATAATATTTTTGCATCATAAATGTTCTTTGTATGTGCGTGACTTTAAGATAGACCTGGTCCTGCAAGCCAAACCTACCCCACCTGCAACCTAACCCAATTGATATTCCTAGTAAATATTGCCATGATATAAATATGAAGATGAAATCATCCGCCAGTTGCCTGTGATGTTTTGTCGACCGAGTCCATTGTGAGCATACGGGTGGTGAGAACTGGAGGTGGGAGAAGAGTGACAGGAGCTGATGGTGAGGGGCCAGCACTTGGAGCTAGTCAAAGTATCATTGGAGTTTATCCATCAGGATCAGCAGTTCGTATTTCTTGTGCTCTTGGTTATCGACTCAATATTGGAAACCGTACAGCTCGTTGTCTTAAAGGCCGATGGAAACCTCAGAAACCAGAATGCGTGATAAGTGAGTTCAAGACATTAATTACATTTTTAAACATTCTATTTAATATTCGGAGGTTAAATAGAATTTTACTGACTGATTAGATATTATTCAGGAAATTTCTCTGTGTGAACTGAATTTACAAGGACATCTGGTCAATAAAAATGAAACAGTTTAATCAAATTCATTTATTCAACATATTTTTTAGTCATTCCTTGGAATTTCAAATTATCAACTGTGCTCAAGGCTACCAGAGAAACAAAGATCTTGAAAATGTGGCATTTTGTAAATTGGTTGTAAACTTCATTTCTGAATAATACAGATAAATGTTTTTAGCAGTAATTTTATATTAACATATTTTTTTACCAGTGCCATGCCTCATACCATACACGGAGCAAGGTAGATACAAGCTAGGAGGAAGTAGTGCTTCCAAGACCACCAGTCCACATGGTGAGGAAGAAGAGGAGGAGGAGGAACCCTTGCAGGATGTGCGGCATGGGGAAGTAGTTGAATTCTCCTGCAATCCAGGATATAATGCCCAGGGTCCAACGAATCTCCGTTGTTGGCATGGAGAGTGGGCTGGGCCCCCAAACCAAATGCCAGATTGTGTCCCAGGTCAGTTTGCATGAACTGTGTTTTACTTAAGTGTAACTTTTGATGGCATGTAATGTTGAATTTTTTTGACCATTCAATTCAAGTTTCTATTTCTTCCTAAGTATGCATTCAACCACTATTTTCACATTCTCAAATTGTGTTAGGATGGTAATGTTAATGTCTACCCCTAACAAAAAAATTTCCATTTCCCAAGCACTTTTTTATTTTGGATATGGTTTATGAAGTGTCTATGTATAGTATGTTTCTTTATGGTTCATAACTTATTATGAAGCTTTTAAAACATCATCAGTGAATGAAGAAATATTTTCTGTTAATTTTAAAACATTTTGCCTGATGAAATTTATGTTTCCAGAACAGCATCCTGTCAAAGGAAAGCATTTCTATTTAGGTTATTTTTAAGTTACATTGAATAAAACTTATGTCTATAGTGTAAAGTAACTAATTAAAATGTTTTCCATCGGTGGTAGGTATTGTTTTCAGTGTGAGAACACTGAAAAATGATTTTTAAGTAGTTGAAAAGTATTTTACAATCACTTGAAAACCTTATATTTCCATGATTTTGCTTTTTGCTTGCTTTAAGCTCGAATCCGAAATGATAGTCCATCCTGCATTATAATTCCAGAAGCATCTCTAAATATGAATTAAAAATTAGTGAGTATCACTACCTGAACTCAAATTATGGATAGTGATATGGTTGAATGCCTACTCACTTCTCTCAAAGTGTGTTTAAGGCTTACTGCCAATATTATTGTCAATGTTTATAATAGTACATGCCTTGTATTGCACTTGGAAAAGTGTTTTATAGATCCATTAACCAATTCACGATTTATTCGTTGGAATATATTTGAATACATTAATTGTCATGCTATAATTTTTACAGCTTTTTTACGGAATGTACAAATTGGTTTCAAATAAGTACTTTATAGCATCAAAATTAGGCAATCTAAAATGGTGAATCCTAATCCAAAATTATGCTAATAAAATGGATCATAATTTTCAGCAGTTTATTCAAAGAAGATAATTTTTGAATGCTGTTAAAATATGATAATGTAATGGAAATTCAATGTTTCACCTATGCATGGTAAATATAATTCAAATTATATTTTTTCCCCATAATGAACTTCATATGATAATTGTACTTGTACATCAGCACCCTGCAAGCTTCCTGTCATCACCAATGGAGTATATTTGTCCGGTTATCGAGCTGGTCTTACAATTGGCCATGGTGCCACAGTACACTACCAGTGTGATCCTGAAGAAGAAGAAGAAGAGACAACGACAAGTGGTGAGGTGCCAACTGAAGGGTTGGACAAGAGGAGGGCTGTAGGAATGAGTTATATGGGTGGATACAGCAGCTACAAAGGCAACAGTGGCAATAGAAATGGGGGAAGCTTGGGGCTTGGCAGGGGCTCGAATACTTTAGTGGAAACGAGGAGGAGGCAGATGATGTTGGCCCAGCAGAGACGGCCAGAGCAAACTGCAGAGTGCATACTGGGTTTGTATACTTCTTAATTTGCTTGTGCCTTTAATGCCAATGCTGATTTTGGTAACCCACCTTTCATTCATGGGCTTTTTCCTTCAAAATTGAAGTAGTAATATGGAAATAATGTCAATGGCTGCTGAATTTTGTGATCACAACTATTATAGATGAGTCTGGTTTGGAGGATGAAATTTCTCTCATGCCCAATCTAGGGGCATATCCAGTGATGGCTTTAAAGTCCAAAGTCTTGATAATACTAAAGTTGTGTCACAGCCCCTCACAAGCACAATATGTGCATGCAATAGATTAATAATAATAATAATAATATAATAATATTTTTATTCATCCAAGTGACACAGTGCATAGTAGCTCTAGCAAGTGTATAGGACATGTCATGGTTTACAAAAAATAGAAAGTATTACAAGAAACAAGTGTTACAAGGATAAAAGGAAGGAATGAACATTATTTTGTATTTATTGTATTTATGTTTATTTTATATTGTATTTATGTTATATTATATGTATTTATTGTATATTTGTATTTATATTGATTGATAATTTTCATATAAATCATGATAACTATTTGATGAAAATCATTTGTATAGCATTATGAAAGAATTCCAGAATATTGGGTTGATCAACATTTTAATATTCAAATTCCAATGTTAACATACCTTAAAAATGGGATAATTTTTGTCAATCCAAGGTAAACTTTGGGTAGGGCAACTCAATTTTTCCAGTTATAAAGTTATGAGAGCTTTGTTGTGTCAAAGTTTTACTGTATTTTGCTAATTAGTAACTAGTAAAAAGTAATAAATAGATCTAATACATGAGGATTATTCACTAAAGTCAGTGTTAAAGTGTTCATTTGCTTTGATTCTAAAATCATGTATTTCAGTAGATCATTTTCCAAAAAAGCTTTAAGTAATAATTAAGTAAAAGGAAAATGATATTAATGGGATATCATGAAATTTATCCTGAACTCTTTACAGTATAGCATTTTTACAATAAGTTGAGCATTAAATTGTGAAATTGATGAAATTCTGTCATTTCTGGGGCAGGTGAGCTCAGACCTCGACCTCCATCCTGTCGGTCTCGTCGACAAAGACCTCCCAATGGAATCATCGCTTCGACTACCCCTTCTTCTTATGTGGAGACAGTCAGTGAGTTTCCTGCCTCAACAATGATGGCATGGACATCCACCTCTTCTCCAACAACCACCACCACGACCACAACCACTACAACCCCTCCACCACCACCGCCAACGACCACCACAACCGTGGCAACTACCAGCAGCACAACAACTGAGAGTCGCACCATTGGTTAGATTAAGTTTTTTAACTCATATTTATTATTTCATCAGTAATAAGCTGTAGATAAATCATTAAATATTTCATCAACTAATGTAGGATTAGTATTAATGAACATTAACAAAGTAACAGTGCAGTATGTGCATGAGCAGTTGTGCTAATTAATTATTATCAGTTTGACAGCAGAATGCTCACTTCAATTAATGTTGTGACATACAATATGTAATAACATGTTTTGTATAACTTGTATTTACAAATCTGTGACATGAATCAATGTTTAATGCTCTCAAGTCATAGTGTATACAAATTCAATTTAAGCTTATAGAGCTATCAAAATTTATATGAGATCATATTATCAGATTGAAATTAAAAGCTAGATGAATCTTCAGGTTAGACAAATGCATACTTAGGACAAACTTAATATATTTTTCATTGATAACCATTGGATATTTTTTTTAAAATATAGATTTTAAATCTGTATCAATCAGTTTCCATGAAGTAATTTCATCATTTGGAGAGAGAGAGTAAGTGACATTTGTCAAAACATACAAAGTAGGAACACACTGAGTAGGTTAATGTAATGAATTGTGAGAGTAAAAGCTCTATTTTAAAGTCATTTTTGCATCATTTTTCCTAGGTTTGCGTGATTTTTTAGTCTCTGAATCCCATTTATTCTACAAAAAGATTGAGAATGTAATGAATTGTTTCAATGTGTGTATTTCCCTAACCATTGAGAATATTTTATTAATATTATTGACTGATGCCATCATAGTTAAGTCCCTCAGAAGAAAGTTTATGTTTCTTGTCATGGCTAATGATACTAAAAACCGACCACAGTTATCAACCCAGGTTGGTTTGATTAGTAAGGGTAGCTACAGAAAGTTTTATTTCCATTTTAATATTTCTGTATTTTTTCACAAATGATTGTTTTCCTGTAGTGAAAGTCAAGGTAGTTTTTCTAGCTTCATCATGAAATTAAAAAAATATGCATGAAACATGTGAATATATGGTGCCTATTTCAGCAATTGGTGGAATGTTACACAACAGTTTTAGGTGCCGCATATGCCTTTATTAACTTCATTTTTTATATTAATAGTCAGCATTGCTAGTGATTAGTGTCTACTCATATTTTGCTTCAGTGTATTAATTTCATTGGAGAGGGATTATGTGCAGTAAGGAAGGCTGTGCATCCTTCTTAATGTTGCAAGTCAGTGGGATACAAAACAATAGCCTGGTTGGCAAACAAATATGGTGGTAGGATGACTTTTCTTACAGCATACAAATATTTTGAAGAGGCAAAATATACTTTGTGGCAAATTTTAGAATCACCATGGAAAATTAGGCGGATATTTATCATTATTAGCATGAGATGAGGACAAGCTAACAGGACTTACACAAGTATACTGGGCTGGGATTCCCTTTCCATGACATTGATCTCCTTTTTCTTGTTTGGGCCTGGTATATCAGACATGTCCACATGGCAAATAGACTCACAGTAAATTGCTGTATGATATAATGGAATAAAACAAATCATGGAAAGATGTCCTGAAATAGCTCTATATCAGAGAAGTTGTGGAAAGGGACAGCATCTTTGAGGATTGGGCCTTTCTGGAAATATATTGACAATTGAAATAAAATCTTGGGAAAAGCATTCCTGAAAAATATTATAGTGTAGTTATTTAAAACGATTTTGTTGACATTATGGGGAGATAGTTTAGTGCTTATCGTCATAAAATACACCAGTGGAATTAGTGGTCCATGATGGTATGCTCCTGGAAATGGATAATCATTCCTGGAAAGACATGTTTTTAACAATGTTTTTAATGAGAAAAAGATGCACATTTCATTGTGTTTTCTGTTTGAATAAATTTATTTACAATATAATACTTCACATTCAAATCATTTACTCCATTGGTTACAATTTACCAGCCCATCCAATAAGTAAATAATTATTTTAACCTGTTATTTAAATATTAATTTGCATCATTTGAACATTTTAAATTTTATGCAAGTGTAATTTACATGTTTTCACAAACAATTTTATTGCTTACTCATAAATGGAGAAAACTTTGTGCTATGTTTGCAATATTTAATATTTATAGGGCAAAATTGTCAGAAGTCATAAATTAAGAGTTTCTCCTTAGTCTGTGGTAAAGCAAGTAAGAATAAAAGCATTATTTTGGAAGCTCACTCCTATGAAGTACTTATCATAGGAGATTTAAAGTCAATCAATTAAAAAATGTGTGCAAATAAGAAGGCAAAACTTATATTTTTACTATAAAACAAAAAACATATTTCTGGTTGATTTTCTGTGTATGTACATATTTTTTCATGTAATAGGTTCAAACATTCATTGAATGGTAATTGACACTGCCTCTTCTTTTTTAAATTTGTAATTGTTGGAAAATTCATGAGGAAATTGTATTTTTTATTCAAATAGGCATGAACAAACCCTGAAAAAGGTTTATTAATTTTGTTAATTTGATATACCACATTTCCCGACCCATAGAATGCACTGGCATATAAGATGCACTGTGATTTTTTCAGATTAGAATTCACAAAAAATACTTTGATCAGACAGAAGAGATCTAAGTATTTTGATGCTAACACTTAATGCAAAGAAAATTGGATGGTCACACTAAAAAATCAGTAGCTACATGAATATCAATGCTGATTCATTATAGAATCTGATAAATTCATCATCACTAGGTCAATAAGTCTTTCATCAACCTTGTTTTCATGTTCTGAAATATAATTCACAAGTTCTTAATTGCAATACTGTCTAGCAATCTTATGTCTTAAAATCCCATGAGGTCATTATCATTTTAAATTTTTATACGTTGCTTAGTGTCTGTTATTATTTTGATATAATCAAAATTGGTATTAAAAGCTACCATATGCTATGCCTTTATGACTCTACCAAACTACTTAAGGTTGAATGCCTGAACATTCAGCGTTTATCAGGAGAGTGTGTGCATGTCTTAGCAGAGGGGAGACATACTCTTAACCCAACATATATTAAGTTTTGCAGCAGCACCACCTGTGAGGTGAAACCATATGTGCTACATTGTGTGTGTCAAAGACTTATTTGGAAATTTGTTAAGGAAGTACTTCCAACGAAATATTAAAACTTGTTGCTTACTACTGTTTCAAAACAGTGATGCTATCAAAATTTTGTAGTAAAGGCAACCATTTTCTATGTCTGACGCAGGGAAAAAATACTTAATACTAAGCGTTTTTCTGGCAAATCAGCTTATAGGTTGAAGTTATATCTGTAACCCTCGAGACACAGGCTGACTTTAGAGCACATTTTGGAGTATAAAAAGTGAATCTTATGAGCCAGGAAATACAGTAATCAATTTTCTTATTTATTTAATTATTTTTGCCTTGCCCGATGATACATTGCAAATGTCTGACCTGACAATTTAAATTCTTTCCTTCTGCAAGTGACTGGAACTGCTGCAGCAACTATTTTTTCATGATAAATGAAAGAGATATTTCTCCCATGACACCAGGAAAATGTTTAAAAGTTAGGATTTTTGGTGGCCTGCACAATACTCTTATCTCCATTTTTTTTAAACATGGTTATTTATGCATAATAAAAAATGGCATTTAATATGTATGAGCATGTTCAACTTTATAACTGAATTTAGAGGCTACACTCAATCTATGGAATCCTAAATATGTGCAACTGTGGTGGTGGTGGAAATTGGTACTTTTGTTATGACTCTCCCTATCTATCTATCACAGATACCGACAAGAGAAAGAATATGGGTGTGTTTGCTATTTATAATGAGTCTCCATGAGAATTCATTGTAAATCGATCGTCTATTTGGCAGTTTAATGAAATGTTCCTTTGAGTCTTGTGAGGCAAACAAAAAGATTTTGTAGGTAGGATGGGACACTAGAATTCAAAGTACTTTAGAAAAAGTTAGGTTGCCCCTTTTGTGTGATACTTTCACTCCCTCTTCAAATATATTATTATTTTTTGAAATATTGGTGAATTTGAATAAGATATAAGGCAATTCTCATTTATTTTTTGGTTATAGGAATGGATTTTGTAAGTCCAAGGCTTATGAATCACTGGATGAGCTTTTTGATTCCTTTAGATTTTTCTAATTCATTTCCCAATGCTCTATTTATGTTCCATCATTTGCCCTTATGCAAAAGTTTTCAGGTACATACCTTCTTCATGGCCTTCCTCCAACACTCAAAGACTCCCACCTTGAACCTTGAATTATGTGGTCTGTGCAATAAATGCGCGAACTGGAGCAATCTGGTGGCCATGACGCTAACTATAGTCCCTCCCACTGGCGTGGCTAGTTGCCTGAGACCCAATCTGTGCTTGGTGGATCATCAAGCTGTGTGTATGGTGCCAGTTATGTTAGTTTTTGTTGTCCTCATTCTTACTGTTTGTCAAAAATGGAAATTGATAAAATCATGGAGCAACGAATCAACATCAAGTTTTTGGTGAAGTGTGGTAAAAGTTATCAAGAAATTACTGAAATGTTGACTGCTGTTCATGGTGATAATGCTCTGAAGAAAACATCCATTTTCAAGTGGATTAAGCATATAAAGATGACCGACAAGATGCCTTGGATGATGCAAGGCCGGAATGACCTTCAATCACCTGTGTTGATGACAACATTGTTCATGTGCGGCCCCTTGTCCTCACCGATCTCCGAAAAACTTTCCGAATGATAGCTGATGAACTGAATTTTTGAAAATCAACAGGGCACACTATTTAAATGAACATGATGGATGGATCCTTTACCATGAAAATGCACCTGCATATTCAGCATTGATTGTTCGCTTATTGGCCAAATCTCGCCCCCTGCGACTTTTTTCTATTCCTAAAATGCAAATATGTAATGAAGGGACATCACTGGGAAGATGTGGACACAATAAATCAAGAAACGATGACACAACTGAAAACCCTAAATGCCAAGGACTTCAAAGGATGCTTTAAACAGTGGAAAACAGAAGATGGAATAAGTGCATTACAATAAATGAGGAGTACTTTGAAGGGGACAAAATTGATGTAGACTAAATTTTGTAAAATAAAGTTTTTATGGTCTCAGTTCGCGTATTTATTGGACATAGCAGTAGATTCATCACAATAGGCATTTGACTCACGCAAATTTCACTCAAGCATTTAACGGCAGAAGTGGAAAGTACTGGGGTATCTTCAGAAGTTTGTCACTTTTTTTGTGGATAATAAGCTAAACAGTGCACCAATCAATGGGTTAAATTATATTGAAACTTGCTGGTTATCTGGCCTTATGTCATAAATACTCCTTTTTCAATGTAGACAATCCACAACTTTTGAATAAATTGCATTTCATATTTCAAAAATATTATGGACAGTTGAAGATGAATTAAAAAATGTAATGTCTAAGTCTTGTTTTTAAGTATTCACATTTCAGATAGGTATTCTACAGACGGTTATTTCAATCCATTTACCCATAGTGTTTATTTATATGAGCCTACTATAATACTTTGTTTTGTTTTTATATTGAAGTAATATCATTATCAATTCCAATTATTAATACTCACTGTTTCATTATTTTCCATATTTTGGATGTTAAATTTTGATTACAACGTTATCTCTTCCCCAATCACATTTTGCATTTGACTTTGTACTCTGCCTTTACAATTGATTTAATTTTATCATAATCTTTGGAATTATAATTATAATTTTCAACCAATAATTTTCATTTTTATTAAGGAGGAATTGATGACTACATACCCAAATATCATGGTAAGGGGTAAAGCATTGGTTATAGTGTTATATAATGAATGTAGGGCAAAAATAGTGAGAGAGGACTTAATGAGGTGGTTTAAAAACATTAGAAACCCTAACAAATCCCCTCAGAAAGATCATCTGCCTTCCAAAATGGATTTCTTTCAGAACTTCTGCCATTGGTATTCATTTGCTAAAAAATAGCTTCCGTTCCAAAATTCTAGTGAGATCAGTGAATTTGAAATTTGGCATTGTTGCAATGTGTACAGGATATTGATAAAGTCTAAAAACAATGAAGCAGGAAGTATATGCACATGAGATGTCCCAAGCTGCAGAAAAAAGTTGTCTGTCCATTACATTAGGTTCTCGTTAAAGTGACAAGGTCCTTTATAATATGCGATTTTTTTTCGCAAGAACAAGCAGCCCATTTGCATTTTCAGGGAAATGCCACTGAACTGTATGTCAGTGTGACACCATTAAATGTGTATCATAAACCATTGAGTAAAATTTTGACATCTTCAGAATACAGCAGCATTAGTTCATGCAAGTTGAAATTCTAATAGCCAAGAGACATGGAGGTAGATCATTAAAATGCATGCCTGAATCCACAAATGATTAATTGTATCCTTAAGCCAACTGTCATGAGCTATTAAATGCTTCAAGTCCTGCAAATGAAGTGGGCGATTTTTCCTAAAGACATGATGAAAAGCAAATAAACTGTGGAGAGCAGAATTGTGCAGGTTGCTCCATATGATTTAGTGGAACTTTTCTAGCTGGGAAAACTTAGAAAATGTGATAGCAAAATGACATGTGCGATAGAAATACAAGAGATGTAAGAAATTCATTTGTAGGAAAAACAAAGTATGAAAGCCAAATTCATTCTAAGTTAGGAATAAGAAAATTTAAATAATTTTGGAATTGATAAAAATCTTAAAAATCAACAAAAAAACAAATCAGAATAACTGCAAAAATATTGAAGTAGATGTGAAACATGATGATAGACCAGCTGATAAATTGTCACAATGCTAAGTATACACATAATTGAATGATTATATTGGTAAGACCATTGATGGAGTAATAAGATAAAAGAGTCATTTGCAACAATTTTGAAATATTTAAACTTGATTTTCTTTGAACTTGGGTTATTTACACAAAAAATGGGGTATGCAAGTTATTTTACAAATCTTTGCCATATATGCTGAGTCTGGTAATGATAACAATTTATTTAGAACTAGTTACTTACTTACCTTAGCGTACATACAATATGCACTTATAAAACATTTACGTTGGATTGTCTTTAGAAAATTTTTTGATTGGCTTGTAGCTTTGAGAAAAAAGCCCCAGGTTGTTGAGAGATTTGAAAAACAAACATAAATGAGTAATAATCATATCAAATGATTCATGGCTGTCAAATTAGGGGAATTTCATCACTCATCAAGTTGGCTCTAATAAGAACATTAGAGCAGAAAGAAATATATGATATCTTAAATAATAGTAACACGGAAATTTTTCCTAAATAATCTTAGGTTTGTAATTGAACTTATTTTATAAAGCTTTGATTTGTTCTTCAGTGATTCCTGTTTTGGAATAGTAAATAAATAAATTAATTTAAAGAATGAAATTATAATAATTACAAGTAGAAGTGCTACATCTTATTTGTAATATGACATTTTGAATCTCATAGTTCCTCCTCATATAGATCTGTATTTATAATTACAACGTTAACTTATATTTGTAAAACTTTCAAGTCATACAGCACAAATTGCAGCAAGTTGCCAAAGAATGGACAAAATTATTCCAAAACAATGCATATAATAACATGAATAGCTAGTTTTTCCCTTTTATTATTTTTATTTAATTTTACTGATGGATTCTTAATCTCCAAAGAATGTATGAGCATAATTTTTCTGAGATTTCTCTAAAGAACTGAAAGGGTATAAAATAATGACTCATTTCTTGTTTAGGCCTTATGTAAATTTATACCAGAAGTAAAGCTACAACATTTAAGTTGAGCATAGAATAAAATTTGAGAATCTCTAGTTGTCTTCTAGAATTTTTAGGAGACCTTGAATCAAGCTTGAAAACCTGTCTATCATGAGTGTCAATGCTGTGAACTGCAGATTAAAGAAGAAGCCGTTAGGTTTTGTAGCACATTCGTACCACAAAACCATCTATTCTCAAATGTGTCACAATTATTCAAACAAAAATTATCCGGGAAATATTGCTGTTTGCAATGTCTGCAAAACTTTCCAGCAAAAAGAGCAAAATGTTCCAAGTAGAAAAAATGTTGATGGATGGCTGTAGTTTCCACATTTATGCCAGGTTAGATTAGTTACACGGTGCAATCCAAAAGTTCTCTGAAAGAGCGAATCCAAAATAAGATTTTACTTTTTGGTCATTGATAATGATTTGCAAACAGTATGCATAATCTTCCTAGAAGTAAATTCTTGGACATCTAGTCAATTAAAACATAATCTGGAGATCCCATTGAAGAGCATATTTGAATACTTGATAATTATTATGAAAGCAATCTGCTTCCAGACATATCTTCATTTGGAAGGTCAAGTCTTGAGTAATTTAGGATTAGATACAGCAAATTAAGGTTGAGATAAGGAAAAGTCATATTATTTGAACTTAAGAATATGTAATAGATGAAGATAAATGCCAATTATATCCATAAAATGGTTTGTGAGAGAGGCAATTTCTTTTTCTGTGGAGTATTGCATGTACCTAATTGATTAATTCAATATGTCACCATATTGCATGTGATATCAGTTAATAAATTTGCCTGTCCCATATTTGAAAATATTTCTTTTCCACTTCGCTAATTATAGTCCTAAATAAAATTTAAATTTCAAGAAAATGAAACCATTTTTTAATGATAGTTAAAGGTGCTTGTTTATACACTTTTAGTATTCCCTGTGGATTAGGAATTCTCTGATTCACTTCCAATGTTCAGACATTAGATTTTTTGTTTCCCTAATATCCCTCTCACTTGCTGGGATGATAAATTACTTATATTTTCAACACTGTATGTTGGTGCATGATTGGGCTTGCATATTTCCAGAATACATTAATATGTTTGAATTTTTCCAGTGGCATTCCCCCTGGAGGACTATTTGAATGATTTGTGCTCCATAAAGATGTTTGATGAATTTTATGAGTATTTTGTGTATATGTTTATACAATTACTTTCTTCCACCTAAAGTCTTTTTTTGATTGCAGAATTTAGTTAGCATGTGATTGATTGGAGTCAAAATATCTAGCATGGTATAAAGTCAAAACTAAGACTGTTCAGCTTGCAAAGTCTTCTTTGAGATACGTTTACGGTGTAAACTGTAATGCATATCATATACACTCAATGTAACCAGTCAGGAAAGTTTTTGATTGCAACTTATGTATATATATATATATATATATATATATATATATATATATATATATATATATATATATATATATATATATATATATCAGTTAGGATTCTGTCCTAGTAATTAATTTCTGCTTTATAATCATATTTCTAAAAAATATATAATGCATCCATCAGTCTAATGTTAACAAAAAAAGGATTATATGAAATACATATATATTTATGATTGTAAAATGTTGGTAGTTCATACTGACTTGAGTAAAGTGTGTGAAAGATATTGAACTGAGCTTAAATTGCAATCAGCACGTGTATGGACTACCATCATATTGATGGAATGTACCAACCTCACAAAATTTTTAAAATAAATTCATTAATTGCATTTGACTTGTTTATTTTGTTTCCAATGACACTAATTGTGGCTTTTAAATTCTAACTAAGACATCTTAATAAAGCATTAATTCAGATCTAATCAATTGGCATGCTTTTATGTAGACCAAGCATGGAATGGCCATAATTGTTTTACTTAGTCAAAAGGACTATGAACCTGTATTATACTTCATCTGGTGCGTAGAGCCCTCCAGGATTTTTCTAGTGATGAAACCTTGGACCAAATATGTATATTTTTTAATGCCATATATCTAAAATGGTAGAGCACTTGGGAAATGTAAATTTTCCCCTGGAATTTTATTGGCTTCTAAGCTCAGGGGGGTCACAGGTGATCCAAATCCTGACGGGCTTTATCCAACTGACAGAATGATAAATATTTTCATTTGACAAGTCTGCTCGCTTGGTAGATAGTCATGTGGAAGATCAGAATCCTTAAGGCATTGTTGGCAAATTGCTTGTACTTTCAGAAGAAATGGTTGAAAGCACAACTTCTGCCTTAGTGGTAGTTGGTGGGTATGGGATGGGAGGGGGCATGGGAGGGGGCATGGGTGGTGGGATGGGCAGAGGGGGTGGAGGCGGTAGAGGAGGGGGTGGTGGAGGAGGCATGGGGGGTGGGGGAGGCAGTGGAAGAGGCATGGGTGGTGGTGGTGGAGGCTCGGGTCGTGGCAATTCTAGAAATGCTGACATTGCTAGAGCAGGCATTTTAGGTGCAGGAGTTGTTGGATCAGTTGGAGGCGCCAGCAGTGGAGCAAGTGGTGGGTCTGGAACATCTGCTGGAGAATCTGGGGCTCCAGGAAGCAGCTCCAGTGGGACGGGGAGCCTTTCTGGTGGGGTCAGTGCTGCCACGGGAGCGGGCACAACCGTCACTAGCAATGGAGGAGGAGCAGGGCCCCTTATCGTGGTCACCACCTCAGAAGCCCCCATCACAACCAGTGTGACGACAGTGGAAAATGTCGGAACAGGCATTGGGTCCTCTGCAGGGGTGGGGAGTGGGCGTGGAGGGGGTTTTGGTTCGGGTGGGGGCAGAGGAGGGGGTGGCAGTGGGTCCAGTGCTGGTGTTAGGGGTGGTGGTGGTTTTGGGAGTGGAGGAGGGAGCAGGAGTGGAGGTTTTGGAGGGGGTGGTGGCAGGGGAGGGGGTGGTGGTGGTGGTGGTGGAGGGAGCACAGGGTCAAGGGGGGTGGGAGGTGGGGGTGGGTTTGGAGGGGGTGGGAGGGGCGGAGGAGGATTTGGGGGAGGATCAGGACGTGGAGGTGGTGGTTATGGAGGTGGATACGGAGGCCCTGGGGGAGGAGGGATTGACGGTGGACTGGAAGGACCGCAGCCAGGATCATGTGGGCCCCCAGCACGAGTGCAGGGATCACTGCTCTTCAGAAATGGAGAACCATTGGGTGACAGTGAAAGGAGGTTGGTGCAAGTCCTCAAATTAAATTTTAATCTTAATGTTCAGCCTAGCTATTTCTTTTATAAATGGTTGCATTAGTGTGTATTGCAAAGAAATTAGGTCACTATAAAATTGTGCAAATAATGAAAAAATGTCAATTTGTTATTTACATGTAAATAATGAATTTGTTATAACAAAATATTGACATGAAAAATGATTTTTTGAGTTTTGAGACATTTCTTCATCAATATTGTATTGTAAGACAAATAAGGTGGTTAGGAAGGATGAATTATTGGCTTCAGATTCCTTTATTTAGATATTGTTTTTACATATTTTTTCCTAATTACATGATTGATATGAAAACTAACCCCTCAATTACTGTAGACAAAAATACTCATACAAAATAATTTTCTCAAATGCTTGTTTCAATCTCTTTAAAATTTCTAGTTTCCCAGATGGAACAGAAGTTACATTTAACTGCATTGCTAGCATAATGGGGGAAAAAACCACTTGGAGGATAATTTGCGAAAATGGAAGCTGGGTTGGGCGCTCTCTAAATTGTGGTAATTCACTTTTCAATTTATAATGAAACATATCACCAGTTAATAAATGATAATTTGAATTTCATTGTACATTTATTCATTTCAGGTGATGATTACATTGAGAGTGGCTTAATAAGAAATACATCTTGCATATTTCGGAATTCAGAACCAAATTTAGTCACCTTTTACAATGACCAAATGATTACAGAAGAAGTAGTGGAATTTCCTCCTGGGACAACCTTGGTAATGCATCATTATCCATTCATCTTTATAGTGTAAAAAGTTTTAATTCAAGGCTCAGCCCATAAACTGACTCATTTCATAAATAAACAAGTTAAAGGTAATGAATAAGACATTTGTTGAGGACAGACCATGTGAGGGGTTTTTAACTTAATTCACTGATTCTAATCTTGTAAATTAAAGATTAAATGAAATAATACTTCAAGGATTTTAAGTAAATATCTTGTTTATCTTAAACATTTCATGTATTTAAGGATACATATATATGCTTTTAAGTAATGTATACCTAAATTGAATGTACGTAGGTACTATTTTATAAACAACGCTTTCCCTGTTTTTCCCCTTCCCCTTTTATCTAAATGCAGGTATCTCGATGTGTAGATATAGGGAAGTATGCAATGATTGGTTCAAACCATAGACGGTGCATTGGAGGTGAATGGGATGGCCAGAGACCTGTATGCTTTGGTCTCAATCAAGAAAATGATTATGCATGTACGTACTTATCATTTATTCTTCTTCTAATTAATTTGTAAATTCACAATTATGGCTTTTAATAGACTATGTACAAATATTTTGAACCAATTACAGTATAGTAATATTTCTATCATTTTAATTGAAAATGGCAACTGAATGCTACTGTGATTTTTTATTTGAATGGTTCTAGCATCAAGCATCGACTTGAGGAAATGAATTTTCAGTCTTTTAAATGATTCATCATGCATCAAATTTGAGACAAAAGGTAGCTTTATTTTGTTGCAAAAAGTGTTATCACTTTCTAAAATAAGGTTTTACTTTAGCATGGAAGTGGTATTACTTTTATAACATCATAAGAAACTAATGGTACTTTTGCATAGAAGTTCTATATAATACAAATGGTTTATGCAAGGGAACCATAATTAAAATGAAATATAATTAACTCCAAAAAATAATTTTGTAATAAGATTTTCCACATTTAATATGATGAATGGAATACATTAATATAATAGCACATACACAAATAATAAGATACAATCATTATAAAAATCAGTACAATTTAACATTATAATAATTTGTTCACAATTTATCTTTAAAACTTACAGTTTCTAACATTCCTTCCTTTATAACTAGTGCCTTTCTGTGCATATAAAAATATGTTTAGGATTTGATTAGTTATTGGACTATGTGAATTCTAAAATATTAATTTCATCAGTATATAATACAAATTACATATGATCGTATTCGGTAGCATTTTTTTTAGTAATTTTATGAGTTTCTTGCCAAACACCTTAGCAAAGGCAGCAGTTCAGCATGAGTTGTCATTTTTCATCAAATCATGTCATATATTAGTATAAATTTTAGAGATTGAAGGAGGGAACTCATGGGAGGTATGTAGTGAGCGACATGTATAGGAGAGACGACCTCATGACGGGGAGAGGAATAGATGGAAAGTGAGAAGAGGGCAGAATACATGGCAGGGTTTTATGACTGTGGAAAGGAATACGAAGAAGGTGGAATGAGTGTACGACTGAAGACAAGGAAAACATTAGACCTTGTGGATGGATTAGAAAATGTCATTGTGATTGTTTCCAGTTCATAAAATGTCTCACTTTTAGTCTTTGTGTTCTGAGCAAAACAGCAAAGTTCTGACTTATAAATACCTCCATCACACTAATTAGGCTAAGGTACAGTGGAACCTCAATTAAAGAACACCTTGCATAGTGAGTAATTTGCATAACACCCCAAAAATTTTAAAATGACAAGCTTAACAAGCAGCCTTTTGCATAACAAGTGATTAGAAGAGAGAGGTCCCTGAAATGATTGCATACCTCCTACTTCATTTTATTTAGCACTCATTTAACGAACACCTTGCATAACGAGTAATTCTCATTATGAGCAAAATTTTTGGCCTCAAAAAAGACTTGCTTAACAAGTAACTTTTCTCATAGGGAGTGATGAGAAGTAGGGAATTCCAGGAATTATTGCATGCCTGCTACTTAAATTTGTGTTTAGCGCTTGTTCCATGAGTAACTTGAGTGTCACTAGTGATAACGCATTTTTCCAAACTTCTCTTCAGGTTTATTATTAGTTATGCTTTGGTGCAAAGTTTAATATTATTTTGTATATAGTTTTGACAATGACCCTGAAGAAAAATCCATAAGAAGAAAGCCACAAAAGGATAAAACTATCAGTAGAAATGAAAAGTAAAGTCATTGAAAACAAGGGACAATGTGTGAGCTTGGCTGATCCAGAGTGCACATCAACAATCAGTCAACATTAACGATTTGCATTATCTTCAAGGACAAAATGAGGGGGATAGATTCTTCAAAGTTAGCTACAAGAATAGGGGAAGAAGACTAGCATGTATTCTCAACGATGATGAAGGGTTGCTTCTTATATGGTTAAAGGAAATCAATATGGTAACTCCATTAATGAGAATATCATTTGTGATAAGGGGAAAGTGATTTTTACTGACCTCATTAAAAGATGTAAGGATCATCAACAGCTGAAGAAATATTTAAGGGAAGCCGTGCGTGGTTCGAGAATTTTACTAGAACCAGCATCCACAATGTTGTGAGGTGTGGTGAATCAGCAAGCCCTGATTGAAAGGCAGCAGAGGGCTTCATCAGTGACTTCAAGAAACTCATAGGTCAGCATTAACGAAAGCCTCTAGACAGCTTTCCAGTAAAAAGAATTAGGAATATATCATTAATAATTCACTAGTTATTTTTATTATTGTTTTTACCTGCAAATCGGATTTGCATTTAAGGTTGGATCATTCTGTAATAAAAGAAAAGATGGAAATGAATTTGTTCCTAAACATTGTCCATATAATTTTCTTTGAGTAAACTCTGTTTATAATTTATGTTTATGCATGGAATGTATTGTCATATTTTACATTAATATATATGGAAAATGTTGTTCTGCTTTACGAGAAACATTTCGGAACGAATTATGCTCATTGTGCAAGGTTACACTGTATCTTTCCTCATTCCCCCTATCTAAGTTAATTTCATAAGTCAGAATTTCTCAGTGATATATACTGAGTTGGACTTCAGAATTCAGGGGAGCAGCTACCTCCCACTTTACTCTTATGTCCACACCCTGTTGACATAGTGTTCTCATCTATCCTCGTTTGCATTTTCTTTCTTTGTGAAAAGGAGTAACCACATTTTTGATAATTTCATATTGTTGCCAACCTTTTGGTTCTCTTGTATTTATTTGCTTATATCATATTGTTTTCCACTTAAGTGTGAAATGAATTCATTTGTAATCCAGGAGTTCATATGTAACCATTGAAATGCCTTCTAAAGAGTTTTCATTTTCTTCATTTTCAATCTTTGGCTTTCATTATTTCATTTTTATTGTGAACACTGATTTGGAATGTGGTCGTGTAAGGCATTGAAACTTGATCCCTGAAGTGAGATAAGAGGCATAGATTGAAGGGTTTTGGGATAAGGAGAAGGATGGTAAAAGTAAAATGGACAGATAAGAAAGCAAACAAGGATATACTGGGCATGGTGGGAAAGGAGAGAGGATTGTTGGAGGAAATCAAAATGTGGCTACACAGCATTTTGATTGACAATGAAATGTTGAAGACTGATAGAAGGAGAAGATTAGGCAATTGAAGAAGAGGGAAGAAAAGGATAGGTATGTTGGATGGAATTATGGGAGGCAAAAATGTGCAAAATTAGAAAAAAGATTTATTATGAAGTGGGGTCAATTTTTGGGCATGGCTAAGAAATGTATTGGTGCTGATTTTGTGTCCATCCAAAACCTACCTAAACAGTTGAATATAAAATAATATTTATTTATGCTGACCCTTCACCATTATCATATTCTGGAGCTGCATTGGTCAGTTGGCTTGATATCCTTCACAAGGCACCTCATATTATATGTTTTCTCTAGTTGTTCCAAGATTTTTATTGCTCTTTTCAGTTGATACTCAAAGCATCGTTACCAACTTTGGAAATCGCAGATATACATATCTGAGATTCATTGTTATAGCCAGTCTTTTACTTGTTTTTTATGTGTGTTTCCACTGGATATTGTTAATATCAGTAAAATAATTAAGCATGAGGCAACTTATCATTATTACAAAGAATGTAAATTGGCAACAGGAGAAACAGGAGTAATTTTTGAGGAAATATATTAAGCTAAATATAATATTTGCAATGTCTCAATTGCAGTTATATTTCAAATTGTGAATTGATGCAGCAATGCATAATTCAAATAGTGATAATTTCTTTTTCTGACTCCACACTATCTGAATAATTTTTATTCAGTGTAGGTAAAATATTGGTATTTATCGTCCTTTGAAATAACTACCTAAAAATGTGAAAGGTAAAAGGAAAACACTGGTAAAAAATTATGGATAAGCATTAAATATAAGTAATTGGTTTTTCCTAATGGAAGTAACTTGAGTGGTCATCAGGTTAATGAGTCCTCTGAATGACAATTCACTGAGCTTTAAACATTTTTTCCAAGTAGTGCAACAATATTGGCCAGAAAATGATCACAAAAATATTTTTACTCTTTTGGGTGCATATCTATTGCTTTTTAATATCCTAAATGGTGATGATGTAAAATGTTGGTTATTATTGTCTTTGTTGCAGCAGTTGTCATATATTTTTAGGTGCCTGCTCTGTTATATTTAGCGCAAACTCTCAAAAAATAGGGTGATCCAAATTTGTATTCTGTTAGGTGAACTGAAATACAATTTTACATTTTTTAGTAGTCCTTTTGTTATATTTCCGTGCTGAGGAACATTTAATTATTATGTTTCTCCTTTATGTTTTATCTACATTTTTCTTTCAAATGTGGTATTTAATTGTAATAAAGGCATTTAGCCATTACAATATAATGATGAAAAAAGTAAAATAATTTTAAGTGCTACTTATCTTGTTGAAAATTCTAAATTTGTACCTAATTTATTTTAATAACCTAAAGAAAACTAAAGAAACAACCTTACTTTTCATAAAAATTCATCTTAAGCTCCAGAAATGTAAAATAATATTTATTCTAAAAATGATCAAACACCTGGAATAGATTCCGAACAAATCTTACAGTTTTAGTATGCTGTTTGATTCTTTTTTTTTATTAAGAAATGGAAACAGTAGGCTGATCAATTCGTCATAAAAAGATTACCTGCAGAACATGTGAATTACAAAAATTTGAATTGTTGCTATTGTATTTTTAACTAATGAATATTATTTCAATTGGCACATCACAATGATGTCCCAGAATTATATTAAAATTTCATTTCACAATTCCATTAGAATTGGATGCATTAAGAATGGCACCAATATATGTTCCAAATACTAATAATAAGTGATTTAAATTTTGAGTGAGTCATGTTGGACACGAAATGACTTGAAGGACTGGTCAGCATCTTAGCTAGATTTTTAGAGCCCCTTTGCCTGCTAGAAGTAACTGATGCTCCTAAGATTTGGGGTCCCCCATAAACATAATTACTAGTACAACAAATTCAAAACCTCAGTGGTTGTTTTCCTAAGTGACCTTGTTGAAAATAGGAGCTTGTGAAATATTTCAGTTAGACGGTAAAATATAAATTACTTTTAATAAATGCATATATTGAATGTACCAAAAAAGTAGCAGTGTTCCACGGGACCACATAGTCGGGGGTCTTTTGCTCCCTAGCTAAGTTGCTGACGGTGGTGTCATTCATGATGATTAGAATAATTAAATGATTTCACAGTAATTTTTAATAATTTCCAAAAAATAATTTAACATTTCAGTGGAGAAACCACCAACCATATTATTCCGCCATCAACTTGGTCCAATTGCTCAGAGCAATGATGGACGTTTGATAGTGTACCCTGGTGCCATATTGCATATGGAATGCCTTTGGATACGCCGATTTGGAACACCAAAATGGGTAGTGAGCCATAATTACAGGTACATTTACTATTATAATCCATTTATAGCTTTCTACTTCAAGAATTGGATCAGATAAAGTAAAATGATATTTTATGGTGAAACTTTGGTTTTGTAATTCAAATTTATTCTCCATATTTTGAAATAATTTGTGTTATACACATACTTACTGTCATCGTTTAACCCTTGCAGCCTAAATGGCTGGCTGCATCCATTAAAATGGTTTTACTTAAGTTGCAAACAGTATTTTCAGAGTAATACATTGATTTTTTTTAATTTCTATTGCTTATTTTATACAAATCTGCATGTCAGTTTTACCAATACTCTTTTGGTTTTATGATTGTTTTTATTCTGCAAAACTAAATAGTGACTCTCAATGATTGCCTGTAACACATTTCTGTCCTCATGTTCATTCCTTGTTTGAATTCTGGAAAGGTTGCCCTTGAATTGATGGTTTGCCATCTCTCAATGATATAAGATTAGTGTGTTTTACTAAAGAGCCAGATGTTAGTTACAAGTGAAGTTTACTTATTCTTACAGTGAATGCTTTGTTCATACTTACTCACAGTCGGAGGTAAATATCACTAAAATCTCTGGGATATTCTCCTCTGGTGAAGGTTTTATGGAAAGACATTTGTGGCGTAGCTGGAAATTATATTAGTGCGGCCGGTGCTAGGAATACTAATAAATCACACTAAGAACATTTGAATAAACAGGGACTTTATTCCGTGTGCTATATATAACAGACCAAGGTCAACGCGGTTAGATGTATACTATGGGCGCATCGTGCACAAGAGGGATAAATGCTCGGCTGGAGTTGTGACGTGACTACCTTCGGCGTGGGTCATGGTTCCTGCCTCGTGGGTTGTGCCTAGGATGGCATCTCGCAACGCACTCCCAAATCCCACAAACAAATAACGAGTGAAATCCACCACATCATTGAGAGGAGAAGGCATGAACTGCCACAACATTCATAGGGGTAATTACACTTTTCTCGAAATAACATGAAGTAACACTAAAATTCCCATTAAAAAACCCATGAAAAACTCTACTGTCTAAGAATATATCCTGCCTTAGACATGTTTGTTCTCAATCTCTTGGACTTCTTCAATAAGGTAGTGACAAAAATCTATATTTAAGATCAACTGCTACTTGCTTATAATGTTTGTGATGTGCTACTAATTGCTTGCATACACTGTTGGACATAAAACTCAGCCAATTTTTATCACATCTTTATTATAGTAAGAATGGGTAGAGTATAGTTTGTTTCTGACAACAGCCCTCTTCACTTCTTTTTCTCATTTCTCATCCTATCACCTGTTAAACACTGCATTCTTTTTTGTTCATAATAAATAAAATATTTTGGCTTTTGCACACAAAATGTGCAGGGTGAAGTACAAAGAAAAGGGGCTCTCTTTGTCTAAAACCTCACCATTCTTCCAAACAATGACTGAAAACAATTATGAAAGATGTTGAGGCAAATGCTGAAGAATACTGAAAATGTTTTAAGGGCAGTGTCGTGACATAGATCTTAGGGGATCTATCATGGTCTAAATCATGAAATCTTCCTCATAATGGGCTAATCTTAAGGGAAAAGCAATAGAAAGTCATCATTATATTATGGGTCTAGGATGAAGATGAATTTATCCCCATAAATGTGATTTGATCTCCATGCAAATCTACAAAGGCCAAATAATTAATTAAGTAGGCAGCTGGATCTCTGTTTCCCTACAGTATAGATGTAATTCAAGAGGTTCCATAAAGACTTCAAAATAGCTGAATCCGTACAAGGTAAAATTGTCTTCACAAGATTGAAAATTACCACACTTGAGTACAGATAGGTAGACTGTGTAACTGTTTACTATGTTAAGTGCCCACTCTTCTCTCAAAAGTGAAGATAATAATCTAAATACCTCCAAGTGCATTCAAGATAAGTATCAACAGTGTTTTACTAAAATTCTCCTACTACTCTCTCTAACGATGACACACATATGCTTTCATAGGAAAGGCAGTGAAAGGCTGTATACCAGAGAATGGGGTTGAAAGACCCAGGTTGTAAAAACGAATTTTATACTTAATATTAGAAAACTATGTGAGCTGTTTGAAGTGCGTGACTCATTAAAACTTGATTGATTAAATAGTTGATTGCCTATTTGTATATATATAAATCACATTGGAAATTTTCTATTTTCGCTGTGTATGGCCTGTCATCTACTGTAGGTACAATGTTATGTACCCATGAGAATAAATTATTCCTAAAACCTAAAAATGTCATTAATGACCACGTGACATTCAATAGATGTATGCTATTATCACACTAAAGCAGCCACAAATTGTTTGCCACTTTTTCTTCTGTTTTATATGAGGAAAATGTTAAAAATTACTAAGTAAACCTGTTAATCTCTGGATATATTTCAAGTTATTTTTTCTAATCATATCAGTCATCATGTTGAAAAACAATTTTTGAAGAGAGGGATAATTGATTGTGGTTGAAATGTTTTTCATTGAAGGTGTGTGAGCAGATAGTAGTTATCTAATACACCATAATGAGTATCTAAAATTGAAGGCACTCCACGTTACACAAAATGAGAGTTTTCTTATAGGTGACAACCAAGTACATAAATATCACATGTATTTTGTGAACGTAAATTTCAGATAGTATCTCAGATAATATTTTCAAACATAAAACAAACAAACATGGGTGCACAGCAGCTATCAGTAAGAGCCTACCCTGATGGCCTGGATGCTGATGAAATCTGCTTTTCTAAAATTTGAAGTCCCAAATAGCTCTTAGTCTGACTTTTGCCTCCATCAAAGATAACAAATAAAGCCACTGCCTCACTTAATCTTCCAAATAATATTGCTCAAGCATCTGACAAAAATGTAGTAATTGTTTCTTGGGTTATTTAAAGGTGAAGAAATGCTTAAAAAGTTTCACCATAGTGTAAAGAAGGATTGAACTACTGGTCAGAGAACCAGGGTTCGATTTCCAGGCACACCTTTTGGCACTCTCAGCTTCACTCCAGTTGTGTGATTTTTCATTAAATATGTCTTCTCGGCAAACAATAGGTAGTGCAGGAAAAGAAACGGCACCTCCAACCCTGTTGTATGAATTTCACTAGCTATTGCACTTAGTATTTGGTAAGCTCTACCCCAAACTGACCTTGGGGTTAAAAACTGTCATAGTGATTTTTCAAAGAGCGAAATTGTAAGTTGTGAAATTAAATTACTTCCATAGTGAGACAAGGAAACACTGTTTTAGTGGACAAATGTTACTGCATTGTACATGATGTACAGAAGTTGAATGCAAACATTGAAGTAAGGGAAAATGAGGGAGTGTGAGTGAAATAATATTTACTAATTGCATACTTACTGAAGGAAAAGTATTAAGTTTTTATTTTATTCTTGTTTTATTTTATTCTAGAAATTATCCAGAAGGATGGACAACAGACCCTGGAAGAGATTCTCAGCTGGAATACCGTCTAAGTATATACCATGCCAGTAAGGATGATTCTGGAACCTTCTCTTGTGTCACTCCTACAAGACATACGCATTCTGTAGAAATAGTTGTCAAAGGTAAATAAAAGTAAATTTCATTGATTTCTCTGTCATTTAATTTATTTTTAAATGCTTAAATGAATTAAATTCATGTTGTTAACTAAAGCAGCCTTGGACTTCTCTTGCCTTTATCAGTCATTTCCTACAAAAAGTTTAGGCATAATTTCATTTGAATCATTGTTTCAATATTGAATTTGTCAACAAATTTGGTTTAGTTCAGTGGAAAACAAAACTGTCATTGCACTTCTAAAGAGTCTTTCTCTATGGCTTACATTCCTAACATGAAGTCAGTTTTTAAATATGAAAATATTCACTATATGTATAGAAATATTGAATATTCACTCTGACAGTTTATTTTATGACATCCATAATAAGAGAAATTCTCCAATTATTAATTTTTTATCATATTCTTAATAATTATATCAATCAGAACTATTGTTTTCCTATTTAACACCTAATAAATAATTCTTTTTCAACTGCTGTATTTTCTCCCATCGATAACGCCCACGTTATCTACACAAATATGTACAGATGATCGAAAAAATGACAATGCGCATTTTGTAATGAAAATTGAAAAAATCCTAACATGGATGTATTTTTACACACACTATAAAAATAATTTTTACATGCATATATATATGCAGATACAGATGCACAGTATCTATACACGTTCAAGATAACTATGAAGCCCTGGGCGCACGGAATCTATACAAATTCATGATAACTACAGGTATAAAGGTCTGTGTGCACGTTATTGATGGGAAAATACAGTTATTAATGAAGTAGACACAGGGTTTTCACTCTTGATTTGCTGGTACAGCAAAGGTGTGTTTAGCTCTGAGAATTTGTCTTTTCATCAACTCAGTAATATTTGTTTTCAGCAATTCATTGTCCTGTAGTTCCTGTTAGGCGTGGCTTGGTGTTGAGCACTCTCAATACAAGAATGAATACTCGTGCCCTTCTATCTTGTCAAAATGGCAATTCATTAATTGGAGCTCCAGAGATTGTTTGCCTTCCCTCAGGAAATTGGAGTGCCCCTTTCCCCATCTGTGAGAGTGAGTGATACAATTTCTTAAAGTTATATGCTATACCTATGCTTATAAGATTTTAATTTTAAAAAGTATGATGAGGCCTTTACTTTTTCACGCAAGTGAATATTCTTCCCCTATGGGGCTTCATAAAAAATAAATTTTATTATTTATCATATTATGCTAATTATATGTTGTACTAAATTATTTTATGTACTGCTGGATATAACCATAATGCTTCTATAATATCCTTTTTTAATACTTGTATGGCTATACTTACCTACTCACACTACCGTATTTCAATGAAGGTTAAATATACTTCAGTAACCATTAGCATAAGTAACCACTCAATCATTCATTGTTCCTCATATGTGCACTTAGAAGTTGACACTAAAACTCATGTAAATGTATTTTGTTGTCATTGAAAATGATATTTACTTTATTTTGTATCCACTCTGTTAAATATGCATGAATTGAATTTGTTGGCCATTTACCTGGAACATAAAAAATACTTACTTACTTTTTGATCTATTGAACAGCTTTGAATACAGAATTTTAATAAAATTATATTCATAATTAGATGGATATTCATTTTCAAAATTAAAATGTATGTGGCCATATTTATGGTCTATATTAGAATAGTATGTAAATAATTGGATTCCTTAATAAGTGAAAGTATGGTTATTTTATTCAGACCAACTGTGGATATTTTTGAAATCACTGTCATCTACATGATATGCATGAAAATCTACTCAAAAGTTTTTCACAGGAGAAATATACAAAGACAACTTGAATAATAAATTAACATAACTAATCACAATAGATGAAAAATCATGAGAAATCACCTACCAGGCTATGGTAAAACCTTGATTAACCAGGACTTATTTTGTGGCCCATATTAGAGAGCAATGCTTTTTCTTCTAATGGTGATGTTTTTGGATCTCATTCTAATAACACCCCTCTAGAGTAAGAAAACAAATAGTTGATAAACTTGCACATTGATAAGTACCATTAACAGTAGACAAAGCTTGGCAGCTAAACTTGCCATTCAGCCACACTTATACATTTACATTGGGATTATCCACGGTGCGGAAACATGGTCATTGAAGCAGGAGGATAGACATAGACTGGAGGCTTTTGAAATGTGGATGTGGAGAAGAATGGAGAAGGTGAAATGGACAGAGAAGAAAACAAATGAGGAAGTACTTGGTATGGTGGGCGAAGAGAGGGGTTTTTTTGGGAGCAATCCTATGGAGGCAGGAAAAGTGGATGAAGGGGGTGTTGACCGGCAGTAGGATGTTGAAGACTGTGATAGAGGGGAGAATGTTGGGCAAAAGAGGAAAGGGAAGGAACAGGATAGGGATGTTGGACGGGATGAAGGGAGGAAGAAAGTACTCAGAGATGAAGAGGGGTCTGATGTAGAGTAGGATACTGGATTTTGTATTTTGTTAGGAATCACAAAATATTTATTTAGTAGCTGTGTCCATCCAAAAACCTACCTTAACCGGTAGATTACCTACTAATAATAATATCCAAATGTAATAATTATTTTAACTTTTTAGACTCCTTTGACTCCTTTCACCCCATTATCATACTTCTGTCAAATCTTCAATATTCTCCTTAATAATGAGCCATTAACGACTATTTCTTCAATTCCATACAACATTTTGAAGTTTTTAAGTTGAAGTTTGAAGTTCTGGAGTACATATTAATGCATATTAGTTTATTGGTATTCTGATTGTTTATAGCACAAACTTGGAATCCTCCCATGTAATGGAACTCTTCCTTTAACACTTCATTCGTATTATATCACAACTTGTCACACTTTGCCAGAAACCTATCCCTTTGGATGTGATGTAATATTTGGACAGATCTATCCTCAAATCGTTTCTAGTGGTCCTGTTTTATTCAGGGCTTATTTTAGAATGTTGGAAAAAGACTCAGTGGGCCATTGAGAGTGACATCATATTTCTTAATAGTGGTGCTGTTGAGAAAAAGACATCAGAGATCCTCAATAATTACATGGCAGTTGTTTGATGCTGCAAATGTTTCTTTCATCAATTTGATGACTACCCTGAGAATGAAACAGTTCCTAATGTTGAAACCCCTTGTGCCACACAGGAAAAAGAAATAAGAATCACATTTATAAATTCAGTAGAAAATTATGACAAAATTCCTCAATGACATCTCTATTGCCATGGTATAATATTATACGTTCACACTTTATCTGATGCCTCGTGAAAAATCGTACAATTCTTACGCCACTGAACTTTTTAGCATGTCAAATGTGAAAGTTTGTAATATCAGAACATTTCTTACGTCAGGATAAATATTACATACAGTTTACCAAAACTCACATATTTGGTGGACTACACAAGGTTTCATTGAAAATGAATGGTGGCATCAGCAGGAAATACATCAATAGGTCACTAATTTTTTTCATGCTTGAGTGACAAAAAAGAAATTAAATCAGTAAGGGGATGTCAGTCTTGTAAATTTGAACAAAAAGTGCATCTTCAGCTAGAATCATCAACAGAGGATTTCCTTACAGTTAGCCAGCTGTACCAACAAGCTTGTCACACCACATGAACTGATTAATCGAGGTTTTACTGTACCTTTAAAAAAACAGGGCTCTTGTTAAAGTAAATTAGCTCTTGGTAATTTTATTTGGAGTGCACTATCATATATAGAATAGAAATACTGATAGTAGCCCTTGTAAGTAGCTTAAGTAAAATAGTGAACTTTTCAGCTATAGTACCTACATCAGTAATATGAATAGTTTGTTTTGATAGCCATTAAATCTGATCTTTTATTTATTCATATTCTTCAGAGCAGGCATAGAACACGGTAATGCTGGACATGTTGGGTATGAGGCCTCAATTAACGGCCCCATATAGCATACATTTTAACACCTCACCCTTTGAACATGATCAGGAAGCCACAAAAGTTCTACTGTATATGAGCCTTACAAAACAGGGACAAGCGATCTGATGCTAGCAGACCTGCAGGATATTCTATCCAGCCCTTGAGAAAATGATGAGGAAGCAATTGCTCACAATTTGCTGTCGGAATTGTCAACTGCAGTCAAACTGATCTCAACCGATGTGTCACATTTTCGATACAAATACTAAAGAAATCAAATGAAATGGCACAACAGAAATTTGTCTTTGAATCCATTGGAGGCAGCTATTCTGAACTCTGTTGACTACAGTCATAGAGCGTGTGGTGCCACAGGTTGCATACCCTGCTGTGAATTAATATTTCAAAGCCTTTGAGCAAAAAAAAATTTCAAAAACCTACACGTACCGCATCAGGAGCTTCTGTTCAAAATGAATGCTCACACATCAGTGAAAACATGGATTCAATCTGTAACATTTGCTCAAGACCTATGCGACATAGAACAGGAGTACAATTTAAAATCACATGGTTAAATGTGCATGGCAATAGTTGTGTGTGCTTGCGTGGTTTTGCTTGTTGTGTGTCTTGCAATCGGTGTTTGGTGTTGGTTGCGAAAGATCGTGCTTGTTCCCCTGCGCCACTTTTCTCACTTGCTGCCTGTGGGGGGTGGACGCGGATCGGTGGCCACGGCAGGTATTGAGTGTGCAGACTTGGCCAATGTTACTGATCCCCACCTGCGAGTCTCCATCATAAGCCGAGAGGTTGGAGGTCGTGCAGTGTTCAGCTGTGACCATGGTTATGGACTTCAGGGACCACAGGAGGCTGTCTGCCAGCATACTGGCGAATGGTCTACACCTCAACCAACATGCCAAGGTGATGTCATTCTCTTAGTCTTATGTATGGGTGTAGTTCTGAAAGTAAAGATGTAATAAGGGAGAAGAAAATATTCCTGTCTAAGTTTTGGTGTTAAACCCGGGTATCACAATATATACAATTTTCAATGCTAATATCAAAGAGACATTTATTCATCCCAATATGAACACACATCTCTCAATAGTTTAACATGCCCAAATTCAAGTGTCCTTGATGCCTTTATTTTACAGCTTGACCAAAAAATGGTCTTCCTCTTTGGAAGAATAAGCTTTTACTTTTTGGACTGCATTAATATTTAACAAACTCTTCAAACTGGCAATGAGAATTAGTTGTGCAGATTAACACTTGAAAGATAAATATTTCCAGTTTATTAAAAAAGTGTGTTCCTTAATTTCTATTCACAGCAGCAGTTGATGAGATAATAATAGAATGAGTACAAAATATTCTAATTAAATGTTAGCCTATTTTATGTAGAAGGAATCTGAGACAATGGAGCACTTGCTCAGGAGACTTTAATATCTTGAGTCATTAGTGAAAGTGTTTCTTTTAATAGGAGGAGTGATTTTTTACTTGTCCATTTATCTGAATTGAGATAAACTAGAAATTTTTTTTTACTGTTTGAAAGTCCTTTAAAAATACTAAGTTGTGTCTCATTTTAATGCCTCCGGAACTCAGTATTTTATTAGTTATATATTTCTCCATCAGTGTTTTAGTATGGTCATCACTTGGATGGAAAAAAAGTAAAAATAAGAATTTATTGGCAGCAATCTGATTATATTTTAAATCTGATTTAATTTTAATTTTATAGAAGTCCAATGCGAACCTCCAGAAGCTCCTGAAAATGGATATGTCCAGGGACAAGGAGCTTACAAGGCAGGTGATGTTGTGCAATTCAACTGTAACCCTCAATTCATGATGGAAGGCCAACCTATAATAGCCTGCCAAGAAACTGGTCGTTGGTCAGGATCGGTGCCAAAATGTAAGGGAAGCCCTAATTATAAATTAATAATAAAACATATATTTATAGGTCTTCATGATATTAAGATCTAGAATTGTAGAATGCTAAAAAAATATCACCTTGAGTAGAGATTTATCATCAATAGATTTTTGCGATTTAGCAGATAAGACAAGTTATTCGTATGCATAGTAAGAGTACTTACCTGTAGGTGTTTGAAATATCCCATTCTCTATTGGTGAGTTGATGGTTAATTTTGCCTGTATTTTCCAAAAAGTTCAAAATTCAGAGGTAAGGTGGCAGGATTAAATATTAACCGATTTCAAAAATACTTTGCATGAATAACTTTGACATCAATTATTGTTATAAATTATTGAATTGAATATTGAAATTATCAAATATTGTGCATAGGGCAAAAAGGGTGGGTCCAGTCCAATTCAGAATAATTAACATTGTGGACCAATCAGCCAAGAGATTGAATTCACTGCTGTACATTATTGAATCAATTAAATGAAGAATACAATGTATCTTTCCACTGACATTACATTGTATTCTTCATTTAATTAAAATGAATTTCCACAAGGTTGAGCCGGGAATAATTGAATATTATTGAATCACTTTGTAAACCAATGAGGAATGAATAGGTAATGCTCCTGAATGGTTTGATGCACTTTTTGCAATAAAATGTGCAGTTGGATCTGTATCTGGCTCCAATTGATGATGGAGTTACAGAGATACACTTAAATTGAATTCAAATGGGTGTGACCTGTTTTTATTGTTAGAAAGATCCAAAATCGAAATGCATAGGTACTTTTATTATGAACACAAATACTCCTAAAATTCTGTTAATAGTGCTGTAATTAGTTTAGATATTTTTATTTTTATCCTTTCCTCTGCAATATGACTGGAATGTTTATGCTGACTAGTAATTTTCTCCTGACATAGGCATACAAGCATGCTCTTACCCTGGAACAACAGGCAGTGGACGGATGTCTGAAGTAAAATTTTACTATAGAATCGGTGAGAGCATAACTTTCACGTGTGACCCTGGCCTAATCCTACGTGGAGCACCAATGCTGCGTTGCCTTCGAAATGGGAAATGGTCCAATGCAGTGCCTCAGTGTGTGCAGCCACCTGGTGGGAAGAAGAGGAGGCGGCGTGGTGGTGGAGAGGGAGAGTACACAACGTCATGGACAAAGAAAAGGAGGAGAAGGAGAAGCACAATCCCTTCCCATCATCCTGTCAGATAGATTAAGACTTGGTGCAGGCTGGCAGGGCTACAAAGCTGCAGATAATGAATAAAAGTTTAGGAAGAATGCTAAGATTGAATGACACCCAGTAAGACTATTAATTAAAAACTGTGTAATAAATCTGAAGAAGGAAAATCCAGGGATTAAACAAGACAATAAGTGATTGAGTTCCATGTGATGTAGAAGAACATAAAATTAGGGAATTCTGACTATGATTTAAAGTAAGAATTATGTGATTTCTGCATGAATGATTGTTTTACATGGTTGCAAAGAAATAAGAAAGTCTGCAATAGATACATAATAATAACATAAGTGTATCTGTTTAGGAGCAGCCATTATGTGTTAAAAACCAATGTACCAGAATAAGCACATGTAAAAAGTGGCATCTTCCTTTGAGTTAGAATTGGTTAATTAATACAAGCTGCTTAGTTAGCTATGAATTATGGATATAATCATAACTACCTAATTTGTAAAAGTTACTTTTATTTATAAATGGCATGATTAATACTAAAGGGCTTTTGCAAATTGTTACAAATTAAGGTAGCTTTGCTGTGTACAAGTGTTCTCACTTAACATTTTGATATTTAGGCCACAGAAATTGAAAAACAACAATGAAGGGTGGTATTAATCATATTGTTAGATTGTGCAGCCCTAATTTTTTTCTATCAGCCTAAACACACTAAATTAAACTGACTGCTTCATGTTCAGCTAGATAATCAGGGTGACAACTAAATATTGTAAATGCTGTGTGAGACTATGTTTATTATGATTGCCTAAATTTATAATGATAGTCTTAAGATTCATTGGCATAAGATATAAAGTAAAACAGAGTTGTGTGATATTTGATAAAGCAAGATTAAAAATATTAATTTCAGTTCTTTAGATTATCTCACACTACATCACTAAAATTTACTTTACTCAATGCTAATGCATCCTGTTTCAAAATGTATGAGTACATACATGTTTGACCATGGAAAGGAAAAATTATCCATATTAAGAAAACTGGCTCTAATGAGTGCCTAACATGAAAATGAGTGAATGGCTATTTTATTACCTTAACTATAGGTGGTTTTATGTCTGTAAAGGTTCTTTGGTTGGAGGATTTAGTTATGTTAACAATGCATGGTTGAGAGTTAATTGTGATACAACTGAATAAAAGGCTTAAAAACGTTCATAAGTGATGTACAGAATATGGCTCATGGCTGGTTTAATAGGACAATATATGGACAGATTCAGTGCATTAATTGATCAGCTCACTGCAGTTTTTCTTCCTCATTTTCAAAAATCTTGAATGCATAAATAGAATGGCTAATAACTGTATCAATGTGCTTCCCATGTCAAGATTTGATGTTCTGTATGATATTTTTTTTAATGAAATGATAGAGGGTAATACTTGGTGAATATATGCAATAGTATCAGTAATGGTAAGTACTACTCATTTTCACAGAAATTATCTTTACTGCGCATGGAATATTTTGATACAACTGCATTTTTTTGTGATTACTACCAAAATATCAACATGATGGATAGATTATGGAGAATTGTTAACTTTATGATGTCTAGTTAGTAGAAATGCTTCCAATTGTCTGTCAAACTAAAGCATAATACCTATGTACTGTACATAAATACATGTATATTCATGTATATTGCTAACTTAGCACTATATCATCTACTTGCATGTGCAGAAAATCAGTACCTATGACTATATCAATTGACATTTAGCTACAGAAAGGTTACCACAGCATAAAACCAACAGTGGTGTCATTTTCATTTGTGATGGTCCTCTTGACTACAGCAACTGAATTCTTAGACCAAAGATGGAAACAAAATATAAGAGCAATATATGATTTCCTAAAACGTATTATTTCTTGAGTAATTGCCATTTGAAATTTAGCCTATAAAATAATTTCAATTTAAACATGGGATTTGAAAATTTTGAATTTTTACACCAATTTTTATTCACAAGTTTTGAAAGCCCAACCATGAACATATTTTCAAATATTTATGTAATGTTTATTTCATCTTTGATCTCACTTTCATCATATAATACACTCTAAAAGAAAGGTGATATTTGCATTTGATGTATTCAGTGTAAGTGTTCCACAAATGGTAAGTGAAAAATTCTTTATTTGTAATATTTTTATTTTTAATGACTTGTCTAGTGATTTGTTTGGGACGTATAACACTCAAGAATTTGGAAAGTTATTTTGATGAGTAATTTGCTAATTAGAGACAGCCAAAAATACTTGAATTATTTACATTACTCTGGAAAAAATTTTCCATGGCTCACTTATGGGACTGATGTTTGATTTTCATATGCAATGTGACTGAGAATGGGATCAGTTTAGATTTTTCCATCACTCATCATGATGTTCAATCTATGTATCAAATTAATCAATGGTATTTCTATTTATTTATATGAACAAACATATTCTTTGTGTGGATTCTTCACAAATTAAATCAAATTTCCCACAAAGAAAATTGTAGTGGTGACTATAAATACTATTTATCAAAAGTAATAAATTTGAATAAATATGACATCCTGAATTTCACTGATGGTGTAGTATACAATTATCTCTTGTGAATATTTCACTTCCCGAATAAACTAAACTAATTTCAGCAAAAAGTATTCATCATTGGTATATCCTTGCACAAAAGTAATGTCTTCAACATTTTTGAACAAAAAGTGAAGATATAATATGGCATTATTAAAGCATCCCAAAGATTCCAGAAAGCATAATTTTATGTAGCGTATTTTCCCATCAAAAACGTATGTGTTATCTATGCAAAAATGTTCAGATGATCGAAAAAATGACGATGCACGTTATGCAATGAAAATTGAAAAAATCCAAACATAGACGTATTTATTTTTACACACACTATATATAATAATATATATTAATATATATGTAAATACAGATGTGCGGCATCTATACACATTCAAGATAACTATGAAGCCCTGGGCACACGGTATCTATACGAATTCACGATAACTACAAACGTTCTGGGTCCGCGTTATACATAAGGTTTGCGTTTTTGATGGGAAAATACGGCAATATTGTGTGCCATTCAATCTGGCATAACTGGGTAATCCATCTTATAATATTTGACTGCTTTGTTGGAACTTCCAGCTTGCAGGATCAGTTTCAGTAATAATTCCTGTGTACATGGTTTTATTTAGTTTGTTGCAGTTTAAGATAATGTGCTTTATCATGTGCAGATCCAAATTTCTCCAATCATTTATTTCAGCAGGCATATTTGTTGTGCAGACCCACAGGCATTGAGTGCATTTAGTCAGCTTCTTACCTTTGACTTGATTTGATGAACTTCTAACATTGTTAAAAACCTGTCCTCATCAAATTTGGATCTTATAAGGCTAAACCATTGATCCTGGAAAAACAGGTATTAAAAATACTTTGCATGCACTTGTTAAGACTTATTGAAAACTTTCAAGATTTCAAATGCTTTCACAGAAGCTTATTTAGTAACTTAAGAACTTTTCTGGCAACACCTATCACTTATTCATCAAAATTGTAGAACTGAAATTTGTACTGATGAAGGCAGTTAAAGTAGTGGGAATAGTTCAAACCATTGAAAATTGTGTTCTAAAATACCACATGTTCTTTCAGAAGATAAATCACTTTTATTTTGTCAAATTTTGTTCATCTCTCACACCAGTTGAGTTCAGAGTATCAAGAAATGTATTGACAATTATTGGGGTTGGGAATCTTACAATTTGGTGCTTGAGGGGAAAACCTTTGACTCAATGAGGAAGGTATGGGACAGATGTTAATTTTGTTGCTATGTTTAACATTTTTATTTGAAAGCACTTTACTGGGAAGATCATTAAACATAAGGTAATTCTTCTACATATATATTCCAGTAAAAGATACGCCTGCCTCTGCAAGACCGTGCCTCAATGTTTATCTATTGGGTTAATCTTTGTCATTTGATAAAAATTTATAGAAATATCTGATTTTATCAAGCAAAGTTTTATTATAGGAAATATATTATTATTATAGGTGCATGTGTTGATATGACACACACAATGTATGAAAATTGATATTGGGGATTCCATAATTTGAGCCGCCTCGTTATCTCAATTTTGGGCCACTCGGGTCAGATTATGCAGCTGATTCCCCTGGTGGGGGATTCTCCCATTCCCAGGAATTAAATGCTGCTCACAGGATCTAGTTGAATCTTGAGTTTAGTGATATCCATCATGACATTCTTCATTTGGATTTGTCTATGCATATCAATAATGTATGTTGACAATTTACGTTTTGGTAGTAATGTTGGTACACAATCTTTTTCACCTTGAGCGTGCATTACTTGGAAACATTTCTTCCTTCCCATCTCTCTCAGACTCAGGTCTTCCTCAACTCCTGCCCCTTCATTAAAAGGCACTCTCCCCTTCTGACAACCCTGAACTATTTATTAGTGTTTTAATTTAAAAGTAGTGGAACTTATTCCTCCGACATATATATTCCTCCTCAACTTCCTTTGAGGAATCACTTTGCGGAAGCAATTCACTTCAGAAAAGAAAATACTTTGTTCTTCCACGTGCATTTAATTATGCAAGACCTAGGTTTCAACTTACAAAGTCATCATTAGGTGAAGTACAGAGGACACACAACTTCATATACTGGACTAAGAAGAGGAGGGGAGAAGTACTGGTAAAGTGGGAGGAGGGGAAAGAGCAAAGGAAAATGGGTGCGTGTATGGGGGAGGGGGAGAGGGCAGTTGGGTATGGCATTGGGGCGGGAAGGGGGCTATGGAATAGAGGGAGGTCCAAGAGGAGGGAACAATAGGAACACATCAGGTCATTCACCAATATACACATATAATGAGTGTTCTTGGAAATTTCCAAACATTCCAAGGCATCTTATCTTAAACCTTTCTTCTGCAAATGTAAAATCTTAGGAATAAAGTCACCTGTGTGGTTATTGTCCAGTAGGTGCTTGGCAAAATGGGAAGAAGGATTAGCGTTTTTGAAACAGGCATAGACCGTATAGAGGATATGAGTCCTGGCAATAACGCGACTCGACCCAACTGGCTGTGAGTCGTGCCTGGCAGCGGGAGAGGCAAGGCTTCCACGATCATCCCAAGAAACCTTTGCCAGGGAAAACCGACAGCCGCAGAACAGAAGAAGAATGAATTAAATAGAAAAGTAACTTGGAATGTTAGGACGATGTTGAGGACAGGAATATTAGAGAATATAAAGAGAGAGATGGAAAGAGGAAATGGAGGCATTTTAGGTCTGTGCGAGGTGATATGGAAGGATAAGGGAGATGACTGGAGTGATAGTTATAGAGTAATATACAGCGGTAGGGATGAGAGCCAATGAGGGGTTGTCTTAATATTGAATAAAAAAGTAGGAAGAAGCATAGTCAACATAGAACAAGCAGCAGATAGAATATTACAAGTAGAGATAAAAGCAGAACCGACAAACTAGACCATAGTTCAAATATACATGCCATCATAAGGACAAAGAAGTCAAGGCGATTAGTTAGAGGACATCATCGGGTGTGTTTCTGCAGGGAAAAATTTGATAGTGATGGGGGATTGGAATGCTATGGTAGGCGAAGGGAGAGATGGTGATGAGGTTGGGGACTACGGTTTAGGCACGAGGAATGACCGTGGTGAGAAAGCAATTGAGTTATGCAGGAGACAGGGGTTAGTCATCACCAACACTTGGTTTAGATATCACAAAAGGCATAGGTGTACATTCAAAATACCAGGTAACTCAGAAAGGTATCAGTTAGATTATATCATGGTTAGGCACAGATTCAGGAATGGTGTGACAATATGCGCAGCTTTCCGGAGCAGGTGCTGACTCTGACCACAATTTAGTTGTTATGAAATGTAGCATCCGTTTCGAAAAGATTAGTCAGGAGTGGCGGGTTAGGAAATGGAGTGTAGAAGCATTAACTGGATTGACAAGGAAGGAGTATCAGCAGGTTGTAGAGAAAATCATGGATTAAGGAAAAGAGCTGAATACTATTGGGGGTAAATGGAAATATACCAAAAAGGTATATCAGGGTTCATGGGAAAAGGACAACATAACCATGGATCACGGATGAGATGATTACAATACAATATAGATGAGAGAAGAATGTGTAAGAATGTAAACACGGAGTTTGGCAGAAGGTAGTACAACGAATTTAATAATAAATTGAGATGGGTAACAAATAAAGTAAAAGTAGCATGGTAGAAGACACAGTGTGAGGATATGGAAAGTTTGTAGAGGAAGGGTGAAATTGGTGTGCAATACAAAATACTACCGGGAAGTAATAAGGGAATAACTATGTTAACAGATAGAGATAAGGCGGGTAAGATAATAGTTGACACAGGAAAGATCCAAGAGAGATGGAAGGAATATATAGAAGAACTGTATAGTAAAGAACTTAAGCCAGCAAGGTTAGACATAGAAATAGAACATGACGTAGAGGAAGATAGCTTAGGTCGAGACATACTCGACGATGAGATAGAAAGGGCATTAAGGGAGATGAAACTAAATAAAGCCGAGGGGGTAGTAGATAACATTCCAGTGGAACTACTGAAATGTTTAGGAAAATGTGGGAGTAAGACTACACATGGGTGGTCTGAAAAGTTTCCGACCTCAAACATTTCAGAAAAAATGTCTTGTATCATTGTTGGGTTGGAAACTTTTCAGACCACCCTCATATGTCGACTAATTTGCAGTATCTAAGAGAGGGAATCTGGCCGGAAGGCTTTGTGAGATCAGTGTTAGTTCCCATTTTGAAAAAGGTAAAGGTCCCAGGATCATCAACTAAAGGATAGAGAGGAGGGTAAATGATTACTTGGGGACGATCAGTTTGGGTTTAAGAAGGGGAGAGGTATGCGTAATGCCATTGCAGTAATGAGATTATTAACCGAGAGGAATATATTCAGGACGTATTTGCCTGTTTTGTAGATTCCGAATAGGCGTTTGATAGAGTGAATTGGGAAAAACTAATGAGTATATTGCAGAAAATAGGAATAGATTGGAGGAACAGGAGGCTAATCCGCAACTTGTACATGTCTCAGAGTGCTCCGGTGCAAGTGGGGAATGGGGAGTCCAGATGGGCAGTGTTAGGAAGGGGTGTAAGGCAGGGTTGCCCATTATCACCGGTGCTGTCCAAACTGTACGTAGAGGAAATGATTAGAGGCATGGGATGAACTGGAGGTAGGAATGAAAGTCTGCGGGGAAATCATAAAATAGTTAGTTTTGCTGGTGACCAAGCTCAAGTTTGCCAATCAGCCAAGGGGTTGCAAACACTGCTGAGTGAATTAGAAATTCAGTGCGATAGATATGGGATGAGAATCAATACAAATGAAACAAAGGCTAAGTGATTTTCCAGGAAGATAAAGGTTAAGCTAAACATTAAAATAGGAGGGCAAAAATTAGAGAAGGTGGAGCAGTTGACGTATCTTGGAAGTGTTTTGGACCAGCACAGTCAAAGTATTAGGGACGTAAGGAGAAGAATTACGCTAGGCAGAGGATTTCACAAGGAAGAGGGAGTTGATGATAGGGACTTTGAGTAAGGATGTTAAGAAAAAACTCGTAAAAAATTTGATATGGAGCGTAGTTATGTACGGGGTGGCAACATGGTCACTGCAGCAGGATGATAAAAGATTGGAGGCTTTTGAAATGTGGGTGTGGAATAGGATGGAGAAGGTGAAATGGACCGAAGGAAAACAAACAAGGAAGTGCTAGGCATGGTGGGCGAGGAGAGGGGGTTGTTAGGAGAAATCCTATGGAGGCTGGAAAAATGGATGAGGGGCAGTGGGATGTTGAAAACCGTAAGAGGGGAGAATGTTAAGCAAACGAGGAAAGGGATAGGGGTGTTGGATGGGATGAAGGAAGTACTCAGAGATGAAGAGGGATCTGATGTAGACTAGGTTGCTGGATTGTGTTTTGTTAGAAGTCACAAAATATTTATTTATTTGGTAGTTGTGTCCATCCAAAAACCTACCTTAACTGGTAGATTACCTAATAATAATAATATTGCTTAACTCCATATCTCTTTATTTTTTGGGTAAATATGTCTTCAATTTCCTTAGCTTGGTTTTATTTCTTTAACTTACCTAATTCTACTTTCCTTTCCTCAGTTTTTTTACTTTTTTACAGGTTACAATCTTTATGAAGGGCATTCTTATTACAGTAGTACTTCGTTTTTTAACTGGTTTCAGTTTGTCATCATTCATATTGGGCACAAATGCATGGATGTTACTGGGGGCTAAAAGACCTTAATCACCTGTGGCATAAAAGTTCAGCTCAAAGTACCTGGCATAGCATAGTTGATATTAGTTTCAAATTGATAATTGTTACTAGAAATGAGATGACCAATGGTCATTTGTTCCATTAGGAATAGATGAGTAATTTGGTGTAGGTAGGATTTTCAGGGAATGGAGGAAGGGTGGAGAGAAACCCAACTTTCCTCCTTTCTTGGTACTTTTCATGAAGGAAAACATTAGCTTACTCTTCATTAAAGGTACCAAGGGACCCAATGTCGCACTGGGATTTGAACCCAGGCCCCCGGGATGGGAAGCCAGTACACTAGCCACCACACCTACTTGACAGGAGGTGAGAGGAGACTTCATTACCTACTTAATGCTGAGGATCCGGCTTACTACACTCAACTAAATAAGGGCAGGTTTATGGTTGACTTGTGTTCCTGGTGGAAAACTGTTCAGAGAAAACTGCCCATCACCTTGAACACTAAATATGAGGTATTTAATTTGGGTTTATAAATGAAACCTACAATTGCATGCTACTATGAATCATTTCTAATTTTTATTATTTTTCTGCATACCTTTCATATTTCATGATTAATCTTTTAGGGAAACCTTTACTGATCAAGTGGTGGCTGGATAGAGCAAAAAATATTAAAAAAGAGAACAGTATTATGATGTAAGATGCTTCATATTGTGAGAGGCTCTGATAGTATTTTCCTTTCTACAAGTATAAACAACAAATGAATTTTCATAGACTTTAACAAATAGTCAAAGAGAGTGAGTGAGCATACAAAACACACACAAGCCTACACACCTTACACCTGAAAATTTCAGAAACAGAAAAGTAGAAATGTGGGATTCATGATATATCCCAAATTTAATGCCTGAGAAAATCTATACTGTGGTGCATATTTAAGTTTAGGCTTAAATACAATTAAATATATATGAATAAATTAAAAAAATTAATGTAAGATGCAGTTATGTACTTGATGTTCAATGAAGCATTTGTTTTAAACCAGAAGATTAGTAAAATTAGCACAATGCATGAGAAATTATACCATATTTACATCACTAATTGAATTTTACAATAACACAAGTCTTCTGGCAAGCCACATGACCATATGTCCTCATCAGAACCTTAGAAGAAATCCACATGCAAGTGGCAATGACCATGTGCCAGTCTCCACTGGTACTAGGTAAAATGATTCTATGAAACTTCATTATTTTAACACCCAGCACTTCTATTCAAATTAATGAATTTTTCTGCAAAAATATTAAAGAAACTGTTAATTTTTTTTTCTTACAAAAAATATTTGTAACTGGTGCAACTGATACATGCTAATAACTGCATTACAATGTTCATTCTCATTATTGCTGCCAAAATAAGCCCAAAAAACTTATTATAATTAGACTTACCTCAAAATGCAGCTTCTAAGTGTGGCAAAAAAAACAGAAGAAAAGCAGAAATGTTGACAATAAACTGATTTACTAACAATGTGAGGATGGAAGGCAACATACATCATGTTGATACAAAAAATTGATACAAAAAAAGTAGATGAAACAGGATGTGGCAGTGATATAAAAAGGCATGACTAGTTAGAAATGAAAATGAGCAAAGACATACAAGTGCATGTTGAATGATACAAATACAAAAACCATCCAGCATCCATTTTTGGGAGTGTACTTAATTACACTATCTTGTGAGCATTTTTCATCAAATTTTGATTATTCCTTATGGATCACAAAATGGAAAACATTATGGCTACATTCATTATGATTTCATGCAACAAATAGTCTTACCTTCTGGATGAAATGAATTGAGAGCAATGCTAAACATACACAGTTTAAATAGAAAGCCTAACATTATTTAATCCTATAATGGAGAATTTCAGAAATGGACACAAATTGTGAAAAATAACACAGACGCCTCACATTATGATGTGATTTGGTTCCTCAAAAGCATTTTTTAGTGACTTCTAGTTATCTTTATGAGCAAAATTTTAATTTATATTCCTATTATAAAATGCCTGGTAAATACCTTAAAATCATTTCTCTCTTGATTTGGGCTTTTTACTTGGATACTGTGCCAAAGCAAAAACCACTTCTTAACCTATCTCTACCCAAACATGCAGCCTTTGATTGTCAACTGTTTGACCATAGCTTCGTTGAGGCAATTGTCAAAATCATCTCATCAACCATAAGCACCACCAAGGTGAGAACTTTCATGATTATAGACAACTGGCTATCCCACATTTGAATTGTCTGGCATGAAAATGGCTTCTTAAGTACTGCAGTGGTGCCATTAGTAACCTCCTAATCACCTCTCCCTTTCTTCGACCTCTTTCCTCTCTCCTTCTTCTCTATCCCTCCCTTCAAACCACTGAAAAGTGCCTCTTGGGCTTCACTTCTACTTACTGAATACAACATCTCACAAATCACAAAGTTTATTTGGACACTTTTCCAGATAAAACATTTCTGTTATTCATTTCCTCATAAGTAACTTAACTACTTCCAAAAACTTCCTTTTGCTAGGTCAAAAGTCAACATGAAGCAATGATGAATATCATACGAACAGATGTAGTAACTTCACCTGGACTCGACAGACCTAATATGAAATTATTTTTACACATTAATGTGCAAGGCTTTAGTTGATCAGCGTAACACACAAGGAGAGAACAGATCTAACAAGTTGACCCTTGATGATAATATAACATAAATATAATATAACTTATGGTCAAAGTCTATCACTTTTTTGCTCAGTCAATAGATAAGGTATGCAAGAGAGAGGGCAAAAACATTATGCTGTTGAAGCCACGGTCTTGGAGGGAGGATGAAGGTAGAATAGATAATCTCTCAAGATGGTGGAGGACAATTCTTTGAAGTTGAGAAAAAAATAAGAAGTTTACAATGCTAAGTGACCACATCCCTCGTTATTTTCGGCAGGGAAGGCTAATCGAACCAATTGGCTTGTACTGGTTCAAAATGGCTTTGCTTCAAGGAGCTTATACCCTCTACTTGGAATCTATCATGGAGCAGAACCACTTCCTAGGCTATGGTCCTTGGATGTGAACTCTCTTCGTGGCTTGGGAGGAACTGCTTCGGAATGAGTTTGGTCTGAGCTAAGAAACTGATCCATAAGAGCAAGTTGGCCCAGTTTTTTACCTTTATTTTTGAAATGTGACATGGTACGTTGAAGTTGTTGCGAACTTCTTAAATTTTAAATTTGTAGTTATGTTATATACTTCAATGGGCACACTGAAGAGATTAGCGCGGTCCTAATTCTTCTAACAATGGACATACAAGCATTTAATTTTAAGCAGTAAATTGGGGAGAGTGCTTATACATCTAATACTAATTTAAATCACTATTCTGGACTCAATGATCAAATAGAGTGCATTTATGCCTTTAATAATAGAAATACATTTAATGAACGAGGTTTTAACAAAATATTTTCCAAATAAGGAAATGTGTACTTATTACTGCTCACATTGTTGTGTTTGCATTATGGTCCACTGTTTCTGTAGGTAATATGTTTATCCACTGTTGGGACAGCAAAGACTTTCACTGTTGAGACAGTGAATATCCCATTCTTCTGATGGCAGAGTCTTCCATCAATGAAAATGGCAATTGAGATGCCCATTGCAAGGAGTGTTGCTATACTGATCTCCATGTGTGTGTCCATCAAAGTATATCAAAACTACAAATTTAAAGTTCAAGCTTTGATGATGAAAAAAAGTTTAACATACTGTGTAACTCATTAAAAATGATGCCAAGGAAACCGATCCAAGTGATTCCCATTTATTGGGTTTGGAACTCAGACCAAACCTATTCAGGGGAGGCTCCCTCCAGACCTTCCCTCCACTCCTGCCCTCATGGAACCCAAACTAAACTCATTTCACCCTAAAACCCAAAACTTTTCTCCTTGGACTGGATCCATGTTCAAAAGAAAGCAATACTCTAAGTTCAGAATGGAACCCATTGCCTGAAATTCATTATGATTCCTGGGGATATACCAAACTTTTTCAAAGAAATGTGTTCTGCTGCAAAGTGTTATTGGGTGAAAAGAGATTAAGGGGAAGAGCAGAAATATGAGCACTACATAACTTTTGTCCAAAGTTTGATCCCAACCCCTCTCTCAAGTCTGACAGCAAATGACAAAACTCAGTTCCCTTCATTAGCCGGGCAAATGGAATCATACATACTTGTTTTCTAAAAGAAAAATAAAGACTGATACTCTTTGAAGATATTATAGTCATAACAGATATGCCTTTGTTATTAGGGCCATCTGAAGAAGTAATATGCCAATATAAACTCATTCCACAAAAATCATGACTTAACACACATTTCGTGGGATCCAAGCCAATTAACAATTTGGAGTGAATTACATGCACAAGAAAAAGAGTAACCAGTACTTAGTGATGATATTATATGCAAGCCATGTGTTTATTTCATTGTTCCTTTGTAGCCATTGCAATCATTATAAAAATTACTACACAGATGTAACTCATGGGAAACCCACAGATGGAGGCAAATTTATTACCAAAATATTGAAGCATTAATACTGTTTGGAAAAATATAATATGCATAAATACCTTCGAGAATACTAAAAGCAAATATTAGTACCAGCAACCTACTTAATCTTTTCAACAGAAGTGTGAGTGGCAGAAGAGAAGACAGCTACTAAGGATAGTTTCATTATCTGCTCTGAAAACTATTTATACTGAATTTGTAGGTTTAGACCAGTGGATCGGAGTCTTGCCCATGGATAGGCATTCATTTTTCATATTTTTTCAGCAACTTCTTAGAGAAGCAAATGCTTCCCTCGTAAATAAACAAATAAATAAAATTACAAACTTACCAAGTCAATTTCACTTGTACTGCAATAAACAGATAAAATTCCATCAAGATTTTACAGGCTATGTAAAGAACGGATGAAATTTTTTTCATTCTTTTATTTCAACCCTGGCTATTTTGAAGCCCAAAATTTTTTGATCCCCTGAATTTCAGCATAGCATGGTTACAGTGCACGTTTATGCTCAATGTATAAGAATATGTTACGAACGTGATAATATAAATTTTAAAATATAGTACAGTTCATGTAGTCATACTGTATATCTTGGATTTCTGATGTTTTACTGAAGTAATTATGGCATTAGGGTGAATGGGATCACCAATGCTGTCATGTGTACAATTTTGACATGAGGAACGGTTTCAAGAGAATGCTAACATCTTTGATTCTCTCTCTATTATCAATTGATAGGTTTCCCATATGGCCCTATTTATCTCTCTCTCACAAGGCTCGAGTTCAGTTCCAAGTGATGCCTATGGGTACCTTTAGCTACACTCATGTTGTATAACTTTCACACAAGGTTGGGATTGACATTAGTTGAGCTCAACCCTCATCCATCAAACCTGAGTTCATTGTCAACATTGTAAAATGGTTGATTTGGTTTTTTTTGTAAAAAGTAAGTAAATTAAATAATAACTATCCCGCTAAAATGAGTCATTGCATACTTAATTCTAGTCAGTTGAAGTACCTCCACTACATATGCCATTAAAGGAATATTGGAGGTGATTAGAATTATTATACTGAATAATCATGATATGTCAACAAAAAAAATGATTAAAAAGTACACATAATATAAATGAATCTTTCCGTCATGAATTGATACATATTCAGACTGGCATATTTGATATCTTAACACATGGAAAACTAAACTGGAAGCATATGAATTGTTTGCCTTGCAGGCAAGATGTGGCTTCATACCAAATTTCAATATTACTACATTCTCAAAAAATTCATTAAATTATAATTAGAACGTTTTAAATTTATTCTGAGTGTAAAACTGCAAGAGAATTACAAATGAATTTTTTGGATTATTTATGTGTTAGTGCTCTTTGTAGCCTAGACATGGAAGATTGAAGTGCTGCAGCCCAACAAGCTTAAAATATAATGGTTACTAAATGTGTTCTCATTTATGCTAAGATCGACAAAATTTCCATTTTATGAATAAGATTTTAAATGGGTAAAATAACTTAGGTGCATATTGAACTTGAATTGTGAAAAAAATTCAATTGTGATCCATTAAGTCCTTCAAATCCAGTAAAAATACAGCACTTGGGCCGGGAGTTTGAATGGATTTCCTATTTTAAAATATACTCGTCATCTCTCACACACGTGCACTCAAAAGTAGTAGCATAAAAAATAAGCATAGTTTCATTAATTACTGTAAGTAAAAATGCAATGATGCCAAATGGCTCAGTATGCCAAATAAAGCATCCATTACGAGCAAATAAAAAAACTTAATATTATCCCCATGGAGAATACACTATAAAACCACACACTTAGTCAGCATGAAGCATATTGAAGATAATAAACAACTTGCACTACTCATAGTTTTACACCTAAAATACTTAATAAAACATTAATGTATCCAAATATTTATTAACAAAGAGCATGAGCTATTTATAAACAATTACAACTTATAAGCATGTAACTACACTTATTTACAAAATTATTTTCAACTAAGGGAAGTAACTTTAAAAATCTTCTTTGGTCATTATATGAATGGCTCCTATTAAAAGAGTTCAAAAGTTGCTCCAAATATCATTAGGTCTCTTCAATTAAGACCCCTCTGTGAAACAAATTTCATTTAATAATCCCAAAGGGGCAAAGTCTGATTATATATATAAGTCCTGGCACAATGCTGGCTGCTGGAGTCGAACAAGGAAACTAAATTAATGCTATGCGGCATTCAAAGAAGTTAGTAAAATGTCAAATATGAGACACTCCCAAACTTTCAGAATATTTATTCCTAACACTTAGGCATTTTGATAGATATCACATTCACATTGCAAAATTACTCCAAAAATGGAAGCAGGATGGTATACGATGAAGTGATGTGTTATGGTGGACATAAATATGAATAAAGTTGCACAGCTAAGGAGAACAAATAAACAAGGAGGCAAAATTACAGTAAAAAAATGCCACTCCAAAGAGGACACACACATTTGATGCCACAATGTACCTGGCCCATACGACATTATTCCACTTCTCTTAATCCATTTTATACTCATCACCAAGCAATTCATAGCAGATGCTTTCAATGACACAAAAATATGATTACCTAGAAAGGTCGAGAACAAAATACCTCAAAGGTAAAGATATTGAGGATACCACAAACCCTCAATCAAATAAGAAAATTGGCAGCATTTGATAGTATTGACAAGAATATTTAAATGGTAGAAATTAAAGTTTAAACCATAAAATACATAAAAGGATTGAATTTAGACTATGCATCCATAACTAGGCACTAGAAATTCTTTCCTTAATTCACAAACACCCATGACAAGTTATAAACAAACACTTCCTGAGATGAGGTATGAATGTTGCAGTTTGAAATTCAAAGGCAGCTGATACAGAGGAATACACAAAGAAAGTCATCGTTAAAATAATTATATCACTGGCTTAGCGTATATTAACCTCAATACAGCCCTAAAATTGTAGCTCTGGCAATTAGCTACAGATATCACTGGCAGTGAGAGTGTTTCTGCATTGACTTTTTGTCACACATGTATACTGATGTGAATCTATTCAATGAGCACTGAGCAGAAATTCAAACCACAGAATCATCCACATTCACTCTTTTGATGTCTATTATACAGAAGAGAATACCTCTTCAGCCTTTCTTTGCAGCAAAATACTTCTTTCACTCTCATCGCACACACTCTGTGAACCGAGAGATTTCTCCCTCCAGACTCTGTTGGGGAAGAAAAAAATACATTTAAAAGAGGCAGTTATAAAGTTACATTAACTATTACGATAACAGTAAGCAGAACAAAAATTTCATCAACTTTTTAGTACGTTTTTCAAACGTTTTCCCAAACTGTTATCGCCATGTTGCAGACCACGTACATGGTACATGATTTATTTCCTTCTATTCATCATTAAGCTATTTCATCTTCATGCATTAATATCAATGTATCTACAATATGACACATGACAGGAGAAAAACAAATAAGACTTGAAGGAGATCGTTATAGTGTCCTTTAGAATTGAAACATAAAGCTGCTGAAAATATTCTAAGAAATTGTAACAAACTGAAATGATCACAATGATGCAGACTTAATGAGAAGAGGAGAGAGTGATCAGATGTGAAATATCTAAAGAAACTAATGAAGATAAGGAAGTAATGCAGGGCTGCTCATAATTATTGTTGTTCATAACTACTGAGAGGGCAATCCGGGAAATCAAGGAAAGGATGTACTCTAGGGCTAATTCAATGATAAAGTGGCATATATATACACATGGAACAAGTAGTCTAGAAATTGCAGAAAACATAACTGTATGCACTTACAAAGTAGAAAGAAGACATTATCAGTGGGCACCTTGGTGCCTGTAGATATAGATAAATAACTACCTAAAAAGGATCTAGCCCATTGGGAGTAGGAGATGAAAAATCCTGGCTAATAAAATAAAACCTTAGGATAACAAGAATAAACCTAAAGTAATATTTGAAGGCTATATTATTGAGGACAATTTTCAAATCATATTAGGGAAACACATTTGAATAAATGGAAGAAGTTAACATACAAGAGCAGAATAGTACGGGCGAGGAAGGTTTTCTATCAAAAGAAACAATTACATGTATAAATGATACATAATAATAATACTCTAAACATTAGGATGTAGCTCCTAAAAATTAAAATACAAATTTTTGCTCTTTTATTGAATTTAAACATGAAAATTAGCAGAATGGCTTGAGATTATAATTTTATGAATTATATTCCCAGTGATGGGAATGTGGTGCAGAAAGTTATAGAAAAATAATGGATAAACAAAGTAGAAATAGGTAAATTTCTCCTAAGAGCAGAAAAATAACTGACTTTGTCAACTTTCAACTCTATCGCAAAACATAACACAGCCTTCAATGTCAAATTCAAAATTAAATTTTCTCACGAATTGTAATTTTCAAAGAACACTATGACAGTCTGCTTGATGATATTTATCCACCTTGAATAACGACATGCAGTTTAAAAAGGAGAAGAATAGATAAGCCCAAAGAAGAAACTTGAAAAAGAAATGGGAAATTAATGGTACACAATCTTAGGCATGATGATTTCATGAAGAACATAACCGAAGGAGTCGTCAGGAATGAGGAAAAAGCAGAGGAAGGCCAACAGTTAATTATAAGAAAGATATGACAGCAGATATAAATACATGGAACAATGGAGGAATGATGAAATTGAAAAGGAGCACATTGAGTGGGAGAACTGATGCAAACCAATCCTCGGAATTCTAATACATCTGCAGATAGCTCAATGTCTCAGAGCTAGAATAGGTTTCACAGTGAAAATAAAGTATTATATTCATATTTTCTTATGCATACATGTACAAGTTAATGTATTTGAGCAACCGTCATATGATGGTGCAGGTGGAGTGAGTTTTCATCCTGTGACAGTGGCGACCGAGGCTAGTGACCTTTGGACTATTGACTAATGTCAGAGTCACCTACCCTGTCCATTACACATCATACCTGTATAATGCTGCAAGTGGAGTGAGTGGTTACCCATGACACTCGATTCACTGGGTCATCTCAAATTTTCATCCATATCTCACGCAAAGATGCAGGGATATGGCAAAGTTTATGAAAATATCAAAATTTACCAATCAATAATATTATTGAACTTTTTGGCAAACTTTTTAAAACCATTCCTAAAAAGATTACACAGCATTCTTTCCACTTGCAACATTAATTTGACTTGCAACAAAGGACTAAATGCAGTTATCCCTTTCCATTGAGAAGATATGTTAATGAATTTTTCAGCCACTCCGCAAATGGGATTGCGGCTAGAGCATGAATTAATGCATTCTGGGGCCAATTCAAAACTGTTGATAGTGCATAATGTTGTGTTAAATAATCATATAAATGGTACAGTTTATTCCCCCATGACTAACATGTTAAATAAATTGGTAATATTTATTGAAAGGCATGCATAATACACAACGTATACATACTACTCACACAGCGGCCTTAAAATATTTTGAGTGATTATTTTACGGTCAAGCACACATTTTCTGAAATCTGAGCCTGCCCTTTGGTGATTTCTGCGCGTTTGTTTGTTTCCAAACATGTGCTTTTCATGACTAAATTGTTTAACATGAAACTGGCTTTGGATGAAACAAATAATTGAGAGTTACAGGGTCCGTACAATAAGTATCATGACTGGTTTGCTGTAGCCTCAATGGAGTGGTGGATGGGGGTCTGACCTGTTGGCTTGGTAGAGGGGTCCCCCACCACTCAGGCGCACTTTAGTTCAGTCGCATCAGGGCATGTGTTGAGACAGGAGGAGGATTTTAGTGACATGCGATTGTCTGTGGTGTCGTCGCGCCAGCATGGAGCGCACTGTTGAGCAATGCTACGCTGTGAAGTTTGGTATTAAACTCGGGAAATCCGCATCGGAGACTCTTTAACTCATTAAACAGGCTTATGGGGATTATGCCTTAAGCCGCACAAGAGTAGTTGAGTGGTACAAAATGTTTAAGGAAGGTTGGGAGCTCATCGAAGACAAGCACCGCGTCAGATGCCCGATGACCGCTTAAGCCGATTCTCAGGTGGCCACAGTGAAAAAAGTTTTGGACTCTGACAGGCATTTAACCATCATCCTTATCAGTGAGGAGACCGGACTTTCAGTCGGAACCGTCCATACCATTTTAACGGAGGATCTTGCGATGAGGAAAGTGTGCGCGAAGCTGGTGCCAAAAGTCTTGAGTGAGGAACAAAAAACTGTCGCGGGTGGAAATTTCCCAAGAAATTTGGGACTATATCCAGGAAGAAGTTTTTCTCGACAACATTACTACCTCGAAGGATATCGGTTCGACTACATCAAGGGGGTTCAAACAGGGACGACAAAGGCTCTCAGCAGTATTCCAGAAACTAACTTCCAGCAGGCTTTTGACGAGTGGCAGACGCACCGAACTAAGTGTATCGATACAGGAGGAATGTATTTTGAAGATCATTAAGTAATTGTAATGATAACTGCAATAAATTTTGATTTTTGGAGTCAGTCCGGATACTTATTGTACAGACCCTGTATATATTTTAAGATTCAACTTTGCTTGCACCTTGAAAACAAAAATGCATGCAATAAAATATGACCACTGCTCTGAAAAACAATGAGGTATACCTTAAAATATATCTAAAAATAAAGAGGCAAAAAAATGATTATTTAAATTCTAAATTGAAAGTACCAACCTTGAGCATTCCATGACGCTTCCACAGATGAGCATAGTGGCTAACACACTTCTCTAGTCGAATGTAGAGTTCATGTATTGTTTCCACAGGTCTACCTTCTGTGACCCGCACCACTTGATGCACCAATTCTGTTAAGCACTCCTTGTCTAACCCTGTGACACACTTATTTTCATGTTCATCACTGTCGATGCTTTTCCTCTTTTCACAGGATTGGTCCCCACCTTCTTTGTTGATAGGTTGGTCAATCAGGAAAAGAAATGAGATCACATTACAAATTGGATATTTGTCAAATAGGGATCAGACCTTTAATAATACTTCCTAACAAATCAGCAATGAGTATGAGGAAATAAGCCGAGGAAAAAGGCAGAAAGGGGAAATTTTGTTTCAATTGTTTTTAGATTTATACTTTGATGACCAAAGTTTTTTAAACAATATTCATAACAGGTGTACAAGTATGATATGATTTTTTTCAAAACTAAAATTCGGAATAATGATAGAGAGAGTTTTATCCAAAGAATGCTCCAGTGCTATTTAGACATTTTCCCTATCTTTTGGGCAATATGTGGCTATCATGCAAGTGAAAATCTTTCCCTTTTGCTGCAAACCATTTATCAAGTTTTTTTCCCAATCTTTGCATGAACCAAAGTGCTGCTCAGCAATTGGGTGACCCATCGATGCAAACAAGTAGTAATCGGAAGGAACCAAGTCTGGTAAGTAAGACGCCAGAAGTAGAACTTCCCAGCTAATTGCTTCCATCGTGTTGCGAACTGGTTTTGCCATGTGTGATGGAGCATTGTCATGATGAAAAATGACCTTGAGTTGCCTCTCTTGGTGTTTTGGTCTTTTTTTCAAGCAGCAAACAGTTCAAATCAAACAATTGTTGTTGGTAGCATTCAGCATTAACCGTTTCACCAGATATTAACAGCTTATAATAGACCGCACCCTTCTGGTCCCACCAAACACAGAGTATTGTCTTTCTTCCAAAGTCATTCCGTCTCGCGGTCGATGAGGATGGTGTGCTGGGGTCTACCCATGATTTTTTGCACTTGGGATTCTCAAAATAAAATTCACTTTTCATTCCCAATAATGATACATTTGCAAAAATTCCTTTTGTATCGTGAACTATTGAGCCATTTCAATTCCATATCTTCATACCTTTTTGGCAGTTTTCCATGTTTTTTTCCTTGCCTGCAACATCGAAGTCACCACTTTTGAAATGCCGAACCCATCATTCATACGTACCTTGCGATGGAGCATGCTCACCTTCTCGAAGTAATTGGTATGGTTCAGCAGCAGTTTTCTTCAAATGAAAACAAATAACTGATGCTGTCAGCTTGTCTGCTGTCTACTATCAATACTTGTACACCTGGTATATATGGCAATTGAAAAATAATACTTTCATGAAAACCAATAGCTTCATCTATAATTAGTAGAAATTTCTAAACTGCCTTCATTGGCAAAGCATACACTAAATTAGGATGACGGTAACCATGTTATGTTGATTACCTACAGTTGGGGAAAATGTGAGGCTATGAAATAATTTCGAGCCAGATTTTAAAAGAAATATTAATAGAATTGACGTGTTTTTCCAGGGGGCCACAGATAGCATTTGAAATGCATGCAGATTAGTAGTACATTTTTGACAAAGAGGTCGGTCATTAACCACATGAATATTTAAGAGTTCCTTATCCCTCATAGCCCCTCCCTCCCTAACCTGACCAAAATAGCAAATTCTCAGACGAGAAGGAAAATTAAATTTCCCTTTGCTCCAGTTTTGTACCTATTACTCTGAAAATTGATAAGCTAATAAGGCTATTAATTTATGTACCTTATTAACTAATACAGCATAATTCAAATTTTAAAAAATATTGAAATTAAATATATTACTCTTAAGTATATTTCAATCCCTACATATGTATTCTCCCTTTTCTTGGTGGTCTGCTGAACACAAGCTAATTTGTAGAGGCAAATTGTGGTTATGACACTTCCACTATGTTTCAATACTCCATCCAGCAGAAGCTGCAATTGGTTAACACTTTTCCTTTCTATGCAACAATCCTTGCACTGTTTGGGGAAAGAAGAAACCCCAAGGGCTTTCTTACCTAATGAACTGAGACACCTAGGTTTACCGGTGCTCATTTGGGATGACCTCCTGCTCTCATTACAGCTATCCGCCTTCTCTCGAGTGCCATCACCACTCTTACTGCTCCCATCTGGGCTGGAAACATTACTGCACAGGTCCAATGAGTTCTTCCTTTTCACCTTGCCATTTACCTCACCTTCCAGTACTTCCTTTACAGGTGTGGGTGAATTTACCTCATCTTCAGTCCTTTTACTCTCCGAGTCATCACCATCATCCTCTTTCTTCACATCCACAATAAGCTTCTTCTTCTTTGTCTTTCGCAAGAAGCCCCTAGCCCATCCAGGTGTACTCCTCCTCTTCTTTGGACGACCTTCACTGCCTGTACATTTCAAATGATGACAGTGAGTCAATATTCAAATGGATATGCTAATTTTTGGTGCAATATCAATTATTACATGAGGAAAAGGCTCCTTTTAAATGTCAAATACATGCTTGAGTAGAGAATTTACACTAAAGAGCAATTGATAATGGCTAAAACCAGAACAGTTCATTGAGTGTTTTAGTTTTTTGTAACGCAAGATAAACTGGTATGCAATGACGAGCATTCATTATTGGGACACTGACGAGTAACTCATTTCATTTGTTCATCAGCGTCATTCAAGCAGATATTTTATTCTTGAATGATCCATTCGAGCATTTTTTCCAATTTGACAACTACTAAATCCCATGGTCATTTTCTGATTCCAACAAATATTCTCAGTGATGTGTAGCTAATCCATGGACAGCTTTTCTCATGGTATTACTATTACATACAATGAACATAAACATCCTCCCTTAAGAGCCAAAAAAACACATCTCTTATTAGCAAGTGTTAAGGAATACACCAGGGAATGTTACAACAACAAAGCTTCTGTTACAAAGTACATTGCTAAATGCTTTTAGTAATATATCATTAAATTGTAAGAAGGTGGCCACTTGATAAAAATCAATTTTTAGGAAAGACAAGTTAAGGTGCTAGTAAACTGAATTGGTCACTTCCCTTCACGCAGTGTTGCTCTATCAGAGCTGTTTCATGTGACCTATTGGCCAATAAATATTTAAGCTAGATGCGGTAATGATTTTGAGTTGTGACAGTCTTCTTCCAAAAGAATGATACATTGAATCAACAATAAAAATATTGGTTAGTACTGATGATTTTATAAATAAAGCAACAACTAAGACCAAAGCAATTCTAATAAAGCTTACAAATATGAAAAAATACAATAATTATGCATACATAAAAGAGTTCCTTATCAAGGCTCACTTGTAGCATGCTGGAAATACCATTGTTTGCCAATGCAATTTTTTTTGCCAATGTTGGCTGGTGATTAAAACACAAGAGTAATGTATCATAGCAGAAACTGTAGCTGAATCATGAGATGGCAGTGACAAAAACATGAGAGAAAAAAAAAGGCATTTACCTTTAAGGTTGCTACCTACACTTGCGATCACTCAAGATACATTTTACTGACAATCTATCACATGTGGTAGCAAAATGAAAAATTGGAGGAATACTCCATGAAAAATACATCCAATACCATTAATAGAACAATTTTATATTCAGTGAGTACCTTAAATTTTATGAGCTAAGAGAAAGCATTCGCATATTCCCCATGCTAAAAGCCATAAACATTTAGACATAACTAAAGCATTAATTTGATCGTTACCACGGACAAAATATTCTATCCAAGCAACTGCACATTTGTGGTCATTCTAGCTAAGGATTTCCATAGGAACCAGACTCAAAGAGTACATTACAAAGATTCTTCAACAGTGGAGAAAATGAATTTTGGATAAGTCAAGTGAAGATAAAAAAAGAAGCTCCAAAGAATTTTGGATCAAATTAACAAGAGAGACTGAAACACTTATGATGCTCATGCAACATTCCTGCCAAGAGAAATTTTAAAATGCGTATTCATATACCTTCAAGGTCTTTATGATCCAAGGATATGTCATTACATCTTCTTGAACTACGTCTAATTTCCTGAGACAGCTCAGCATCATGATTATTGGAGATTTCTATAAGTATAAGAATTACCCTGTCTAAGGAAAAATGTCTTAATGATGCATTGTCATCTTAGGCAAATTTTTCCACGGACGCAACACTACATGATGATAACTGTTGAAATTACTAACAGCACATCCACCCCGTTGGGAAATCACTAGACTCTCCAGTCACAGCAAACATTCAAGTCTATGTATGATGATTTTTCTCAATACTCTAATTCATTTTATCCAAATATTACTGTAGGCGCAATGGCACACCTACTTTATAAGACATAATATAGCAAGAAATGTACGTAAGTGTATTACTTAGTTAATCACTGCCAATTATTACTTGAAACTAAGTTCCAAGAAGTATTCAAACAATATTTGAATAATATAGTGATAAATTTTCAGTTTAAAAGATAAAATCCTCCAAGGTATAAAAAAGGAGAGCCAATAACCACAGGAAGAAATAAATTTACACACCTCCAGGAGTTTGACAGAAAACTAATTAAATGGCTAAAAATGCACAAAAAGAATCCAGACAGGAGCTACAAGCAAATGAGCCATTTTTGTCACAGTAGAAAACAGTTTTGATGTGATAGTTGATTGATAACAACGATCAAATGCACATTCCATTTGGCTTATTGTCAATCTGATAATGAAAAGGAAGAAATTGAAGAGAAAATACTCCCCAAGTCATGCCAATCAGAATCGACTATCTGCTAGCGAGTAAAAATATTATAACAAAAGAGAAATGCAAGACTTTCTTTTTTAATGTATCACAAAAAGAGAGACTTGGGGAAATAACCTTCCACAAGTCTTCATATGTACCATAGTCCACCAATTTTCTGCAATTCATTTGGTAAATTTTACTCTGAAATATAAAATTGTTAATTTTCAAATGATTTTATAGTAGTAGTTGTGTTGATGAAAAACACATTAACCAAACACACAAGGATAAATAAATTTATCAAACTTCTACACAGATCTTTAGTCACTGTAATTTTAAGTAAAAATATTTCCTTAAAAATGTAATATTGGGAATGCCATTCAATGGAGGGAATAGAATCACTAATATTTGTTATGCCATCATTATCACCTATGTCATAATGCACCTGTTCCCAATTATTTACTTATCTAGTCAAAGTTCACATAGCTTTCTCACATATATATTTACCAGGATAAATGAGATTCAAGAATTAGGAATACAATGAGAAGTGAAGAGAGACTAGTTACGGAATGGCCAGCAATGAAAGGTTTATACCCAGGTTTTCTCATATAAAAATTCATTTTTCAAGGTTTTGCGCAATTAAATTTATGGCCTAGTCCCCAGCAGTAATTTAACAGTCACTCCTAAATTTGAATATACCAATGTTCCCTTTACCATAAGCATTCAGTGGTAGATAAAGAACATAATTTTTAAAACTTGATAGCTCAACTAAATACAAATACTGCCTATGGAAGAGCCTTGCCTTGAGTCTTGAAGTTCTACATTGGTGTTATTGAATATTCTAAGCATTAAGATGAATGCAGTGCCATGACACGTATTTCCATTCTTTCTCACCAGCATTAAGGAAATACAATTAAGTAAACAAATACTGATGCAAGCTCATTTCAGATTTGAATGGAAGGACACCAGTTTCCTTAAAAACAAAACAGGAACACGAACAGTTAAACAGATTACTCCAGTCCCAAAGTTTTAAGGGGATCGAGATGGCACCCAGAGGGCCCGGGTTCAAATCCCGGCAGTGTTGAATTTTTTCAGAGGTATCTTGATCCCTACTTGAGGTGCTTTGTGGAGGGCACTTTGAGTGAATACGCCATCCGTCGGATGGGACGTTAAGCTGCGGAGCCCTTGGCGTCTTTCGATAAGAATAGGCTAATGCCGACGCCAGGTTTCTCTCCACCCTTCATCCTTTCCTGTCCATCCCCTACGGTGCAAATGACTTCAGCTGTCGGTCGCCTTCCCTAAATACTACTACTACTACCAAAAGTTTTAAATGCTTTTTATCCTCAATAATTATTAGCATTGTAGTTGCCTCTTCTTCAAGAATGGCTGCTAAGCTTGATGTTGGTTTAACTTCTTCCATTTTAAGTTATACCGCTGCTCAGGGAAGTAATGGATTCCATTCACTATTGTTTCAACTCTCTATTTGCATTATCTACTTTAGCTCCTTTCTTCTACATACAAGGACATAAGTTTTCTAGTTAACATTGGCATATTCCTAAAATTCTTGGCCCACAGCATCCACAGCACAAAGTTGCTTGCAGGTCTTCTTGAAATTCTGCTAGTTAATGTTATGCCATCTGCAAGCCAGGGCATGTAACTTTCTTCGCCATACATCCCAACTCATGTTTTAATGCCTCATTCTTCTGCTTCTAGTATTGCCTCTTCTAAATATATTGCTGAATAGAGATAACAAAGGTTGCAATCTTGTGTAACTCCTTTGTTTATTTTGACTTGCATTTTCCTTAAATTTTTCATTTGCATGGCAAGTTCTTGATTCTTGAGAAGGTGATTGATTGTTCTGTTGTTGTAGTCCATTCTATGAGGGCCATTCAATAAATCAAAGGGAAAAATGGCTATAACTAAACAACTATTGTATTCGTACCAAGTTTGGGCCATTTTTCAACACTTACTTGAATTGCTCATAAATATTTTTCCACATAAAGTATCTGTGAGTGGACCAAACAGGTAAGAATCAGGTGGTGCAAGGCAATTGGGAAGTAAGACCTACCAATATGATTCTTGAAGCATATCATGGGTCAGCTGGGCCATATGAGGTCGGGCATTGCTGTGCTGCAAAATGACTCCTTTTGTCATGAGTCCACAGCGTTTGCTCCTGATAGCTTGTTTAAATTTGAGTTCCAGTATCTCAGAGTAGTACCGGCTATTGATAACTCACTGATCTTCAAAGAAAACGCAATGGACTGTACTCTTTGAGTCACACAATGATGGTCAGTATCATTTTGCTTTGAGGTTGAACCTTGAATTTTTTGCAAACTGGAGAGCTGGTGTGTTTCCAATTCATACTCTCTCTCTTTTAGTTTCAGGATCATAGTGATTGATCGAAACTTCATCGCAAGTCACTATTCTTTCCAAAAAAATCATCTCTTTCAATCAAACTTTGTTGCTTTGTCTTGACTAATGGGAAGTCTTTACGAGCACCAGTAAGCTGCCTGGGAACCCTCACCCACTCACATACATTTTTCTGTACTTAAAATGATTATGAGTGATATTGTGAACATTTCTAACACTTACTTGAATTTCGCTAGCTATTATTTCAACAGTAAATCTTGTGTAATCACAAGTAAGTCCATTGATCCTCTATTCCAATGAGGGATCAGAAACTTCAACTGGACGTCCACTTTGGGGTTGATCACCCACACTTGTTCAGCCACTTTTACACCAATCAACCCACTCGCAAATATTCGCATGGTTCATACAACTTTTACTGTATTGTATAGACATTCTAGAAAATATTTCAATTGGTTTTACACCTTCTGCAACTAAATATCCAATGACAAGGGTGTGGCTCCTCTAAGGTCTTCAAGTAGACTTGCCATGGTGAACTGAAGGTTTTGAGGTTATGATGACATAAAATAATCAAACAGCTGATAAGAGTTCATCCTAAACTTACATCACTGAAAAAATGGTAAAGATTCATTGACTAGTTTTCAAATGAGAGCATTTGTCTCCCTACTTCTTAAAGACCCTTGTGGTATCTTGAACATCTAGTTCCATTTGATGTATTCAAAGGCCTCCCCAAGTCCACAAATGCCACATATCTAGGCTTGTCTATGCATATCATATTTTCGGCCAATACCCCAAGCTAAGTATTGCACCTTGGTTTTTACTAATCCAAATTTATTTTGTGAGGATTTCTTCTATCATTTGGCAAATTATCTGAGGAACTACTTTTGAATCATAAAACCCTAAGGCTCAATGTCGTGTCCTTTATATTTATCTGTTGTTTGCTTCTTTGGTAATGCATTTATCACTCTCTTCTTGAAGTCCTCAGGTTGTTTTCTGTCATTGCTATTTTTGATTATTCCAAAGGAGGCATTATTTGCTTTGACCTTAATTGTCTTGATGATTTCTCCATTTATTTTGACAACTCCTGGTGTGTTGTTCTTCAGGTATTTTGGAGCTCTATTGAATTTGCTTCCCAGTATTTCCAGGCCCCATTTATCATCTTCTATTAAGATCCTACTTTGATATAGTTTGGGCCCCTGATAGAGTTCTTCAATGTATTCCTCCCATTCCTTTCAAATCTCTTTTCTTATTGGCATTTTGGAGGTGATGGGGATCTTTTTTTCTTTCTCTAAAATGATTTCACTAGTTCATAAAATGTTCTGATCTTTCCCTTCTTTCAGTTGTCATTGATTTCCTTAGCAACGTTCTATTTTTTAGTTTTATTGATCAGTTTCTTACATTTTACTCTTGCTCCTATAAGCAGCTCTCTTATTTGAGTTGTAATTCATAGACGATGGATTTTGATGCCTTACTCAACAGTTGCTCATCTGCAACTTTGGTTACAAGCAACTTGTGAGGCAAGGTAAGTAAGATAAATTGTGAATAAATTCACTGATTTGTCTAAGTCTACCAACAAAAAAATTTCAGTTTCTCAGGGCATTTATGCATGTTTCAGAAAAAATAGTGAAAATGAGAAGGCTACATTGTGATATTGGGCATATCACAAATATCTTGCTGTGAGTGGAAGTGTACATGAATGCATAAAGAATATGGAGTAAGAAGAAAGTCATCTAGCCATAAAGTCTCTTTTAATCACAATTATCAACAGTGGTAGAACCTGGATCCCAGAAAAAGGAAACCAACAACCTGAAAAAAATAGTAATATGTTGTTTCACTAAAATGGTAGAACACAAAAATACAGCAATGCCAATAGTGGTACCATTTCTGTTGTACTAACAATATCTCATTCTCTCCAATAAATAGGACACCTGAAAATCACTCACAAGCACATTGCAATCATTTCGCAACTAATACACCAGGGAACAAAATGAAACAGTTTCCCTTTTGGACAAAAATTACAAATATACAAACACCACAGGAAAAAATTAAAATTTTAGAACATGAAATAAAAATAATCACAAAACAAAATATTTGGGTCATTTTTATGCAAAGGAAGAACCATAGCCTCAAATGTACAAATAATTTATATCCCTGCAATGCATGGGATTGGGATAGTGTTGAGGCTAAGACTTCTTACCCTGAGGGCCCAGGGTATGTAGTTCTATAGATTTTTTTGTTTACAATTCATTAATATTGATTCCATCATGGTTCAAATTTTCTATCTACCATAGAGTAGTTTTTAGCCCAAAGTTTTTGTATTTTCTTCACTGAGAAAGTTGTGTTGGTCTTTCAAATTTACTGTTTCATATTTGTTTCTCCTGAGGTGAAAATTTGCATTAAATAGCTAGTCAGGATATGAAAATAATATACTACTGCTGACCTAACCCTTGAGGAATACAATTTACAATAACAAAACAAGGAGGACGAGAAACAGGATAAGCATGTATTAGTAAACATAAGGATACACATACTCCACAGTATGGATTTACTTTGTTAAAGCTTGAACATTTGAGTGTGACATGCACATTGCAAATCAAGCAATATTACAATAAATATGATGCATTCATAAAGTCTGACAAGGTGAAAACATTTAAGTATACTTAAAGTATCTCCTTAAAAACAGGAAGTTAACCGGGAGCTTTATGATGTGTGCTTTATGAAGTACTTGCAAAAGAAAACTAAACTGTGTACGATCATGAATATTTCTCCCAAGAGCATGTCAATATGATAGCCATTAAAAATAAAATACTTCTTAATGCATCTATAAAGTGTAGGGGTATTAGTTCACGGGATTTGAAATTTTACCAAGCAAAGACAAGATTTAAACCCATGCATTCATTCACAGTCTATGATCTATATCTTTTATCTGGGCATTGATTCAATAGGTTAATTTCAACACTGTCATTGATTAAAGTTAATTTCAACACTTTCAGACAGCAAAATTTTAGAAAGTAAAAAGATCAATTTGCTGTGATTGCAAGACAACAAATGTAGTTCGCAGGAATACATTTTAGAAGTTAAGCTCAATATGCAAATAACAGGAGTTTTTGGTCGCCAAGACATGAAATACTTGCTATCACAAAAACAAAACAGGGAAATGTAGAAATGCCAAATGCTCATGTGTGTGCAGTTATAAAAGCGTATCCACTAGTAAATAATTATGCATAAAAAAGGAAAAACTATAAATTTATCATTTTCTTACAGAAGTTAAAACAATACGGAAGTCAATGCTAGTAAAACTTCAAAAGTGACCTCAATAACTCAGAATTACACGAAACAAACTTATGTCAGACAAAAAAGATTCAAAACTCAAGCCTTTGAACTGAGAGGAAAGAACTTGACGAATACATATCAGAACCATGTAGGAATGCAAATTACATGAATAACTTGAGAAGTTTTTAAACATGATTTTCACCTTAACTAATACTAAATACACCCAAAATAGATAACTTCTGTGAGTAGTGTGAGAGTTGGCCAAATGTAAAATGATTTCCTGGTTTGGCTGATTTACATTAATAGCACCATCCTTCCCATAAATACAATGGTATGCTCTTTATTACTTGAATCAGTGGAGGTATGCCAACTTATATGATAATAGAAAAACAAGTTTCACCCATTTATTTCCAATATCAAGTGAAATATCCCCAGCAGAAGAAACAGTTAAAGAATCAAATTCAAATTCCTGTGGTGATTCGGTGCCTTGATAATTGTTTAGTCGTTTGAACCCTTTAGTATGTCAATTTCATACAAAAGAACTCTCAAAATAATAGCTTAGAAATATGCTTAAGTTTATAGGTAACTATTAAAGAGCATATTCCAGACTCACCTTGCAATGGACTGGGCACAGACATCTGCGAGTTTGAAGAGGCTTCCAGTTTACTTGTGGAACTTAATATGGAGCAGTCATTGGGGAAATACAATGCATTAAGATCAGGCTCATTAGCTTCATCCTCACCAGCTTTGGCCTCCACACCATCCCCATTACTTTGCTTTGAGCGCCTTTTTCGCTCTTTATTTATGTCACGGCAATGGTCCTCAAAGTCAGAATCCATCTCTGCCTTTATTAGTGCATATGCAGTATCACGAAGTGCATAAGCTCTATGGCGGATCAACTTATCTGCAGGATCACGGTCAGGGTTATATTCTAAAGCATTGCGGCATATGAGATCAATATCTGATAGAAAGTCTCTAGCGCACTCATACGCATGTTGATCTATTTTTGTCATCATTGTCTCAAGATCCATGGGACATTTTATGATTAAATTATAATCTGGTACTTCCTCCACATCCACTGGTTTTGTGAACATGAAAAACCTGAAAAAAAATACGGAGAATGAATAATTTAAAGACTGTCCAACATTACCTGTTATGGCAACTATGCAGAATCATCATTCAACATCAATCTACATGAAGCAGACAATCATATTCATATCATTTAACACTATATTAAATTAGCTGTCCACTTTGAAAAAACATCTTCCGTTTAGAGCCCATGTATAATCTTCTGATGTAACAACTTTGTTTTTTTTCTATATAATATAAGACACTTAGCTCAACAGCTTAGCTTAAATTAAAAAAAATTGTTGTCTCAGGCGTAACTTTGTGGAATTTGCATAACATATTGAAATGTAATGAAATAATTGACTTTGTAATTCCACACAATGTGTGTGGAATTACAAAGTCAATTATTTCATTACATTTCAATAGCTTAGCTCAAGGACGTTACCCCACCAGCCTTGGTGGCTGCAGGGTAGTGTCCTTGTCTACCAACCCAAAGGTTGCAGGTTCGATTCCTGCCTGAGTGAGTTTTCCTCCATCAAGAGCTTAGGTATTTGCAATTGTGTCCATTCTTATATTAATCATTGCTACTAGTCCGATGTTAAGGCCAAGAAGTTGTTTTGGATTAATACTAAATAAATAAAAATAAAAACCGTGCAACTATCTAAGAAAGGTTTCATTCTGAATGCCAAGAGAAATATAGGTAAATTTCTTAGAAATATTAAATTATTATTGCCTTGATTTCAATCTGGATCGGAACAGCCTGGTACTTGCAGCAATTTTACAACACTCTAGCCACCAGAAGAATTTCCACACACATGGTAATTTACATATATATTGCCTCCATTTGAGCCCATGCAAGTTTGGCCAAAGAGGCATTGGTGGGCATTCCAGACCTTCCCTTTTCAACACACAGCATGTGATCCTCTATAGTGTGGTTTGAAGTTTGATGAAGACATATCATCTAACCCTGCATTTATTTTCTGTTCCACCATTAAAACTTTAAATTTCCACCAATATATTTTAGAAATTTACTCAGTTGAGTTGCAAACATGAAAACACCACATAAACATACTGTTTTTAACCAATGTACAACCATTGCACCTTTTTCCCGAGATACTGCTGCAGAATACAATGGAGCATATCCTGAACAAATTCTTTTCTTAACTCACTTCTACTCTTGGAAGTTCCCAGTTTAAATGAATGAACCCATATTCTGGCTCTGAGCCCCTTAAACCACAGCACATCACATCACACAAAGATCAGAAGAGGAAGTGTTTTATTTGCTTATTTGCCTTTAAAGACCATATGGTATTAGCTGGTTCTCTCCAACATCCTTTTACCAAAATGCCATTTTTGCTTTATACGTTAATGCTGTACAGTGGCTGCATAACAAGTAAGGAATTAACTACATTATCATTTGCAAATGGTTTAGTTTGTTTCTAAAATTAATTTGTCCAAAAAGGAGCCTCCTTTTAAGGAAAGTTAAAAACAAAGTTATGAGAGACAGAAGAAATATGAAAGTGGTCTGAAAATATCTTGGCCTCACCCATAGACGGCATCACTACTAGCAAGATTTTTTACTCTCATATTGGCAAAGCTGTGAGTAAGTACCACGGAAATTCCAAGTGATTACATCCAACAGTTCACTGTAGGCAGCCATTTGAATCAGTTGTAATGTGTGTGTTATAAGAAATATAAAAAAATCAAGAATTGTGTGCTGATAAAATTTTTTGGAAAAGTAGTTTTAATGCCAACCAAAATCCATTCTAGGATTGTAAATTTATTTGGGGGCTTTTCTCCTTCAATTTCCATCATGATGAAATGGGTGGTTAAGTTAAAAGGCGGCCGCGAAAGCATCCATGATGATCCTCCTGAAGGACATCCAAAATGTGCAATCACACTGATAATCATGAAAAATGTGCACAATATGATTTTGGAAGATTGGCATACGAAGGTGAATGACATTGCTAAAACTGAATGGATACCAAAAGAATATGTCCGATACATTTTGCATGAGGAATTGCAAATGACAAAGCTTTGTGCAAGAAGGATGACAAGCACTGTGGATCCAAAACACATTCAAATGACACTTTCCAAACAGTGCTTGGTGCACTAGACAATAACGGGAGTGATTTTATGAGTTAATATGTGATGACGTTATGTGTGAAAACATGATTTCACAATTACACACCAGAATTGAAACAACAAACCAAGCAGTGAATAGTAGCCAGTTCTACAACTTTGAATTTGGCAAAGATGGTGCCATTGGCGGGAAAGGTCATGGCGTTGGTTTTTTGGAATGCGAAAGAAACTCAGTGGATCAACTACCTTGAAAATGATAACACAATAACTGGGATGTACTATTCTAACCATCTAATGAAACTTGATGCAAAAATTTGTGAAAGTAGACCAGGATTGGAAAGGGAAAACACAGTTTTCCATCAGGATAATAGACCTGCCCACAAAAGTGACTTGGCGATGGGAAAATTGAGGGACTTGCACTATAAGTGCTGGAGCATGCACCCTATTCCCTGGATTTGGCTCCCTCCAACTTCCACCTCTTCCAAAAACTCAAAAGTTAACTCGCTGGTCAATGTTTTTTGTCCATTCAAGAAGTAATGGCAGCTGTAGACAATTATACTGTAGCACTTCCAGAAGAGCACAGCAAAGATGGGATAATTGCACCGTAATTCCACTGAATGATATCATTAACATTGAAGGCGTTGAAAAGTAAAACTTATTTGGAAACAGAAATTGTCCTTCTCATCTTCTAAACAAGAACGTTTCAAATCACCCTCTTAGGATATAATACAGATCAATGATACAATGTGCCGGAACGATGTGCAAGGGCTTGGAGGGAGAGCATGATTACACTTCTTGGAAATACAGTATGAGTCAGCTTGTGACAGCACTAAAAAGGACAGAGGAGCATTTTGGATAAATCTGCCGGTCATTTCATTGTTGAACATCAGCTGGATGAGGACATAAATGGGCGGATGGCAATTTGATTGAATGGTTGCAATATTTCACTATTCACAGGCTATATTGGATGTTGACGAAGTGTTTTACAAGAATGTTATCAGAATATTCACTTTTTGTAACCGCAGAATAAAATTAATTTTTTTACTTATCTTTATTAGTCATTTATTTAAATTTTTAGTAATTCAGATTTAATTTTATTGCCTGCAAACAGGAAGTGAATCTTACTGGTAGGCATTCGGTGTACAGGTTTGAAGACAATAAAAATAAAAACATGAAAGACTTCATGCCTGTGGTAAAATAACAATACTTACTGCCTGTTTCTAGCTAACTTTGCACAAATCTCCCTCAAGAATATTCGAAGTTCACGGAGTGTTACTTCTTCCTCTTGTCTCTTAATTAAAAGTTGTTCATCAGTCAATTTCGGAGGTTCTGGAGGTGGCGCCACAGGTAATTCTTCCAATTCACCCACTATTGACGAGAATTAATGATATAACATTGAATAGCACATCAATGAAATAAATTTAAATTTAAAATGATATTCTGCTGATGTATAAACACCTACTGTTTACCAATTTATAGTAATCATTAGCAATTTGTTTTCAGTCCTTGTTTACTAACTATTCAATGCAATAGATGCTTTTTGTCTTATCAAATCCTAAAAACATTGAATTATGAACTATTTAATTATTATTTTAATGGATAGATGAACAGCATTAAAATTTTTTGTCCATATAATGAATCCATAAGAATTTTTTTGGCTCTATAATTTATAAAATAAATATTTCAGATTGAAATTTTTTGGCCACTTCAATTGCAAATAGTAAGATTTAATTGATTTTATTGGATCTAGTAGTGGCTGATTTCAGGAGAAACTTTTTTCAACACAAAAAAGAATTTCAAAACAGACCACCTCAATAGATCAAGTTTTTTTTCCACATCACATCTAATGAGATTATACTCTTCATAAGTATGATTTGTCTCTCACTGTCTCAATTTTTTTATACAGTTTTCTATCTTATATGCTATTTTATAATGAACTCAGTAGCTTCAGCATATCAGTTTACTCATTATCCACTTTGCAGCAGAGAGAAAATTTACATTTGTTCCAACACAAAGATTGGAATTTCAATTGAATTTTTAAAAATTAAATTGCTTTCAAATATATTTTTATCACTTGCTAGGAAAAGACCCCTTACCTTTTCTGGATATTTCTGGAGGAGGCAAAAAAGTCCGTTCCAAAAGTAAAGGCTTAAAGTAGTTCTCTCTTTCGATGGCTGAAGGATTTTTCACAGTGAAAACTTCGCCTCTATACTTACTAAAAAGTTTGGATAGCTGAAAGAGAAATACATCACTAATTAATAAAAATAGATTTGCCAAAAATCACAACTTGAAATGAACTGTATAATAGACAGTACAATTATTTTCAAGATTCAGAGAAAGAAGGAGTCTATAATAACAAAAAGATATACTTTAAGGTTAAGAAAAAGTGACAGAAGATAGTTACAAGCTACACATAGAAATTCTAGAGTTCGAATGGCTTCATAGATTTTAACTGAGGCCAGAATTTGAGGAATTGTGTAAATACCTACTATAGGTATAAAAATATCTTTTCGGAATCCTGAATAAACACTTCATTTCAATGCCCTAATGTCAGTTTGCAAGAAAAAATCAATTTGAACTCTTGAATGTACATTACATTTCATAGCTGGATGAGATGACCATCATATTTTAAGCCCATAATGAGAAAATATATTGTACTTAAAGCAATATATTCATGTAAGAATAATATACAAGTATTGGTATAAAAAAAACTTTTTCAACTTGTCTCAGAAGCAACATAGACTACGAGACTTCATTTACAAAGTTCATTCCAAACTGAACTTAAAACATATGCAATTCCGGCTACAAGGTTTACAAGCACTAAGTATCACCAGTTAGTAAAAAAGGACAAAATTTACGAAGGAGTAAAGTGACTACCATACATACATTGTCTGTATAATATGGTCCAATTATTTTCAAAAGGAAAGAAAATAAGAAAAAATGAAGTTTTAATTTGATAGTGAAAATGATCTATGTAAATATTTATACAAATATGTATTACATGAGAAAAATAATATTTAAAAAAATTGGCGGGTATCAAAATGAATTAAAATGATTAAAAAGAGAATACAAATCAGGATTTGACCAGTGCTATTCATTAGTTATTCTAAAGTCTTCATATACCAATACTACCTATAATAATAACTTATTGTAACACTTTTCCACTTGATAAAATTTTGTTTTACGACCGGGTTTCAATGTATTACATCATCATCACGTAACAAAATAAAGTTGTGTGCCATCTTATATACATTTAACATTCTGGAAGGAGGGGAGTGGATGTGGTAGGAAATGAGGGGAGGAAGGGAGAGAGAGGGGGAAAAGAAGGGAGGAACCTAAGATCACGCAACACTACATCAATGATCGCCAAACACATACTAGAGACCAACCACGCCAGTGAATTCAAATTACTAGTGCTACCTGTATTAAATAAAAACAAAAAATTAGATGCACTGGAATAATTGGAAATTGTCCAATGAGTAAAGAACACCCCCCTCCTCAATGACATGCAGTTCACTTCCTCCTCCTCCTCCTCCCTCCTTACCATCAACTTTCGCTTGTAAGCATTGACAGCATGTGACACCCAACCACCCCCTGCGTGTTCCCCCCAGTGTGTGAGTTCAGTGCAGGGTATTCCACCGCCAACGTTCGTTCCCAAAGGGCCCAATCACCTGGCCTGAACTCTAATCCTCAGCCCACATACTGGTGTCGCACCGGCTGCCGATGGGTTATTCATGACTGCCGCCATCCACCCAAGTGGACCAATTTGCGCTTAAAGACTCTTTGTACTGTTTTAAAAGGTAGAAACTATATCCCACTATCCTTTGCAAACGTTTCCCTTCTCTTTTCTCCCCCTTGCTCCACCCTTCTCTTCCACCTTCTATCTCTCTCCCTTCCCTCGTTTCCTACCACATCCACTCCCCTCCTTCCAGAATGTTAAATGACGGCACAGAACTTCATCTTTTTACCTGATGATGATGTAATACATTGAAACCTGGTCGTAGAATAAAATTTAATAAAGTGGAAAAGTGCTATGATCAGTTATTCATTACGTTTGAGTTTCACCACATCATGCCTGAAGCTACTCAATTAGTACCTGTAATAAATCAAGCTATGATTTATGATTTTTGCCAGGAACTGCCTTTGGCTTTACAAAAAAATCTAATTCAGTAGGATCAAAATCATGAGGTTTTAGTACAATGAAGATTTATATTTTTATCATTCTAAAAAGGGAAGAAATTCCTATAATTATACTCAAAGATATATAGTAATTATACAACTTGAAATTTAAAAAAACCTCAAAAAACTTCAACCAAATGGGAGAAATATTCATGACATAATCACTAGCTGCCTTCTGCCAGGCATTATAACAATATTAATAATTAGTTTAAAAAATTAAGGTAAGACAATATCCAAATTGAAGCCTAATATAATATTAACAGAAACTTTTACAATTTTAAAGTAAATAACTATGCACTCACATTATTAGGAAGATGCTCATATTTTGTTTCAGCAGTGGCAAGAAGAAGTAGGCGAGACCCTGGTTCCATATGAAGAAGACGAGAAGTGAAGACAGCTTGCACCGTATCTTGTGCTAAATTCCACCATCTCTCTATATTTGGCATGTATATAATGCCAGGTAAATTCCGCTGTGCTTCCCTGAAAACCTAGAATACATAAAATATAAGAGTTACAAAGAAGTATAATTTATTCAGTAATGTGCAAGTGCCTTGATCCAAAAAAGAACCACTTTAAAGCAACACCATTTTATTAGACATGTAAATCATTTACACACACATGCCATTTTATATATTTTATACTCATAAGGATACTGATTGCATGGTAATGATCGCAATTAAACTCACTTCACAATTAAAAACAATTAGTGGCAGGTAACCCTCAGAATCTATGAGCTTTTTGAAGTAACTGATAAAGTTCTCGGCTGCCGTTGACTCAGAGCTTGCTCCTTCACCATGCATCACAATGCCGTGCATAATGGTTCTTCTTGTGCCATGCACGGCTCCCCTAAAAACTTGTTTGGCCACGGCTGATCCTGGCAATTAGTAGTAGTAGTATTTGGGGAAGGTGACCGACAGCTGAGGTCATTTGCACCATTAGGGATGGACATGAATGGATGAAGGATGGATAGAAAACCGGCGTAGACATTTGCCTACTCTTAAAAAAGGCTCCAAGGGGTCCGCAGCTTAACATCCTATCCAACGGACAGCGTCCTCACACAAAGGGCCCTCTACAAAGCACCTCAAGTAGGGTTCAAGATACCCCTGAAAAATATTCAATACCACCAGCATTCGAACCTGGGCCCTCTTGGTTGAAAGCCAGTATGATAGCCACCGCCCATTTTGATCCCCTACTGACATCTTATTAATGAAGTTGGGGAAAATCACTTTCCCCTTCTCACAAATGATATTCTCCTTAATGGTGTTGCATTGCAATTCCTTTCTATTTATGCATATGAGAAGTAACCTTTCAACATCATTGAGAATATGTAACCATTGCATATCTCCTTAGTCTAGTCCATGTTCTTGAAGAAAAGGCCAATCAGTGATGTTGACCAATTGCTGATACATGAACATCATCAGCCACTCTCACACCTTGTTACTGATTTTCAACGATTTTACTTTTCATTTCTACTGCTATTTTTAGTCTCGTACGGCTTTCTTCTTATGGATATTTCTTCAGGTCATTTCTAAAATTATGCACAAAATATTAATAAACTTGGCAAAAAAGTCACTAATAATATATTTGAACACGAGTTTGTAAAATGTATGAGCACTAGCAACGCTACGATGCTAGCAGAATGAGTGCTAGAAACAAACTGCAGTAGCAGACACTCACTGAATCCAATATTTCCCCTCTCCTTATCTCTTTTTATGCAGAAAGTTGCTCGCTAAGCGAATTGTTTATGGGACCAACATTTTTGCTCATTATGCAAACTACTCACTGTGCAATGTTCCACTGTACAGAGATTTTAATATACACAAAAAGCATGTGTAAATGCATTACTTTTTAATATGAATTTTTGGCAGCCTGTATCTTAAAATAATTGTCACAGTGTAATTACAGTCCTAATGGAAAAGAAAATACTAAGTGTTGAAAGCATTTCATACCCTCAGCATGGGTAAATATTTAACTATACGATGAAATTTTACAAACCTGAATGACAGCTTCCTCAGGAGATCTTCCACACTCCTCATAGAGGGTACAAATGTCTAACACATGGAACCTCATATGATCAATGGAATGTAAGAGTGCTGGAGCAAGGTGAACTGTTTGCCCTTGGAGAGGATCTCCAATAATCAGAAAATGGGATGGGTGTTGACTAGCTAGCTTTGCAGCTATCAACTTCCGCTCATTCTCTTGATCAGTAAAACCATTTTCCCTAGAAATTGAAATTAAGGTGTGAATTTAGATGTACAAAAAAACTAAGTAGCATGTAACAAACGATACATTCTTGAGCAAAGTGAAAATGACAACCTGATGGGTTGACTTGAAAAACAATGCTATGACCCATATTTTATGGCAACTAATGAAACTTGTGCACTCATCAAATACAAAATGATTCTTATTGCTGAAATATGAATTACTAGTGTAAAGTGATTATAAAAACAAGTGATCTGACAAATAAACTACATATTTTTAGCTTGTAATCACAGTTAATACCAGCATGAATCATACACCCATTTGAATACATCTGAATCATACACTGTGATCTTTCAAACTAAATTAAAATTAATTTGTTCTTTATGGTATGCTAAGAGAAAATAGTATTATGTGCACATAATAATCATAAATTAGCCATAATCTCAGCAATAAATTTTATGGTAAAAAAGTGTTATACACACATGCATAAATTAAAGAATGAAACTTCAACATTATTAATATATTTTATTCAGCTTCCTACAAAGGATAAAATAAGTAGCATGGTGAAACAATGTAAAGCCATGATATAAAAAGTCTCTTGGGTCTGGAGAAAATGATTGACTAAATTCAGTCTTCATTAAATCTTATTCCTCAACTTTGAAGCTCTGCCTTTCTGGTGGAGAATGGGGTTAATACTTGGAGAAAAGGGAGGGGAATGATGTGGGATGGACAGACTTTGATTTACCAAATGATGATAAAGAATTTGTTTGAGCAGAGTTCAACACTCAAAAATATATTCTTACAATTACCAAATTACTTCATTAATATAATGAAGAGTCAATTAATGTCAATTAGTAATTGGGATTCAACCATTTAATGTAGGTTTTGGGTGACATAAACCAAACATTTAAACATTTCTTAGCTTTGTCTAAGAAAAACTGACACCCCAAGCCACATTAAACTGTTTTTCAATTTTACATCATTTCTACCTTCAATCATTTCCCCTTCCTCACCCCAACCTCATCTTTTTAACATTCTCTCTTCTATCACATACTTCAATTTTCCTTCTGCAAACAAAATGATTTGCATCTACCTTTCCTGTCTCTTTGGATTTCTTTCAACAACCCTCTTTTCTGCCTAACCATTCCTACAACTTCTTTGATGCTTTTCCTTTCCATCCATAAAATTTTTTCATCCTTCCCCACACCAACTCTCAAAAGCCCCTAATCCATGCTTATCATCTTCCAACCATGATCGTGTGCCTCCTAATTGTATCCTAAGGTCCTCTCTATTAGCATACTCATAACTGCTATGGCATCATGGATGTATCTACTTTTCCTGAGCCCATACTGGTCATCCCCTAAGTAATCAATTGCCCTCCACTACATCACCTTGTTAATGATTCTGGCAATCACTTCATTTTCTTGCAAAGTTAAACCTATTGTTCTATAGGCCCCACAAATGGAATGGTTGCCTTTCCTTTTTTTTAAATAGGAACTAGCAATAATCTCAGGAAATCTTTTAACCTAATTCCTTCATGATATATGATGCTAAGAATTAGCCCACAAAAATCTTTCCTTCCATATCTTTCTAGATTGTTAAGTAGTTCTGTGGGGATGTTAACTATTCGCACAATGCATTTTTTTATGTCCATTCCCCCAATGCCCATTCTATTTCACGATTAAGGATGCCTGGGATTAAGCTATCCCTATCTATGTCACATTCTCTTTCTTTAAGAAAATTGTTTGCCACTCTCATATTTTCATAATTGAGGTTGTTTCCTCAATAGATTTCTTTATGTGGCACCACCACTTAAATGGATTCCCCACTGGGGTCAGATATCTTGGCAGACATCTCACTGAAGAGCAGATGCTGCATGGAATACCTGTTCCATGGCTGGCTCCTACCCTTCCACCCAACAGGCACTGGAGACCCTACTATGAGCAATTATAATTGCTCCAACCTGCACAACTAGGAAGTCAAAAAGAAAAAACAAACCTGCCACCACAGCAATGTTGTAGTTCATGGCGAGGGCTAGAGTGATATACCATATATAATTAACTTCTATGACCTCCTCCAAATGAAAAAAAGGGAATTAAATAACTTACATTGTTATGGCCCAAGGGAAAACATCAAAGAGGGCCTTCCTAAGAGACATCAAAGAGCTCTCCAAGAGAGGCAGGATCACTGCAGAGAGACTGTGAGCAGGGCTTCTGACAGCCCTGTGTGAGGCAGGCACAATCACAGATTTGGCTTCCATAAAGTCACACTTTTGAACCTGTAATTAAGTACTTTCTTTAAGTAAAAAAGAATAATAATGATTATAAGAGAAAATAATTTTCTCAATCCGTCCATCTGTAGGTACCCAAGTACTGGTTGAAATATAGACTAAGCTTTTTTCCCATAAAAAATGTTTATCAACCATTTGCGTAGACACTTTTTCCCCTTCCATTCCTTACCAATACTCTTGTGCCAAGGTTAACAAGTAATAGATTTTAATCCATTAGAACAAATTTTCCTGCAGGACTCCTTTCATTGACACACGGAATATATAACTTACAACTGCACTCATAAATTTTCTTCAGCACTGCTGTGTATTAACTCCTGCGCAAAGGAATGCATACATTAACCAATCCTTGCGGAACATAGTACAATTACTAACATACCCTTCGGAATGATGAAAAATTTATAAAGTTATAATAATATATTTCATCTATATATATAAAGGAGATGTTTGTTTGTATGTATGTAATTTGTTTACTTTTTTGCTGTCATAGAAACAGCATTTTTCCAACTATGCCAGCAGGATACTTTTGCAAGAACACTATTGTATTCAGAATTGCCGAGATATTATACGTGGAATACATCAAGGAAAGTCTTTTGTATAAGAAAAATGGGCAACTTTGATCCTGAGAATAATATTTATTCATGTGACGCATTGGGCCGAGTCCACACAGTCCATCCTAACAACGCCGAATGTTATTTTTTAAGAATGCTTCTACATACCATTAGAGGACCTCGCTCATTTGCAGAATTAAGAACGGTAAACGGAGAAATGTGTGAGACATTCAGAGAAGCTTGCCAGAATTTAGGGTTGCTAGAAGGAGATCAACACTGGGATGACTCATTGCGAGAGGCCAGTTTGATTTCTCTTCCAGGACAAATCCGAATTTTGTTTGCCATCATAATAACCTCCTATAATCCATCTAACCCAAAAAAAAATGTGGGAAAAATATAATGAATCAATGAGTGAGGATATACTGGCTAAAGTTTGAAGGGAAAATCCTACTTTGGATATTACGTTTAACTCCGACATTTTTAATAAAACTTTGATTACTTTGGAGGAAAAGTGTATCACCATGGTTAACAAGACTTAAGTGGAACTCGGTCTTTTTGCACCTGTACAAGATCAACAGGGTGTATTTTATCCAGATTATATACGTGAAACTAGCTACAATGTCTTAGACTTAGAAGCATACATCGCGGATAAAAAGCCACTTCTTAATGAAGATCAGAAATTCGCGTACGAAACAATAATGGATCAAGTAGATAAACAAGAAGGAGGTATCATTTTTCTTGATGCTGCTGGTGGCACGGGAAAAACATTTTTAATTAATTTAGTTCTCGCTGAAATCAGGGTTCATGGAGAAATCGCTCTAGCCGTTGCATCTTCAGGTCAGCGACATTAATGGAAGGAGGAAGAACAGCCCACTCTGCCCTTAAGTTGCCACTTAATATTTCCCGACAAGAAAATCCCACATGTCATATAAATAAAACAAGCGGCCAGGCACAAGTTCTTATAGAATGTAAATTGATAGTATGGGATGAGTGTACGATGGCTATTAAAAAATCTCTTGAGGCCCTCAACGCAGCACTTCAAGATCTTAGAGGAAACTGCAGTTTAATGGGAGGAGCTCCTGTGTGGAGACCTCCGTCAAACTCTGCCTGTCATTCCAAAATCGACTCCAGCCGATGAAATTTATGCCTGTTTAAAACATTCTGTTCTATGGAATCATATCCAAGAAATTAGCCTTAAACAAAACATGCGAATCCTCTTAAGAGATGGGAATGCTCAAAATTTTGCAAATAAACTTTTGGAGATTGGAGAAGATAGATTAGTTATTGAAGCATCTGGTATGATAAAATTGTCATCAGATTTATGTGTATCGGTGAAAACTGTCCGCGATATGATACAAGCAGTCTATCCTAACGTTAATCAAAATTATAAAAATTTAGAATGGTTGCGAGAAAGAGCCATTCTTGCTCCTAAGAACGATGATGTTAATGAAATTAACAAGGAGATACCAGCCATGCTGCCAGGAGACGTTGAGAATATAAATCGGTTGATACCGTAGTGGATGCTGACGAAGCCGTCAATTATCCAACGGAATTCCTAAATTCACTTGATCCAGCTGGATTGCCACACACGCCTTATACTTAAAGTAGGATCTCCAATCATTTTATTGCGAAATTTAGATCCACCAAAACTCTGCAATGGGACACGATTGTGTGTGACAAAATTAATGAAAAATATAATCCAGGCAGTCATTTTAACTGGAAAAGGAAAAGGTGAAATAACTTTTATTCCACGGATACCTCTAATCCCAACTGATCTTCCCTTCAACTTTAAAAGATTACAGTTTCCAGTCCGGGTAGCTTTTTCAATTACCATTAATAAATCACAGGGACAGTCTTTAAAGTTTTGTGGTGTTGATCTAAGATCGCCATGTTTTAGCCACGGGCAACTTTATGTTGCTTGCTCCAGAGTAGGTTCGCCTAAAATTTTATATATTCTTTCTCCTGGATATGAAACAAAAAATGTAGTATATAAACAGGTGTTAAATTAAAAGATTCTTAAATTTGTATGAAGTAGTGTATTATTGTACTTAATAATTTGTTGTTTTTATTTATGTAGTATATTTATATTATTGTTTCTCCCTAACACGTGCAAAGCCGGGTATTCAGCTAGTAATAAATTAAATAAGAGGGTCATCCGGAAAGTAGTACCCGTTCGTGAAATAAAGACACAAAAGTAAATATTAACAAACATAAAAAATTTTATTTGAAAGAGGATACTTTAAACTACTTCTCAACATAATCTCCAAGCAAATTAAGGCATTTGTCATAACGTGTGACAAGTTTCTGTATTCCTGCTGCATAGTCCTTCGCCGCCAGCTCATTGAGATACGCGAGGGACCCATCTTGCACAAATTTTTGCATAATGCAGATGGTGTTTAACAATTTCATGAACAATTGTTCGAGAAACATTGGGAAAATGCTCACAGATGTCATCAATTGTGACGCGCCGATCGTTCCTCACGAATTCGTCAACTGAGCTCACCAGTTGGTCTGTAATGACAGACGGTCTCCCCGAACGCTCATCGTCGTGTGTGTTCCCCCTCCCCATGTTGAAGTTACGACACCACCGCCGAACAGACGACTCGTCCATTACATTGTCTCCATACACCTCCTTTAATTGGCGATGAATATCACATGGGCGAACGTTTCTTGCATTGAGGAATTTAATCACTGCCCTCACTTCACAACTGGCGGCGTTCTCAATTTTTTTAAACATTGTAAACAATCACAGAAACAACACAGGCAATGCTAGCGTCACGCAACTTGGCTCAGAGAAGGCAGACAAGCCACTGAAGCTATCTGACCTCGTCCAGCGGCTACTCGCGTCGTCAGCACTTCATGCGGCACGAACGGGTACTACTTTCCGGATGACCCTCGTATTACCAACGGAGCATCTAAATAAGATTTAATACTTGATTTAAATAAAAAAGATCTTTGAAATATGTTCATTGAGCTGAGGATTGAGTTAACAATTGGTGAAAGTAGAAGCATCGACTTCGAGACTGCAACTCAGCAGAAAGTATCAGAGTTGAACAAACTTCTATTAGGATATAATATAGGATATAATTCTACAGCATATCCCATAGAGAACAATGTCATACAGGATTGTGGAGCTAACAAAGATTTAGAAAACAAAAAAAAATTGGGAAAACGTGCTCGGCCTCCGCCAATCAGAAGGGACCCAACATGACCACCGAGGATATATAAACCGGCACCTTCAGACTGACATCATCGGCCCTGATGACGATGGAAAAGGATTTCATCGAAACGTCGGCAGCGATGGAGATGGAGGAGATTACCCGGATGAAATCCCGAGAAGAATTCACTGCCATCATCCGCCGGGAGAAATTGAAGTCCTACATAACAAAGATTTACTTTTTTAATAATCACAAATGCCGATGAAGTGAGAATCTTCAACCACTATACCAACAATCTGGTATATCAAAGAGTCCTGAGTGCTTCAAATATGCAAAAATGTTGCCCGCTAGATACATGGAAAATTTCAAAGCATGGCTCACCGAAATACTTTAGGATAAGCTATTACATCATGAGCTTAGAAGAAAATTAAGGAATTACAATACATAATTGCTGAAGGAAAGCAGGATTTTAGGTTGACAGCAATGAAGTAATTCCAGTTGAAGTTATTTATGATGATGATATTATAGATGACTTGCGTGCGTGTGTGTATGTATATGTGTATATATATGCTATATATATAACCTTTGTCTGAAAAACAAGTACAATTCAATGAATTTTTCTGAACAATATCTTCATAAACAATATGCCAAGAGCATCAAACTTTATAACCAATAATTTACAACACTTAATGCCAGACTTATTTAAATGGAACTGGAATGACGTTTGTTGCTGAAAATATTATGATTTCACCTGTTCACAGTGAATATTCAGCATAAAAATTTAGTGCAGAAACTACAGGTAATTAACAATTATTAATCATGTGAAATGTTTCATCAGAGCGAATTAAATTAATGAAGAGTAAAAACTAGGAAATTCAGACAAGATACAAGGAATACTTCTGAAAAGTATACAAAAGAAAATTTGATCAACATGACATTTAAGTTCAATATATCGAGAATACCTCAATTTGTTTCTTTTTTTAAACCTTCTCCACAATTACAATTTATAATTAGCACTACTGTAAATAGGATATAAAAATGGAGCACCAATCTCTGAAAGCACTTACATATTAGAAGCTTGAGTGAGTAACCAGTATTCCCAATTAACAAGAAAAAAATATTGGAGCCGAGTTGAGAGGATTCCATCTTACAGATGAATAGATTTTTGTTTACCTGCACAGCACTAGAATCAAGTAACAACTTCTGACTGGATCTGTAAATCTGGGGATATTTCCTTTGTAGTGCTTGAATTACAGCTTCAGAACATAAGGCCCTTAAGTCAGAGCCACAATACCCTGTAGAACCTTCAGCCAAGTATGACATAAGATTGTGAGCAGGAGGCTGTGTCCATTTACTAACATGGATCTTCAAGATCTCTTGCCGTTCCTGAAAAGAAAAGTGTTTCAAAAGTAGATCAAATTGTCCCTTCTCTATTAGCAAATAGAGATTTATATTCAATCACAGGCATTAACATTCTAGGCATTTGAATGAACCATGCTAGGAATCTAAACTGGTATCAATGAATCTAAGTCAAGCTTTAACACCTAAAGAATCCATTTGATTGGGTTAACATAAGGTTGAGGGATAACTGATACAAGTTTAAAAAGAAAATAACATTTGAACACTTTGTGAGTTGTGAATACATGAACCAAATAATTAACAGTTGATGTCAAAGAAGAGCCAAAAGAAATAAAGCCTAAAACAATAAACTTGAGAAGATGATTAACCCACCTTACGAGCTGGAAGAGGGAAATAAAGTTCACGGTCAAAACGACCTGGACGACGTAAAGCAGGATCTATAGCATCAATCCTGTTTGTTGCCCCAATGACCACAACCTCACCACGGTTGTCAAGACCATCCATTAATGCAAGCAAAGTGCTAACAATGCTAGCGTGGATCTGATCCTGACGTGACGATCGCACTGGGGCAAGGCCATCTAACTCATCAAAGAATATGATGGAAGGGCGCATTTGGTATGCCTGAAAAGTCAAAAATAGGTGCATTCATGCCAAGTTTAAATAAATCACAAGTCGTAACTAAGTTTTATGCAAGGACAACTATATCTAGAATTTGAAAACAGCCTCATAATAAACAAATGACATGATTTGTGAAACTATTCATAATGCCAGAAAATATAATTAGACAAATGTAATTCAAACAAGACCAAGCAATATTGTGATAAACATATTTACACCTTCAAAGTCTGAGCACAGTAAATATTTAAATTTCAAATACAAATGCGTATATTTCACACAGTCATAATATAGTACTCCCCGATGAGTTCACTGCCGTAATTTGGTAACAAAATGACACTGGGCTCTGAATATGAGAAATTTACAAATGTGATTAAATGGACAGTAAAAACCTCATTATTTCATCACTTCAATATCCAAGTTCAAGAAGAACATTTAAAAATTAAAACTTCCTTATTTTCTATTCATAAAATACTAAGAAACCTAAAAATTTTAATTTTTCCTGCACATTTTCTCTGTGCATTTGCCACTGCGAGCTTTCAGGAAAACAATAAAACAATGAATGCCTATTGATTGGTGTGAATTAGTTAACTGTGGTTTTTCATTCACTTGCCAAAACCTGCAAATCGGAGCAAATACTTTTTCAGAGCATTTTTTAAGTATTTTTTCCAATTATTTTCTTTAGCTTATTGAGCTGAGATTCTGGGTCATCAGCATGCAGAGAAGGTACAATTTGTTTAGTCCGCACCTCACCAGCACTTCAATATTTCCTATGAGCATTCTCTACAATAATATTGGTATATTATTATATGTTCGAATTTTAGTTATTGCTTCACCTTTTGATTACACAGTCTAAACGGTTTGAACAAGATATTTAATATATCACATACATTATATTAACATGGTAGATAATAATAACAAGAATTAAAATGATAGATAAACATGAAACTTAAAAAAAAAGCATGAATGGTCTTTCTACCAGTCAATACTCTTCATTTATCTCCTCAAATTGATGTCTTGAAAATTAATAATTTACTCAAAGGAAATTTAGATTTGGACTGGGCCTGTGCTAGTTGTAATTATGACTATGGTCCAGTTTCTTATGTCCAGTAAACTTAGCCTAGCTCATCTATTATTCTCTATGAACTATATACCTCTTTGCAATGGAAAAAAGACATGAACAACAAAGAATTTTCTATAGAATCGCTGGATAAGAAAACAACAGTATGCTCTATTTAGATTCAAGCCATTAGTCTCTCTCTTATTTTTACCCTAACCATGCAAGTGGGTGAGTTTTAAAGAAAAATTAAAACACTTTTTCCTGCAATTTACACTTTTTTGTCACTTGAAAGGTTAAAGTACTGGCTTTGAATGGCAATGTGGCTATATTTCTAATTACCAGTATCAAAAAGCATGCAAGACCTCATAATTTAGGTTGTCAGTACTCCCAACTTTATATTACATGATTTCAAATTATGAAGACTCAAAAGACAAAGTTTTACTATATTTTGGCTTTAAAATACTGTCTCCCTTTGGTTGATAATATTAATTTCTCAAGTGAAAACTGACAATATGGGAAATATTCATTATGTCTATATTCATTCTAAGGGAATTATGGGATTAATTTGTTTCTTAATAACATTAGCATTTCTTATTCCATGGTTACCTTTCAATGAATAACAATAATAACCAAAGCAATTAAAATTAATTGAAACATATGATGCATAACATATTAAATGCTAAATAAAAATTCAAAACAACTTATGATGACAAGAAAATTCAGCATTAATTTGTGAGAATAAATGTGACAATGATAATAGAAATGATGGGATTCATTGAATCAGCTGGGAGTAGCAGATTCAACAAGAACACAAATATTTATGTATTGGATATCTCATAAGGGAGCCCTTCAAATACATTTTATCTCAAATGGAAGAGCCACACTATGACTTCACAAAAGTAGAAACATCGTCAAATATAATAATTACCTGCTCAAACAGTAGCCTTAGTTGACGCTCTGATTCACCCACCCACTTGGAAAGGCAATCTGCACCCTTCCGCATGAAGAATGCCACCCTGCGATCACCTTGACTACATTCATTCGCAAGGGCACGTGCTATTAAAGTTTTTCCAGTACCTTAAAAGTAGAGAAGGTGGCTGGTAAAGCTAGAGCACAAACACGGTAACTTAGCCATATTCATGACTGAAAGAAACTGCACTAGTTTAACAGAGAGAACATATTACCTGGAGGACCATGAAATAATACACCCTTTGGAGGTTGGATGTTAAACTTCTCAAATATCTCCTTGTAAAGCATTGGAAAAACAACAATTTCCTTGAGGCAGCGTATGTGAGTTTCAAGGCCACCAACATGCTCAAAACGTACACTGGTGTCAAGTATCATGGGATCCACATCTGCAGGTGCCTTCTTTGAACCTACGCCACCAACTCCAACCCCTTGACTTCTTCCAAGTGAGGCATAATTTAGAGGCATACACCTAAAATATGTTCAAAATGAAATGTCAAGCCGATTTCAAACTACTTGAGTTGCATGCGAGTCTGACAGTATGAGATCTAAAAACTTTATTTTTTAAGGATAGCACTTTTATTCTAACGGAATTAAGACTAATACCAAAACTACGAATAGCCAAAAACCATATTCGTAGAAGAAAATATTGATTTAAAAAAATAATCAAAATGCTATTGAATTGAATCTTATTTGACTTAAAATGTAGAAATGTCAAAGCGTAAAATTTATTCAGCTTGACCGGGATTCAAACTTGGATCCCTCAAGGTACAACAAGAGTGCTTTAACCAGTTTAGCTACTGCTTGTCACTTCGAAATTTCTGCATTTTACTGCGCAGTAGCAAATGACTCCATTAAAAAGTACTGTCGCAGCAAATCCTGCAGTTCTTTGAGTTTAATTGGCTGAAGTAATTATAGAATCTTAATTTCTAAAAGACATAAATGAAATTCTAAATGTGAGAGGAAACCAAGAAATCATGCATTATGGATCCAATACAATATTAACACTTAACTGACACCCTTTAAATCTAATCATTACAGGTAATACCAAATCTGCCATGATAAAAGCCAACAACAGATTTAAGCACTCCCCTGACAAAGTTCCATCATATTTGGGAAAAAAGTAAATTCTGAAGAGTTTGTGTTGAAGTATTGTTGCCATTTTTCAATCACCTACCATATAATAACCTTCCTTCCTCATAGATACTACGAATCAGCCCATGTAGCCTCTTCCTCCCACATTTTCCTAAACCTTTTAGTAGTTCCGCTGCAATGTTATCCAACCCCACGGCCTTATTTAGTTTCATCTCCCTTAATGCCCTTTCTATCTCATCGTTGAGTATGCCTGGACCTAAGCTATCTTCCTCTACGTCATGTTCCTTTTCTATGTCTAACTTTGTTGGTCGAAGTTCTTTACTATACAGTTCTTCTGTATATTCCTTCCATCTCTCTTGGATCTTTCCTGTGTCAACTATTATCTTATCCACCTTATCTCTAACTGTTATCATAGATCTTCCTTTCTTACTTCCCGATAAGGATTTCACTTTGCTGTACAGCGCACTCATTTCACCCTTCCTCTGCAAACTTTCAATATCCTCACATTGCGTCTTCCACCATGCTTCTTTTGCTTTATTTGTTGCCCCCCTCAATTTACTATTTAACTCTTTGTACTTCATTTTGCCTAACTATGTGTTTACATTCTTCCATGTTCTTCTCTCATCCATCTTTGCCATCATCTCATCTGTAATCCACGGTTTCCTGGTCCTTTCTCCGTTAACGGTTCCTATAGAGAATTTTGTGGCTTTCGATATCCCTTTCTTGATACATTCCCATTTGTTTAATTAACAAACAATATTTAAACAGAACCTGGAAACTGGATAAAAATATCAAGTTGCCAAAATAAACTTTATAGAAAATTATTTTTAAGTTAATTAAAAATAATGCTAATCTTCATTTTTTATGATACTGATCCAACAAAATGGAAACATTTTACTAAGGCTTGAACATGAGCTAGTGACCGAGTTTTCCATTTTGAATGACAAAAACTTCATTTCAATTTGGCAACTATGATATTTAATTGATAATTATCTCTTTGCTTAAATGAAAATAAACAGATATCTTTACCTTCCTATTAATATACGAGTGCATTACACTTTTTTCTCTAAATATTACTTTGTTAACATATTCACTGAATTCCTTTTCGGCAATTGTAATTATTATTTAATAATAACAAAATGAATATCAACTGTTTCAAGTATTTATGAAAGACAACATGTATTTAGGAGACATTCTTCACAAAGAAATTAATTCGGAGTGAAGACTCTGATTACACAATCCTTTTATTTTCTGAACTAAAAGGCCACTACTGATTGAAAATCATACCGATTGCGAGGGTGTGTACCACCACGACCCCTGTCCCCTCGATCTGTTGCACTTGATGAAGATGAGGACGATGAGTCCGAGTCTTCCTCTGGACCCTTACGCCAACGATGATGGCGGTAATGTCTCCTGGAGTGACGTTTGCGACGAATACGACCACTAGGTGTACTTGCAGCAGTTCGGATGAGGTTAGCAGCTTCTCTATACATACTGCGCGTGCGAGGTGGTTCTGAGAAAGTAGAGAACAACATGTTATGTACTAAAGACAGAGCGGAACATCAAAAATCAAATTTCAGGAACACTTTTGGACTGGTAAAAATCGGAAAAAGATAATCAAACATTACAGTAAAATGGATGAAGAGGGTTTAAAATTCATTTGAGTGATGCCTTTCTCTGATTGGCTGGAATAGGTAGTAGTGTCAATGATGTGGGAAATTCTTTAAATTCCCAAAGGTTGAACTGTTTTGTTCCCCTTTAACTTAAGAAGAATAATTTGGACCCTTTAAAAAGCATTTGTCGTCTCAGGCGTAACTTTATTTATTTATTTATTCAGTATACTACCTTGATCAAAAATTTCCCGGAATTTATTCAGAAAATTAAAAATACAAGTTTATTCATCTAAATCTATATTGTCCCCTTCAAAGTAATCCCCATCGACTGCAACACACTTATGCCAGCGCTTGATCCAATCCTCGAAACATTTTTTATATTCGGTTTTCGGTATGTCCATCAGTGCTTCCTGCGATTTTTCCATTACTTCCTCTCGGCTGCTAAAACGCGTTCCCCGTAATGGTTTTTTAACTCGATTGAACAGAAAGAAGTCACAGGGAGCCAAATCAGGTGAATTCGGTGGCTGTTGGATGGTATTTGTTGCATTTTTCGTCAAAAAATTACGAATAATGATAGCACTGTGCGACGGTGCGTTATCATGGTGCAAAATCCACGAGTTTTCTGCCCACATTTCTGGTCTCTTTCGGCGAATTGCTTCACGCAAACGTCTCATAACGCCCAAATAATACTCTTTGTTTACTGTCTGGCCTTCTGGCAAAAATTCATGATGCACTACACCGTTGTAATCCATGAAAACCGTCAGCATTGCCTTCTTTTTTGACTGAAAACGACGTGGTTTTTTTGGTCTCGGCTCATTTGGTGAACGCCATTCACTTGCCTGATGTCTGGATTGCGTGTCGTACTCATAAACCCACGTCTCGTCTCCAGTAATGATCCTTTTGATGAATGTGGGATCGGATTCAGCCTCGCAAATCATGTCTTTTGCGACGTCAACACGGTCTCTTTTTTGCATGAAATTGAGGTCTTTTGGCACCAACTTTGCTGCTTCTCGACGGAAACCCAAATCATTAACCACAATGTCTTGGGCGGATCCATAGGCAATTTTCAAGTCCTCCGCTATTTCTCTGATGGTTAATTTGCGGTTATTGACCAACATTTCTTTTACTTTATCAATTTTTTCACCGACTTTCGATGTCGATGGTCTGCCACTGCGTTCATCATCTTCGATTGACTCACGACCACTTCTGAACCGCTCGTGCCACTGGTAAACGACCGTTTTTTTTAGAGGATCGTTGCCGAAACACTTTTCCAACATTTCCAACGTCCGTGCGCCACTAAATCCGTTTTTTACGCAAAATTTAATACAAGTTCGTTGTTGCAAATTTAAATCCATTTCTGCAATTGTAAAAAATCGCCAACACACACAGAGATAGATGTACTCTTGGCTACGTAACTTTTGCAAATGTCAAGTTATGACACTAAGATTTAAAGGGAATATCAACAACAGATGTACCAATTTAACAAAAAAAAACAGAACTCAAATCGGAACGATGGGAGCGGCACACGGTGGTTATTCCGGGAACTTTTTGATCAAGGTAGTAAGTCATGGGATATAAGTCAGTCAGTGTTATGGGCATGCAATAGAATTGCTTTTCTAAAATGCAGAAATTCAGTTGTTTCCCAGGACATCCCAGGACTGCGAAGCAGTATTAATAGTTTTCAAAGTGAGGAACCATATGACATAGATGGGGAACTAATAAGGCATTTAGGTAAGGGATTGGTTTATTTCATCATAGTCTTGTTTATTGATTTCCAAGGACCAGTATGCTTGACATGACTCATGAGTAAAATAATGCTACACCTAACAGGAGATTACATAAGAGACTTCCAGAAAGAGAAAAATTGGTTAGGGAGTGAACAGCAAAGTTTTAGTAAAAATCTTACTGATAAAAGCGAATTTACCAAAGTATGTCAACACGGTGTGTCAAGACCTATCAGATTGCAAACAATCAATGGCAAAAAAGCTGATACAATTTCAATTGATTTTTCAAAACCCCTCAGATCAGAAATAATCAGAAAATTGACGATCAACATCTAAAAAATTGGAAAAGATAATTATTGAGAAAAGAATTGTGTGCTAGATTAAATACTTTTTATTAAAGAACTCAATGAAGAAAAGTAGGCCTTGTATCACAGCTAGTTTAATACAAGGATGTGTCCTGGAAACACCATTGTTCTGAATAAAACAATGATATACAAAATAAACATAAATAGTCGCATCAGACTGTGTGCAAATAATTGCATTCTTTAAAAGACGATTGAGAACAATTATAATGACCATTTCTCTAGAGAATGATTTTTATTAGATTTTAAAAGGTTCAAAATATTACATAAACCTAATTTTTCGTTTAAGGAAATATACTTTCAAAACAACTGTTAGTACTTGGGGATAATTTGGAATAAAAAAATGCACTGGGCTGCAGATAGACAATGTTATGACCAAGGCATTCCATTGTTTTATGAGATGCTCAAGGGACACAAAGGAGTTGAAGCACAAAATATTTATCAGATCAATCATAGAATATGGCTCAGGTCTCTAGGATTCATATTTTTCATGCCACATGAAAACAATTGAAATACAGCAAAACCCCTTACTTGCTCTCTCCTAGGGGCCCCAAAATAGAATAAAATATGGAAAAATACAAATTACAGGAAAAAGAGAATTTTCAATTTTACATATTTAATTACTGAAGTCATTGGCTATAGTATCATTATCATCACAAATATTTTCAATTGGAATTTATTCATCACAATCAATATAAAATCTGGCCTTGCTAAAGCAGTTATGCATTGAAAAACCCTTAACCTGCTTCCAAGCCCATGATATGTAGTGTAAGGTATCCAGTACGAAGTCAGTTCAAAAAGTACCCGAACGTTTTAAATGTGCCATGCCTCCAAATGGTTATTTTTTAATCTGCTTGATTTTAATAGAGCAAACCAGTGCAGAGTGCCATTAGTGATGGAAATTGGAACTACATAAACTCATAATATCAGTCTGCCAGGATTCATGCTATGAGGTGAATACCTTGTCTGACTAGGAGTTAGCTACATAATTTATACATTGTTAGAACATTGAGGGAGATGATTCATATCGCACATAAATTGAAAATATGAGGAATGAAAATAACCTCGACCCAAATATGATGGATCATGAATAAAGAAAGAATGGGTGGGGCTGACAACTGGAATAATTAGTATCACCTTGATGCAACAGTTATAACAGCGATAGGCTCCTGGATAATAAAAAGCATTGCAACTTGCTTTGCCTTATCAAATGTTATCCCGATTGACATTGGAAAGGCAAGGCGAACAAAGAACATTCTTAATTAAGGGCAAAATAAAAATTTTGAAACAAGTTTATTCTTATGCTGGAATTTGTGTTGATCTGGTGAAATACTTATGGCTTCTACATTGAATACTTAAGTGAAAAATTGTGATTTGATTCAGAAACAAGTACACCAGTGCAGACCTTTGTCTAAAAAGAGAAAATATATCAAGAATTCCAAGTTTGAATTACTGAAAGAGTGGTTTTAAAGTTATAGATCGTCAAATATCCCTGTGAATGTTATCATCATACGAGGAAAAAGTGTTGCACATTCTCACAATGATTGGGAATTGAATATTTTACTGCGTCCCATTGTTGGTTGGATAGGTTTAAAAATATGCAACATATTGTACACAAGGCTGTGTATGGTGGAAGCAGAAATGTTGACATGAAGACTGCACCTTGTTGGAAAGTGTCAGAATTGAATAAACTTCTTGAAGGCTACAGCCCAAAAGATGACTCTATTTGTCAGGTGCTAGCTAAAATAATTCAAACAAAAAGTATTGATAAACATCTTAAGCTATTAGTACTTTAGCATGAATGCTGTAAGCAACCACCAAAATTTCATAAATATTTGCCATATTTGTTGTGCATTGAGGTAAAAGGTCTAAAATTCTTATGTGAATAGTGAGCATTTTGAATAATGCATTATTCCTGGTATTCCAGCCGACTACTTGTGCTTTCCATTTCTATGAAAAGATAGGAGAGGCAATTAGGATAATGATTGGTGCCATTTCACCCTCATAGAAAATATTTTGAAAAGGGCATTTTACAAAAATAAGATACCTCATATAGCAAAATAAACCAGTTATGTACTTCTCTGAAGTAATCTGACAAGAGACTTTGATTCATAAAAGATCTGATAACTGAAATTGAGAATATGGCGATCAGCTTCCATATTCATTTAAAAAATCTCAAAAACTGTTGAATACTATTGGTCACTTACATTAGCATTGTTACATGAAAATGGATATGATTTTTGGGAATTGTTTCTCTCTTTCTCTACAAATAGTTGGAAAACTTGCAAAAAGAATGCAGGATTACTGAAATAACCATTTCAAACCAAATTTTCAACTGTGTAACATAAAACCAAGAACAAGTTCTAAGGATGCTGGATTGCAATGGAATAAAAAACTCGAGCGAGGAACTGGGAAATGAAGCGAGATAACTAACCAACGCTGACTTGGAATCTCTCCACTCTAGGTTTGTTCTGGCGCAGACGATACTTGATAGAGCGAGTCCGACCCCTTCCCCGGCAGCCTCTTCCGAGCTCATCCTCAACACCTTCACCATCTTGCTGCCCTTCTTGCTCATCTGACGTGTTCTCAAAGGCTTCATCATCATCACTCGTGGAATCCTCTCCTTGGGAGTCTGGTCCACTGCCATCTAAAGTATATGGATATTTTCAAGATTTATTAATAAACACTACACTCATGCAGCCATTTCTATGATTCCACAGCTACTTATCCCAAGTAAAAAACAAATTAATACTCCCACACGGGGGACCAAATTGTATTTAGTTCCAACCAAATTTAACTTTCATGGTTTAGAAGGCAAATACTTTATATCAATTGAGTGGGTCAAATAAACATATAACAAGAATATAAATATAATATATGAATACACTGCACATAATATACAAATAGCCAAAGCTGCAGGGTGGGTGGGAGCTAACAAAATCCAATGCTGAAATTATAGCTAAATTATTATTGAAATTGTATACGTATATTTACCAATTTTTCCATGAGATTTCCTTTGCTTGGATTGAAATGTCATTTGCTTAGGTGGACGTCTGTGTCTCTTAACTCTGGTATACATGTCCTCATAAAACTGTGGAAAGATGAAACATTACATGAAAATGGTAGCAGATTATGAATAAAAAACAAGATATAATCAATAATCCTTAAGGGGCAAAAACACTTATCTAAAAGAATGCTCACTAATCAACAGGTAAAATGGGGATAAAATGAAAATCTAAGACTGCACACTAAAAGCCAGTCATGGGTCTATTGTTTGGTTAAATTTTTATAAAAATTAATTCATTTATATAGGATAATGCAAACAGAAACTTTTTTTGATTAAAAAAAATAGATTCGATTAAAATTCTGCTGTTTTCCACATACCGTGCTTGCTCGATTGGATGCCGACTTCGAATGCAAGCCGGGTATTTTTTCGTGTCTCTTAAAAAGAAAAAATATTATTCATACAAATGGGATGCACTAAATATGTGTCAGTAATATGTATCATTTGATACATCATACTCACTTATATATGATAAAGACATGACAATATACATACTAAATATACAAATTACCTAATTCCATCTGCCCAATACAAATTCTTAGCCATATTATTTACATTGTGTAGTCACTTCAAATTGCTCTCATTGCACATTAATTTGCATGTACTTTTAGAAATGAAACTAAATAATAGTTACTCATTACTTTATTAAATGAAAGTACAAGGAATTGGGAAATTATGATAGTGTACCTCAAAATCAGGCTACTGCAGTCATTAGAACAAATATGACTTTTCTGGTAAATAATGCCAAGATATATCTAAGCTAATGCTGAGAATGTGTCCAGAAGGGAGGGCATTTACAACCTTTCTTGTATAATAATGATCGGAATCTCATTTTTAAAACTGACGACTTCCTGGGCATGAAAAACATTACAATGATCACATAAATGCAATTTGTTATGGAAATAAATATGCAATTTGAAAGCAAATACCATAATATACAAGCATAAATATTTGTGATTCAAGATTTCAGGACTAATATTCTAAAGTAAAACTGCACTAATCCCTTAATACAAATATACCATCTAGGGCATCACACCATATTATTACTGCTTTAATCAAGAGTAAACTATGTCCTCTCCTTGTTTAATATTAATTTTCAAAAAATCAATCAAAGGACATTACATTACAGAGCCTCATAAATCAATTTTCATAAAGTTATGCTCCACTGACCAGTTAAATATTTTTTTCAATTCTGACCCATTTCAAGTTTCAACTTCTATGTCATGTAAAATCAAAGCAATTAAGAAAATATAGCAATAGCATAATAAAAAATATAGCACTGCTATATTATATATAGCAGTGCTGATAACATCCATATTGGCAACAGCTTGACCATCCCTTATCACAAGAATTGCCACTGACATTTAGGTTTCCTCATTCATTTACTTTTAGTCTTCGACTTACATGAACTAAATATAAATTTGAATACAGTCAAAAACTATAGGTCTTTAGATGAATGAAAATAACAGATTAAGTATCTGCTAATTCAATGAGTCAAATGAATGAAATATTTAATCAACCACAACATAAATATATTTAAACAATTAGGAAAATTATCAAACCATGAATTATCTTCTCTCGATTAATTAATGGCTACCAAAAGATGCCTAGTTGTGGTTTTGAAAGATATAAGTTAAGTGCAATCAATGAAAAGTGTAATTTTTTAATTGGCACGCTTTTCACAAATGCTTACACATTCCAGCTAAAATTATCGCCACTAGACAGACACACACCAGAATAATAAAATATGGACATCTTATCTTAATTCTCCACCAAAATGAAGTTTGTCTCAAGGCACAGTGAACCACTGTTATCTATCAACTGACAACTTTAAAATACTTTTATTGATCAGAGTTAGAGAATAGTGACAAATTAACGTATGTTCAATTGCACAGGCATCTATACAAGGGAGATAATCACAACTATAATATTTATTTCATTTGTAAAAATTTTCCAATGAATGATCCAACTCAAACGTATTGTCTTCTCCTCCTTTTCACTTGCCTTTCAACTATCTTTTTATATGTCTGGATGCAACCTTCATTTCTAAATTAACCCTTTTTTGGTCATTCTAAATCCTAATATATTAATTAATAAGCACACTGGCAGATTTGCAAACAAATGAACATTCATTTTTAAATTTTAATGCTCAATATAAGTAATTTAAACCTCTTTTGATAATTAAAAATGACTTGTTTGATACTATACCTGAAACACCAAAAAACAGATGGCATTGCGTGACAATTAAAATGGGATTTTGCGGTATCGGGTATTTTGGGATATTGTGGAAGTATGATTAGACATGACATTAAGTATGGCTTGCACATGCCTTAAGGTATTTGCATATTAGTTATAATGGTAATTAAGCAACTGAATGAATCATCTACTAAAGGCATATATTATTTTACCATTCAATTACTTTCTAGTAACTACATATGAATTCTTTACAGCTATATGTGAATCAACTAGAGCCAAGTCCTACCAATACTCTAACCAGTACATGTATGTTATGTTGAGGTATACTACCCAATCAAATAATCAAGAATTAACTACATACTACTTGGAATATATATACCAACAGGAATTTAAACCCTGCTGCAATAATTTCAGACATTCTAACAGCTACGCTAATGGCAACTAATGAAGTGAAAGGAGTTAACATTCTCACATCATCTGAGTTTGGTTCCATGATTGATGCTTTCTTCTGTTTTTCCTGGCCATCCTTGGCACCATCACTTGCACACTCCTCCCTATCAACTTTTCTTTCCTCCCTTGTTACTTGGCGATCTTCAAACATAGGGTAACCACGAAGTTTCTGAGTACCAAGAATCCAACTTGTATTGAAATTATCATATAGCAATTTCCTTCGACGAGTACTCCTCCTCACTCCTATGAACACAAAAATCCATATAACCATTATATTTAGGCAAATGTGATTCAAATAACCATCATTGAAGTATATGAAACATTAAATACCAAAGTGCATTACATGAAACTGCGATAAAGTGGAATTTCAAGACAAAGATGGTATACTTAACTTGCTCTTAACATGACTTGGATGATGAGTGTATGTCTGCCAAGCATTTGGGAGCATTTTACATATTATGAAAGAACATCGGTAAGGTAAGAAGGACACGCTGCTATCGCATTTTCCCATCGATTATGTATAGCACGCACCCAGAACTTTGTAGTTATCATGAATTTGTATAGATACTGTACGCCCAAGGTTTCATAGTTATCTTGAACGTGTAGAGATGCTGAGATGGTAACAACCAATTAATACATGAAATCATAATTGCCTGGGGTTATATCTACCGTAAGTAAACAGAAGATGAGACCCACGTGATTGAAATCAATTCCAAACAACAGAAGGATCAAAAAATAAACAATATTTACAGGCCAACACAATATGTCGCCTTATTGCTTTTCGCTATGATTCATAAGTCGAAACCAGACATAGGTTTGTGTGCCCTTTCATTTGCTATATAAATTAAATTTCATCAAATCAAATATACAAAAATAATATAATGAATGAAATAGAATTTTGTTGCTTTGTTAGCTTTACTTCACTTTGTTAGTACCGGCAATCAGCTGTTGTAGACACACTCCAAGTTCTATGAAAGTGTCGCCTACTTGGTAATTGTTTCAAACCTGAATTGAGCTAAGCTTTTGTAATTTAGAATTTTCTCAAGAAAATTACCCATGGAGAAGAAAATTGTATACAGCGATGTTAAAGCTAGAGTTAATCAATTTCGCGAAAGAAAAAAGAAATCCATAGGCTGCCAGGATTTATCCCATAATAAATCTTTTATATTAAAGTTACATTCTAGTTGGGAAAAGTGGATGATGTCTGGTAAGAAAGACTACACACCAATGGGAAGGATTAAAAGTGTCTTATGAAGAAATAAGCCAGTGGATCCTGGAAATTTGGCAGAGTGTCAGAGTGACTCGGGTAAAAAATGTATTTGAAAAAGCTTTAGGCAATATTGCAACGCCAGTGCTAAAAGATGAGGAAGAGTTAACTTTGGAGAGTGAACTCGGTGATGTGCCTGAAGCAATAATAAATGCACTTACCTCATTTAATCGTGATTCAGGCGACCAATTTCTTGGATTCGAGTGATCTACCTATCCTATCATATATTTATACGTACATGGATAAAATGTGACATACCCTACTTATATGTGAAGTGCTATGTATTAGAATAAAGAAGTACTACGTATTAAAAGATCTGTATAAAATAGTATGCGATTAGAAAGGCATGCTTCCAGACTAATTTATTTTTGCGAGAATTTTCTTTAAATTATCGTGGACCTAGGTATGTAAATGTTTTGGTTTTTTCAAAATTCATTACATAACGCGCATCATCATTTTTTTCAATCATATGAACATTTTTGTACAAAAAACGGACGCATTATCGATGGTAATATACGGTATTTATAAAACCACTCAATAGTGATGCATTCAATGCTCTTCTGCTTTAAATGACAACTTATTTTGATTAGAACAACAACAGTAGAAATTGAGAGTTAACAAGGCTAAAAACAGTACACATCTATTTGTGTTAGTGTTTATTTTTAGCGTTTAACCCATCTGCTGTCATTGAATCCTTTTTGATCTAACAATGACCAGTACCCGCAGACTTTTTTCATAAATTAAGAGCAAATTTCCTTATGAGACCTTATATAAAGTGCAACATAAAAAAGTTAAGCTTAACTTTTGATTATTTCTGCATGAACTTACCCTCTGCCTCATGGCTATCCTCCTCATCAGCACCCTCCTCCACTTCTTCCTCTTCCTCATCCACCTCCTCTTCCCCATCATCGTCTCCCTCATCCCCTGCTCCCTCACAGTCAGCCTCTTCTTCCTCTTCCACAACAGGCCTCCTGCTCGAGCGCCTTTCACGCTCTTCAACGTGGCCATTGGCCATGGAGCTCCTCTGCGCTGAGAGCCCATTGGAGGATGTAAGGTCTAGCCTTGTTGACCTGAGAGACCGCCTCACGTGGTCACTAACCTCAAGCATCTGGGTGGTTCTCCTCTGTGGCCGAAGTGATCCCATCATTGAATGCGGGCGTGAGCTCCTGCGGGGACTTGAAACATGCCTCACCGATCTATGAGTTCGACGGGACCTGGATGTGTAGATTTGATCATCATCATCAAGCCCCAACTGAACCAGTTCCTCTTCATATAGGGTGTCTTGATCTCGTATACCTTGCCGGGACCGGCAACTACGGTAGAGTCTTGCCGCTTCTGGAAACAATGTAAAAACTTGGGGTGGAAATACAGTCAACACCATAGTGCACAATACAATCCATTTGTGATAAGTCTTGATGTCATAGGTGACGTAACAGCTGGAGAGATGAAAATTTTGAGGGACACGTGTAAGGTATTGCAGTCACTCATTTTGGCTCAGGCAAGTCCAAACATAGAATGCTGCCCATCAAAAGGAATGCAACCAGCAGGCACATAAGCAGAAATAAACTTTAGCCTACTAAGATGGAAATTCCATATACATTTTCCAGGCTGCTGTTTTCACATGTCTTCCCTCAGAGCCATCATCACCTCACCTATTATCTGAGATGGACTAGATACACCTGCACAGTAATGCCAGCCTAGTTACCGCAAGTGGACTATACCATGTATACTGTGAGGCTAGACATAAACAACTGCTTAGCACATCTCCTCAAGTGGCAAGGAAAAACCTGGAGCCATTGACCAAATTATATCAAAAGTGATGATAGAAACTTCACATTTCCACTAAGCGAGTAGCATGGTTGCCACTAGTCTGGATTTTTTATAAGTCAAAATTTGAAATTTCTCCAAAGAAAACTTCATTGAAGATAACTGAATAAAAATTTGGCAAAACAAATCTCACATTTTCCACTCCACTTTCCATTTTATCCTACCTTGGATACTTTTTGCCCCAAACTACCTACCCTTACCTTCTGTTACACCATACCCCTAACCTGGTTATCTTCCACATGTTATCTTATGTTGCTAGGATAAAGTAAAAGTTCTAAAAACAAGCTGATGGTACTGTAGGTGCCCATAATTGATGAATTATCTAGTGAGTAATTGAGCCCAATGAGTTATTTTCCTTTGTGGTTCTTACCTTACCCTTATCCCACTTCTCGCTTCATCTAATTATCATTGCCCATGAACAACCCACCTAGCTAATTTTATCCCCTTTGGCCAAAAATCAAAGCCTCTTTCAAGTCAATTCTCATATTTGTTAATGACTGCAAAGCAATCACCATATATAACCTATTAAACATAAATACTTTAGGCTGGCGGCAATAGTTAATCTCCGGCTAACTAGGACTGTGATTGGATGAAAACTTGAGGAAATTTCCTAAAAATTTTCACTCTCAAGCAGTTCCACCGATCGCACACAGTGAAATCCGTCATGACTTTCAGAATTACTAAATTATCAGAGGGATTTACTTAAATTGTATTTCATTACACATGGAGGACAACATGTTACTTTCTATTTTTGAAAAGCATTCAATCAACTAGCATTCTAAAACCATTAGATAATGCATTTTTTGATGACTTTACTTCATTTTTAACAAGTTTCAGGTATTTTTAAAAATCTTTCTTTTATGTCAAATGTAACAAAAACTTCATATAAAAATAAAGGTAGACCAGAACAGTAGCCAATAGGTAGATCCATGCTTTGAACAAAAATGGCAAAATATGCACCTTCCATATTAAATCATCACATTTCACAAAAAAACACTTCACATTTGTAAATTTTATCTGTCTCCAAATAAAAGAATGACGAGCACATGAAGCACATCTTTATTTCAGTAGTAGATAATTAGGGGGGGAAACATTCAATTTTAAGTACCCAGGGAGATGGAGAAGTTAAAACCAAACTTAATAGCTCCCTGTTCATGTCATGCAAAAAATAGTTTAATTTATGGAGTAAGATGACCCAATATAATTTGACACACAGAAAAGAAATGGATTGCTTCATCTAAAATGCTCAATTCCTTGTAATGCAATCACCAGCACATCCTTTATGGGAGTCTATTAGCAAGAACTTGCCATAGGATTGATCAAATTGCATTAAGACATTTATTAAAAGGAAATATATTCATTTGAGCAACTCGATTTTCTTATTTCTTACCAGATCAACAAGAGAAAGCATGAAAAAAGAGAAGCACCAGCATTAGAATAGGGAACCAAGGAATTTAAACATCATACAATCTAAAAGGTATCCATGACATCACACAAAAAGTCTACAAAGGAAGCCAATGCTACATGCATGGATAACTGCCATTAGATTTCAGAGAAGGTTTTTGCATGTGCAGCAATCACAACTTTAGAACATTTTCTTCACCCCGGTATAACCATGGATATTTGACACCAAAGGAATGAAAGAAGAAAGCTAGGTATTTTGCACAATTTTTTATCTGGTACAACTAGTTTCAATGTATAGGTAGCTAAGGATGATGCCAATATGTTGAAACTATTTGTACCAAATAAAAAGCGTATTCTTCTTTCATTCAAGATGAATTTCCACATGGTCCAAGGTGGATATGATTAAGGACATTAGAAACCAAATAATTGTGAGATACAGAATGGGATAAGCATCTGTATTTCTGTCTTCAATTCATTACTGTGGTAGAAAAGGGCCAACATAGATTTTTAAGGCTCCAAAATTGAGGGAATACCAGGAATGGATTGAAATTAGTAGGATATTTGAATTGTAGCAAATGGATATTTAGAAATATCAATCCATAGTCGGTCACAACTAATTAGGTATAATTTGAGTCCTGAGAATTATGTCATTAATATGAAAAGGTATAGATATAAAATGTCTTGATTTTAGAGAGGAAAAGACAACACAATGTAGAGTAGACATGTTTAAAGAGGCAAAACAATTATATAGGTGGGCTGAAAACAACCATAGCCAACTGCGAATATTGCATTGCACAAGCAATGCATTTTTTATACAGTTAATACAAAGATTTTTGATGCCTAGAGAAGAAAAGCAACATCAAATATTAAATACTATAAAAAGTTATGATTTTTCTTTTAGTCTTAAATTTAGAATAATGCAGACCTTATCACTGACTAGATTAATTTAGTAATATAGTTTTAGTCTAACTAATCTACGTACCTAGGTTCACACATAAATTAGTTTAATTTGAATCAAAACAGATCTAGACATGTCATCACATCCCTTGACGTTAAGCCCTTGATTATGTTTTCACCTTTTCAACACGGCAGTGGATAGACCATTTTGTCATTGACATTTATTGTAATGAGACCAGGGTGTTTGTCTTACTCCTGTATTTTACCATTTTACTGGACAGCGGTTTTGATGTCATTTGGTCTGAAGTTCGACTGAAACTTGACTATTGGTGTCACAGAACTGAAAAGTTCAGTGACACCAATAAAACTGTCATCCACCCAAATGCAACAATGCTAGAGTATTCCAAAAACCAAGGTTTCCTTTATATGTCACTGCAGAAGCCTCTGTTATGCGTACTGACAGTGAGCCAGACACACTTGTTTGCTGACAATCATTTATATAACCTCAGCTACTTGGACGGGATATCATAGTAGTCAAATTAAGTGGCCCCCTAATGAACTCTGGACTCATTTTGATTTGGAGACTTCACCTATTTACCTCCCTACCACGAACTCAGCATCCATGTAGTGAGGATTCTTTGACATGCACTCTGAACAGAGAAACTTTAAGCATGCAATACTAAGGCAAATATTATCCACATTTCTTTTCATTATAGTACCATAATAAGTAGAAATGCTGACTTCCTTTGCTTTATTCAGCCATTTCCACCTATTCTACAAATATTTATTAAACGGAAAAACAAATCAAATCACTGCAAATACGTTATTCAAAAGGTGACCTACTCATAATTAATTAATCAATCGCTCAACTCTCTACTGCTCATTACTTGACCAAGCTTAAGCCAGATAATGGTTAAAAGTTAAAAGCACTTGAAATAATATCTTCTGCCACCTCAGAGGGCTCAAAATTTGAGAAAAAGAGCCAAAAAAGTAAAAATAAATAAATCCTTTTGTCAACAAGACTGTCGAGATAAAATATTTTTGTTAGAACAAAATCATTGAAAAAATTACAATAAAGCACCTAATTGTATTAGGCAAAGGCTTGAACTGAGGGTAAAAGTAGTAAAAAATGCCCAAATATCCTGACAACAGTGAGCACCTATCATAGTTAATGCTAGTTACATTGTTAATTGAAAGTAAAGAATCACATCCTGCACCCCATGCCTCAAAGAAATGGTCTCATTATTGATGGAATAATTTCATTAGTTACCTATTGATGGTTCTTGCCTCTAACTTCATCACTACACTCATGTGTTCTTCTTTACGGACTACAGATGACTTTCAGCGACTGTATATATGACCCTTGTAATTGTCAAACTGACCCAGTTTCTTTGGAAAAAGTCACAACATATTAAGACATTACAACAAAGTTTGAAAAAATATATGAGATCAATTTTGACTGAGGCTGGCAGTGATCATCAACCAACAGTCCAATATTCACCTGAGCATAATGGAAGAACTGAGAGGGCAGTAAGAAACATAGGTGATAAGGTTAAATGCATATTAAACAACTTAATTTCCCAGAGGTTCTTGGGCTAATTAAGCCAGCTATATGTGTGAAGTAAATTCACATAATTCAGCTAGGGAAGTAAAAGTAGAGCTGTGGACAGAGCAGAAGGTAGATATCAGCCATATGATGGTTTTTCAAAGTGAACTATGCTCACATGTGTAACTTGAGACTATGGCAAGAAGTGGGGTCCAAAATTAAAAGGTCATGTTTTTGTAATATAAAATAGCAGCAAAAAGAAAAATGCCATCTCATTAACCCAAAGGAGCCATAAAGACTTCCAAAATGTATGCCGTTGTTTTCCTTGCAAATTGTCATTTGAAGGACAATATAAATGAAAGAGCGAGTCATTCACAAATGCTTCATTTTCATTAGAGTAGCAAATGAATATACAATTTATCTAGTGCAAGAGTTCACTATTCTATAGAGAGAAACTCAATGTAAAGAAAAGTATGATTAAATTAGCCAAGGTTACAACCTCAAGCAATTCCAGGGACAAGAGGTGCTGCTTGGAGTCCGAGAAGAGTGTTTTAATTCTTGATGATTATGCCGTGCAAGTATCACAATTGTGAAGTAAGATAATGATTCTGATTGAATTAAGAGTCATAAGTTGCAAATGAATAGGAAAAGTTGTAAAAAAATGTGGTTTACATTAATAGAACAAGTTATTCATTTAGGCATATTGCTAAGGGGTTCACCAAACAATACAGAATATAAAATTTCTACCAAAAGATTAGTTAAGAAACTGTTCCTCTGATGGTTGCAGGATCAAATCTGAGAATCCTGCATGCTTTGAGTTCAACATGGATGGAAAATGAATCATTGGGATGTATTTTGTAATACATATACATTTTTTCTTAATGGAGATTAGGAAAAAGTATTGCATTGATATAAGGATGAAAGTTTTATTGCTGCACATGACATACCTCCAAAATGTACTACACAACTCAATATCAGTTTCATAAAAGAAATTATTTCAAATAGAGCTTGCAGTGGAGCAAAGTTCAAAATATAGATTATAGACATGCGCCACATTTTTTATCCATGGACCTCTTTATTTTGCGTTTATTTCACATTAATCAAAAAACAGCACTTTAGCCTTCACATCAGACTTTTTAACAATGATATAACAAAATAAACAATTAAAAACACTCAAGCCCTAGAGAGAGTAAAACCAACCTAAGCGAGATTCAGAACCCCGACCTCTCGGTTGGCAACCGAGGACGGTACCCTGCCACCACCAGTGGGCCAATGGGGCCAGTGATGCAACTTGTAGATAGAACTCATTTGATCAAAGGTGTGACGATTTTCCAGTGGCATACATGTAAATTTTCTGTTTGTTGTCGCTAATATTCCTCATCCATGAATCATACTTCACCTAACTCATCTTTCTCTCTTACTTTAGCTTAACCCTTTCTTCCCCCCTCAACCTCTCCCTGAGTTCTCTCCCCTACCCACACTGGTTTCAAAAGTCTGCTTCGAACTAGGCACCTTCTGATAAATCAATCTTTTCACAATAAACATTTAGCTGTGCATGTAAAGATACCAGACCAGAGACATTTGCTCTCACTATAATTAAAACCCTCAGCCAAAACTTTGAGTCAAATCAAGTAAAATACTAAACAGTCATGACATGGTGCTCCATGGGTTGATTCATAATGACACATCTCATGCTAATGAGAGGAAACAAGAAGTTCATAGCAGTTGCACATTAGATCCTCAAAGAAGTAAAGTTTCACCTAGGTAGACTTTTTTAAAAGGAAAGTTGAGATAACTTTCTCATGGTTATTAATGGTTTAAAGCACTACTGTTTTTTCCGCATTAGAGATGAAGGGAGAACTTTTGAAATGGGGCCATTGTGATGGCACACAAGAAAACAGCCATCTCAAGGAAATCCTTGGTTTCCGCCTTTTATTTTTTCATTGAAATCAATAATGGGTATATTTATATGATTTATACAGACACATATAAAAATATATTCTTACGCAACAGTTCATGGTCATGAATATCAATAAGAAAAAATGCAAAGCAATATCCCATCACCCTCATGTAGGTTCAAATCAAAGATGAATGGTCCTATATATCTTCAGTTCCCCAATCCAAATATTCAATAATGCTAATGGATAAGCAGGGATTTGATATTTTAGTTGCTCTGACCAGCTTCACAGAGCTACGGGTCTTCTTATAACAATAATCAGTGTAGCATAGAAGCATTCTAAATGACAAACTAAAGGTAGGCTTTAGGCACTGTGAAAGAGTAAGGCAGTTACATACAAAAACGTATTCCATTAGTAAATTTATTAAAATGGCTCCCTGGTATCCAGATGAAAAACTTTGAACTGATACCACCATTTCCTTCTGTGAATAGTGGGAGAGAATCATTACTACAGCCTACATCATACCATGATTTACATATAGAACCCACATAAAATCTCCATGAACCCGCACTCAGAGCTGGTGCATTCATTTTATTAGAGTAAAGAATATGCAGTAATAATGAGGTTTTCAAAATTGTTCTGTATTTAGCCAGCCTAAAGTTATTGTGAATTTCTCCATAAAATACCACAGCATACAGCCGATATTAGTATTGGTTAACGTACTAGGGGGCAAAAGTAAATCTTAATCAGGAACAAAAGGCAAGCTAAGAGCATCAGCCAGAACTCCAACAATCTGCACTTCAGAATTTGAAAAATACTTAGTATAACTCCTAGGGTACCTTTAAATTCAAGTCATTAACGTTCAGTTAAGCAATTTACGGGACCGCACGAATTAACAAAAGACAGTAAATACAATACGATTATTCATTAGATTCACCTTAGTTATAGACACTCCAAATTACACTACCGTACAAATAAACACACAACGCAGTAAATAAATTACGAGTATTCTTTAAATTCACATGAGTTATAGGCATTCTTCGGCGCAAATCTAATAACAAGTAAAATCACTTCGATTGGTGCCGTGTAACTAACTGCCGAAATAGAAAACCCACTTTTAGGCTGGACGTATTAAATGTAATTTAAACTTAAATTTTTGGCAAAAACCTGACACTCACCTGGGCTCATTGAAGAAGGTCGATGAACAACTCTCTTATCGCTTAAGACAAAACGATTTCTAAGTTCCTTACTGTAACTTATTGATCCCTGAGGATCACATCCTTCATCCTTCACCATTTTGGCGGACTGTCTCTCCAAAAGAACTATATTAGGGGAAAAGCAGATGGTTTACGTAAATTAGTTATTTGAGACTTGTTATACCTCGAATAAACATCGAAGATTCACACCAATCCAAGTTGCGAAACGCGAAAATGATCAACCAATTAAAACTAAATATTATAATCCTGGTCACCCAATGAAAATAATGTTGGTTCAAAAGAGATCTGAGCAACTTCGGCTAATGCGAGAAAATCCATAGGAAAACACTAACATGAGGTAGTACTGATCAATTGGCTAATATCAAAATAATGTAATATATAGGTAAGTATATAACACAAGCACTGATAAACGAGAAAATCACAACATTTAAAAATTTTTCGAGCGCAATGCCTTGATTAGTTAAACAATGAGAACTCCGATTGTGTGAACCCCAACGCGGGTCCATCTTTCAACTACTATAACAATGAATACGGTCTAAATATCGTATACTCTAAGTCACAATCTATTTTGGAAAACTCTTAATCTATTATAATAATATGCTATCTCAGAAGTCGGTTAAGAAAAATATTCACACACGACTACAGTGTGTTACAAACAACGCTTACATGACTGATACAAACGGAAAGGCAAAAATCATACGAATTTCATTTGACAAGGACACAGAAATTCAAGGACTATATCCATCCAAAAAGATAATATTGTCAGCTTACCAGCTAATACGCCTAGAATCTAAAATACTCCTCCAACTTGTTCATAAATACAGTAACATTATCTCCTCGAAGACGATTTAGATGAAACTATCTTGAGCGAGTAATGGCGGTAATTCTAATAGACCTCTATCAAGCATACAAGTAAACACAAAACAGCTGAAAGCATCGCCGCGCCCAACTAATTTCTGAATGTAAATTTGTACAGTTTGTGGAAGATGCGTCAAATATCAACCGAATTTTGCCTTTTCCTTTTGACGTCTCAACCCTTCTGCCTTTAATTTATCGCTGCTAACGATATAGTGCCAAATTATGCCATTGTCAGTATTTCATACTTTAAAACGTAGTTTTTGGAAAAATTATTTCTTAGGTATTGTTAGGGTGCGTTTGTACATATAAAAAACTTGAAGAAAACTTTGATACCCAGAAATGGAAGTAGAAGGGCAGTTGATAAATGTTACCCATTATATTGAATATTCATTTGGTAATGTATAACTTTTTTATTCATACATGTATGCTAAAATTTTGAAAGTCATGATGACCAAATTATAATTATTTGATAATTTAACCTTATTGTTCAATTATTATAGGTGACTACATTGACATAAACTATACCTTATGGCTTACCTGGCTATTGGCGCCGTTGTTCATAACATTCCTTCTTCCTCTCTTGATCGTATTCTTATTTTATGTATCAGCCTTAATTTTGTACATATACAAGCTTCACAGGTAGGTAAATGTTGTGTTTAAAGGGAGACTCACTTGGGTAAATGTAATATTATGCTCTAATGGAATATGCTTTTAGGTATCGACTGATTGACGCATACGAAAGGGATTTTTGGGATGGTGCTAGACATACAGTTGCCGCTATTTGGGATGCACACGGCTGGATATGGCATTGTATGTATACATGAAATACGCCTATTGAATGTGTTAACAATATCCAGAGTTACTTCTGTAGTTATATATTTTCGTTTTCAGCATACGAAATAATAGGAATTGAGAATATCCCAGATGAAGGTTCAGCTTTAATTATATATTACCATGGAGCTATCCCAATAGATTTGTATTATTTTGTAGCTCGGGTTATATTGTTCAAAAATCGTCTTATACATTCCGTGGCGGATAGATTTTTATTCAAAATTCCAGGTATTTTTCGTATCAATTATTCGTAGACTATCATGCAAATTCAGATCATTCAATGTCAGCAATATCGGGTTATTTTGTTTTAGGATGGGCCATTATCCTGGAAGCGTTCAAAGTCATACCCGGCACAGTAAGTACGTGTAGTTCTGTGCTGAAAGATAATAATTTGTTGGCCATTGCCCCAGGGGGAGTTTACGAAGCTCAGTTTGGTAATTCGTATTACAAGTTGATGTGGAAGAAAAGACTAGGCTTCGCCAAAGTTGCTTTGGATGCAAAGTGTGTAAGTTTTTCTCTTGCCTCTCTATGGCCATTACAGTCCGTGATTCTTGTATTTACCTTATTTTTTCTTCTTCAGTGCATAATCCCCATATTTACCCAGAATTTACGAGAAGCATTTTGCTCTGTGAGTTGGGGGTATACATTTTGGCAATGGTTATACAATGTCACAAGATTTCCATTCATACCCGTATATGGTGGATTTCCAGTGAAGTTAAGGACATTTGTCGGAGAACCTATACCGTACGAAGAAAATATAACTCCGGAGGAGCTCAAGAAAAAGGTGAGAATTATCCCGAGGCATCTGTTTTGCTTAATATTTTACAACTATAGTATTTCAATCAATTTCTCAATCCTCCCTCTTGATTTTTCACGGAATATTGAACCAGCATTCCACCTCACATAGATGAGATAATTTTGGAATTGTATCCTGACCGCATACCCTGGTAAATTCGTGATACTGATATTCTCTTGGGACTTCCTCTAATTGGCAAACCGCTCTTACTTCTATAAAGGCATCATGCAAGTGGTATTTCTGGCACCTGTATTGTCATGAGGTCATGCTTTTAACCAGTCGAAGTGATGTTTTTACATTTGAAATGACTACTTGTACCAGTTAATTTATGTTTTTGGAGTGGAATTACCATAAATATAAAAGATGATTTGGCGAAGATCCCACTCATGACTGTGTGTCCAAACATTCCATGGGCACAAGTTACCAATATGGGTTTGAGTAATATTTAGAAGTTACTGTCCCTCATAGTCACAATTTTATCAATTCTCAAGCCTTAATTTACATCCAAAATGTCCCATGAATGATAAGTGCTGCACGTATTATATCAAGCAAAAAGTTGTGGTGGGTAGCCACCAGTCGGAAATTGATAAACTTAAACACTTGCTGCAATAGTAAACTGGCTCTTGATCAGGTGGGCCACACCCATTCATTCCACTTTCTATTGTAACACAAACTCTTCAATATGACTTAGCTTGGAGGGTATTTATATTCTGATGGTAGGCTGTACCTTTTTCTGATGTGGAAAAGCTGAATATTAGTCACCAATGGGATTCATAATGATTATCGTGATCTTATGGTGGAGATTCAAGTATGTGTCAGTGAAATCATATTTTACGCCCCTATGCATAATATCATCTGGTAATAGGTTTTCAATTCATGGAATAGTTTGCAAGAAACTTGCAAACTTGCTGATAATTCATTCTCTGCAAATATAATCATTTCACAACACTTTCTTGCACTAATTTCTTCTCAATCAGTGAGCCATCCTCTTTATTTCTTCCCTTTTAATATTTATTTGATTATTGTCAATGAACTTGTTTTTCTGGATATTCCCAATGATTTTTCTCTGGTTGTTGCCTTTCATACTGCTCTCTTCACCCACTCTTCAACTGCATTTTTTACAGCACCAATACACTGCCAGTTTGACTTATGGTATAAGAATAGTTTGAAAAAGGTTTTGAAAAGGGGAGGAAGAAGAAATTAAAGGAGAGATATGTGATAATATGCTCGTGTTTCCCTTTGTGTCATTGTCATTGTTACTCCTGGTAGGGTCACCCATGCCAGGAAGGTCAAAAGGTAGGAGTCAGACAAATGGTAGCAAAGTGGCTGCAATTGCATCTGACCCCAGTGGGACAGCCATTTCAGTGATGGTGTCATATTAAAATCACCATTGAGGGAGCCATCTCATTTATTTTTTCAAGCATAAAACAGATATAAGCAGAAAATGAATCCTGGCAGCTATGAGACTCAGCCCACTAGAATGGTTATTGGGCTCAGGTGCAGCAAAGGCAAGGCACTTAAGTAGTCATCATCACATAAAATCCATGCACAAACTAGCTGAAAGCTGGAAAAGGAGATTGCAATAATAAGGATAGGGAAATGGAATATTAGGAAGATGGGGACAGGGAAGCTAGAAAACATTGAGAGGAATGATGTATAGATGTTAGATTTTTGTAAAGTATGATGGAGAGACAGCAAGGATTTCTGGAGTGATAGTTACAAGGTAAATTTATGGTATGGCAGGAGAGTCAACATGAAGTGGCCATAATAGTGGCTAGAAAACCAAGGAGAAGGGTATGAATTTAGAGCAGTAATAGAATGTTATTAGTTGAGAGATAAAATCAGAACCGATTAATCTAGTGATAAACTAGGTTTTCATACTGGTAAGGTCACTGGGTGGAGGAAGTAGAGTTTGGATGATAAATTGGACAAAATAATGGGCAGTTCCAGTGGGAACCCCCTAATAATGAAAGGAATTGGGGGGAAGGCAAATGGAGGGATGGGAGAGAGGTAATGGTGTGGTTCAGGAATTAGAAATCATAGCAGATACAAAGTGATGGAGATCTGTAGGAGAAAGGGTTTTAATTTGATAGTTAGATGTTGTTCGATCATCATCCCAGGTGTGGGTTCACATGGGAAATACCAGGAAAAACATGCAGTTCCAATTAGATTATATTATGTTTAGACATAATGTCAGAAGTGGCATTAATTCACACAGCAAATGCAGATCATAATTTGCTATTAAATGTAATTTAAAATTCAAAAAGATTTTTATGGGTAGGACAGTGCCAAAATAGAATCTTGAAGGTTATTGATGGGAGTAAAATAGCTGTCCAGAAAAACTTAATAAATATCTAAATGAGATTAGGGAAATGAAATAGGTCAAGGGAAGGTGGGCAAAGCTGAAGAATGGTATAGAAAGCACTGCAAAAGAAACTTAGTTGTGGAAGACACCCAGTTGCTATTTAATTCTGTAATGAAAGTGTTGTATAAGGATGCCCCTACTCACTCACTCCATCACCTGTCTCTCTTCTCACACACATTCTCATTTATTCTCACTGCAATGTCATTGAAACTATGGCAGCTTACTAAGTGCAGCATCAGCCACTGAAGAAGAGGAAGGTTATGATGAACTTCTGGCCTTCCATCAATGCTGTGTGATCAAATTGTTTTCTATACCCTATATACTAGTTGTCGGTCAATATTAGGATAATTGGCAGATTTTCCTAATTCCTAGAAGTGTGACCATGTTATTCCTCCCCTTCCTGACATGAGATTCCGGTAGTGCAATTAACTATATATTCAGCATCTTTGATTACTCTTTCCATAAAAGGCCATAACACTTTGCTCTTCTTCATTTTTGGAGCTATATGCAAATAATCACAGTTAATTCAAAATTTTCAATGTGGCCACTGAAAAATGTATGCATGAAGCAAACACCATTAGTGTTGGAGGAAGCTCCCCAGTGCCTAATAGCCTTGAATGGCAAACAAACGAAACAACCCTTTCAACGCACACTCTTCTAAAAGGGCCTGTGTACTAGAGGTTGGGTCAGTTCTCCTAAATTGAGGCTTAAGGATAAGGGTAGAGAGATATAGTGAATATATAATGGAGGGGCATACTTTCATAAGACATTCTCTCTCTCTCCTTTTTGTGCATGGCACCTGGGTTTTTACAATATTTCTCTCCATTTTCCATTTCCTCTAAACTGTCGAGGGCATGAGTAAGATTGACAATTTTATTGTACTTGGTCATTATTCTTTGCTGAAAAATCTGTGATACCCACAAATATGAGACGATTATTTCCAAAAACTAGTGGAATACAGAATTACTATGGCTGTAATATTATGTAACTGTGTATATGATTATCTTTTTTACTTATACATGATCAACCTATTTGATCCAATTAAGTAGTATTGTTAAGACCTATCAAGGTATTCTTTATTTTGGCTCAATGTTTAGCTTGGCTGTAGGTCAATTATTTCATATTTTAACGATTGAAAGAGAATTGTCCTATAAGGAAAATTTTCATTTTCCTACTTACATAGAAAAAGTGTATTTTGAACCTGGGCCACTTTCTGAGGATTTTCAATTTTTTTCCCATTCATCTGGTGGACAATGTCACCTCTAGCTCAAGTAAAAGGGCTAAGGAATTTGTGAGTCACTTTGTTCATTTACTAATTAAGAGAAATTGAATTTATGTTTGCTCCCCTGTGTTTGTTGCTGATAATCACATGTGATTATTAGGACAGGCTACTTTTTGTATTCTATTGAGGTGCATGAATTTACTTCAAAATAAACTGGAGAATTGAAAAAATGGGAAACGGGCATTTTACTTAACAAGTCCTCCGTAAACCTTCCTGATACTTATTTTGCATTAGCATGACAATGTAAAGATGAATATTAGAAATATTTTTTTCATTTTTTAGTGGAAAATTGGTCATCAGCTGCCTTGTCGCATTCTCTGGTATGTTGTCAACATCAAGAATTTAGTACTGCAGTTGCAGGGGACCTTAGATGCTAACAACGACCCAGGATTTCTAAAAAAAAGATCATAACTGGATATGAGCCATGGGTCTATGGCTATGGCCTTGAAACGAAAGCCCAGTCTTCCTAACAACTGGTTGATGAGATAAAGGAGAATGCGACGATGCAGCTGATGACCATTCCGAAAAAAGACTTGATTGTTTTGAAAACTGGAAGAGGCACTGGGATAAGTGTACAGGGCCTCAATGGGAGTACTTAAAAGGGGGCCTCATTGTTCTAGGTAGGCAATTTTTTCAAAATATTGCATGGCTGGATACCTTCTGAACAGACTTTATATATTAGCCAGTTGTGTATGTGGCAGTAAGGATTTACTCAGAAAAGCAACAGGTTTACCACAAACCACATATTCATCCCCCTTGTAAATTGTGGTATTTGACCTTAATATTATTTTGTTGGATCCTTGAACTCCATTTAATCAAATTATCTTTTTCAGCCTCTAGAATTTTACAGCCAATTGTATAAATATTTTTTGTGATTATTCTCAGGTGGCACTTGCTATCGAGTCTCTTATTCGCGATCATCAGAAGGTTCCTGGGAGTATTATGAGAGCCTTCCTGGAGCGATTTAAATGACCTCTTATAGTATTGGTGTTCATCAAATCAGAATTGTACTTAAGACACTCATAAAGGACAACATATCAGGTTCATTGTAAAATAATTTCTTCATGTCTTCTGAAATTTCTAATGTGTGTGCTAAAAGTAGCTTAATTTTTTATTTGCCTATGGCATTGTTTGATTTTTTTAATAACTTACTGTGATGAGAGGCCCTATCTGGTTGTGATAATAGTTATGAAAGAAGTGTTAACACAGACATTTTACATTATTCTGTATTTATATTGAGTACAGACAAATTTTTAATGAGTTTTATATAAATACATAGAATGTGAATGGACTTTTTTATATAAACACATTATCTTCCATGTATGCTTTTAAGCATTGGTTGTGGTCTAAAACTTATTTCAATGTCTGCTTTAATATTAATTGTTGCAACATTGATAATAAGGTAATCATGGTGAATGTATTGATTTTTATACAATATATAACTTGAATGTTATATTAAGTCTATTTCATTTCTCATGACAATGAAATATCAGTCACAATTATTAAACCTTTCAATTTACATACTTTTTCTAATTATGGAAGTTACTCAAGAGTTGAAACTTATAACTCTAAAATCCATTAAGATAATTACATAACAACCCATAAATATCACTAAAGAGCTCTTAGAATCCACATACACTCACTCTAAAATCCTAAAAGTCGCAGTTTATTAGCATTTTGAATACTGTCATTCTGCTGTGCCTTGTCCCAGTGAATCTTTCAAATTTATGTTAAATAAAAAAACATAAGTATCACCTTGCTATCTGGATATTTCACATGGAACAAATGCTTTCAAATAAACAATGATAACCAAGGTAAACATGTTAAATATTATCACAGTCATTTCTCCACCCTTCTAATATATATGAAGAACAATAAAACATACGAAATCAATTTGTCACCAACCATTTGTTGTGAATCAACACATTTCACATAACTCTAATTTGTACTTTTCGCAATCCTCTTTATATGCATACCTGGGATTTCCAAAAAAAGGAAAAAAATATAAACTTTCATTATGAAGAAAATATGAGAAAAGATAATATTTTCTGTAGATGATATTTACTGCTAGGGAAGTAATATTCACCTCAAAAGGAATAAAGATGAGTATAGCAATGAAGCTATCACCCTACATTTCTTGAGATTTCAAAGTTTCCAGAGTGGCACTGATAATATCCAATGCTTCACATCTTGTACTGCACTAGTGGCAAATTTTAGGAAGAATTGAGAGACATCCTTCAAACAGACTGTTCCCAAAGTAGCCATATTTTAGGACTACTAAAAGCCGTCCTTAATACCTATCTCAGAAGTACTGTGCCATAGAGCTTCACAACTTCTAAATAGGTGCAAATAATTCTACAATTGGTTCTAACTTTTTTTTTCACTTTACCACTAGGAGCATGGCATAAGTATTCCTAGATTTTACAATTCTAGGAATCACAAACCTCTAATAGAGGAAATAATAAGATTTCAAATGCATAAATGTCATAAATAATGTCTCCAGATAGCATTCCAGACTAGCCATTCTGCCGATATATCAGCACCTCAACTTGACACTTTAATACTTTAAAAAATTTTGAGTGTCATAAATTTCAGATCTTAGCTTCAGCAACTTTAGGCGATTCCTTAGAGGTGGCAGGGACAATATTTACAGTAACTGTTTCACTTATAGTTGTGAGCAGAGCTCCTGACTGAGGTGGACTCTCTCCCCTGCTTACAATATTCAGTGCAGATACTTTGGCTCTTTGGTAGGCTGTGACGGTGTTCAACCCTAAAAACCTGAAATGATAAAAATGAATTATTTCATGCACCATTGGCATTTCAACTAATCAGTGGTAAAGGTAATCAAAGAGAATCTATTTTTCAACATTAAATTTGACTAGCATTATGCCTGTGAACTTATATTAGGGCATACAACAATTATTATTTATTCAGAAGTATCAAATAGTGGTGAATAGGTCTTCCATGGAAAAACCCTTTCCCATCAAAAGTTGATCTTTTGGTTGATTACTGTGGTTTTTTCTTTTGCAATATACGTAGTTTATCATTATGAATTTTAAATATGCAATTGCTTAACAGGAACTGTAAAATGATACGCAGATTTGAAAAATAGGCCAATGACAGGCAATTCCCAAGGTTTATTTCTGAGTATTCCTTTTTGGTATGGGGAACATAGTTCATCATGAATTGTTTGTTTTTCTTGATTTCCTAAATGTATTACTTTCATGAATAAAGTCAAGTGGCAAAGATGGAAAAATCCTGGTATATGAGTACTGCATATCATGACAATTTTATAGAACGAGTAATGCCAAAAGTACAAGATGATGTTTAGGGTTAAATTTTATTAAAATCCCTAAATGATTATTTGAGGTCTACAAAAATATTTTTAAAGACTATTAATGTATTTACATTAGATAAGACCATTTTTCAGTCACCCTAAACACCAACACTTTGAATGAATTTCCACTGAGTTCTGAAGTGGTTTTCAGGGATTTGATCAGCATATCCAAAGAGAAATTTCAATATTCAATTGTTCCCGGATCAACTTTTTGGAAATTCATGTTAATTAAATGAAGAATATAATGTATCTTTCCACTGCCCTTTATTCACGTACACCTAGTTTCAACGCTCAAGCGTCATCATCAGGTACTTGAGAAATTTCAAGGTTCTTTTGCTAAGAAACCTATAAATGAGCAAATTTTCTCCTTTTTTAAATGCATTTAGAACAGTTTTAGCCAGGAAACTACTATACTGTTTATGATCTATAAAATATTACCATAACAATGTGATTCTGCCCAATGCAAATGAATTCAAGCAAACCTACAACATAACATCTTATCCAAATGCATCATCATCAGTATTTCAATCTTAAAATTAGTTTTACTGCAACCATCCATTCTTCTATTTTAAGTGTCAATTCCCTCACCCCCTGATAGCTTCTGAGCATTCTTTTATTTTCCCTACGAACATGTCTCTTTGTCTCTTCCTTTCGGTATTTTCCTTTCTAATACCAGGGGGTAGATGAAGGATTCCACTTGCACTATATCTAAATACATGCATGATGCAATCTTAATTGAAATTTCATTTTTAACATTTTTACAATTCAATAGAATATCAGGAAGATAGGATGCTATTGTATGAAAAAACGTTTACTATACAAGTTGGGCAAAAACCATCAATTCTACACAGACTGGAATCTGAGGAACAGGTGACTTCTAAACTCACCGCACACACACGTAGACAACCAGTAAAGCCAGACCAAATGCAAGGACACGAATCAATGGTTCTGTAAATAACTGGAGGACAACCCATGCTCCAGCCACTGAAACAGTTGCACATGTTGCCAATGCAGCCGTGCGTAGCCAATGCTGGGGAGTAAAACCTCGTTGCCATGCTGGTCTGCCACTGCATTCCACCTCATAAGCACAGCCACAAACTTTGCATCGTAAACACTCAGCAATTGCTGGACCAGCACCTTCTTCTTCCATGCTCTCTGAACTCTGCAAATACAATTATTATCAATTTTAAGAGTGTAACAATATATATCAGCCTCTTCAAATATAAATAATAACTCCAGAATAAGTCTGTCACTTGACTTCTTCTACAGGTATAGTAATTTTTCAATGCTCGTAGGCACATTTTCACAGTTTGTAGTTCTGGGATTATGATTAAAACTGGTGATGTGAGAAGGCAGATATCTATCTTGTTATTTTTCAAAGAAAACCTTTGAAAAACATGGAAACACAGATGGATATTACCTCTAATCATTGTATGAGATATCAAGAACTGTTCCATTCAAAGAGCACAGTAAGCTCTATTTATTATTTGTTTGAACTTCATTCCTTGTTAAGACCAACTTTCCATTCTATTTTGTAATTTATTGTGCTCTTGTTTGACTCAAAATCATTTCATGTATCTCAGTTATTTTAAAGTATACCATACTTTTTGTCCCTCATGTTTCTCAGACATTACAACGATTTGTAAACATATATATTCAAACAGTTTTTCCCCGCAAAATTGCATACAAAGGTCTACTTTTCCAAAACAAAATAGAAAAGAACACCCATAAGTTGTAGCAATCTAACATCAAACATGATAACTGCAAGTTCAGTGGCTGTCCCTTGTTCCAAAATTTGAGGCCCAATCTCTTTCCAATTATGTCTACACCCTCATTGCCCATTTACCCTTCCATGTAATATCATATGATATGAGAACTTTGTTTAGACTTTATAGATTCATCTGAAGTCAAATGGATGGAATTGGCAATAGATCTGTCCCCCAACTTTCATTTCTCTTGCTAGCAAATTATTAGTTAGCATTTCTAGCAAATTACCCCAACTTATGTTCCGAGTGATCATCCCAGTGAAAGCCAGTCGAAATAGCATTAGGTAAGTGGGAAAAATGTGCCAGTACTGCGTTTGCCACTGGGTATGAATTGTGACTAGGAGTTTTTCTTTAATTAAACATATGTTTTGGACAAATTAACTCACTCACTTCAAAGAGAATAAAGAGTTTTCATTTCCAATTAAATTAAAATCAAGCTTCATACTGAGTTTATGTGAGAACACTGACACACTTCAAATAACTGCCCGTCAGTATGTTACTCGGGATCTTTGACACTATTCTATGCAGTTAGTTTTATTGTCTAGGGTAGCTCTCGAGAAAGGAGTTAAGGTAGGCAACAATAAAATGTAAGATTCCTCCAAAAGCCATAAATCTTTAATTGCTTGAGATCTCTACCCCTTGGCACCCGAAATCCTAGATTTCACTTGAGATACTCAAAAAAAAAACTTTGAAAGACCATTGATATGAAAAAAATATGCTATATTTTTCTAACTGTGCATTTGGAAGAATTTTCACAAGCCTAGTGGTATTCCTTCACCTACCACGACTTAGGAATGACCAGAAAATGTGATCCAGCAGATTTTATCTAAATAAAAAAATATTACAAACATTTGATAAATGTATTTTTAAAATCTCCCATCTATGTGCACGTTTAAGTTTTACAAGTAGAGAACAAAGATTTTATTTAGGTGTTGCATAAAAACAGAAATTGGGTGAAGGACTACTTTTTTCCAGAGCATTCATAGGTACACCCGATTTTTCAACACAGAAAATAAATGGTACCCAATTACCCCATTAATACATACAATATTAATAAATTTCAAAAGTTAAACATTTTTTCAAAAAGTTGAGGCACACATGGACTCATGTAGTATTTCAAAATATAGGGGCCAACTTGAGGGATATTTTTCTCAATCCTTGTACATCAATAAGACTTCATAAATAAGGGCAAAAGACAGATAAATGGGATGAATACTTATAGCCAGATAAGAAAACAGAATTACTAATTATTGCCTAAGCTGTTTGAATTTTTTGCTAAGGATATGGTAACAGAGTGTTGGGAAGGTCTGGGGGTTAAGAGTCAAGAAAATAAGGAGCTAAGTCAGATGTGCAGATTATCATGTTTATTGGTCATCTAATGGTTGGGGTAGGTTTTGGAAGGAACAATTCCATAGTCTCTCTAGAGAAAACGCAAACAACATTACAATAAGCCCTGCTTCGATTCCAAATACTTCCTTCCTCCCTCCTTTCCATCCAACATCCCTTTCTTATTCCAGTCCTTTCTTAATTTGTCTAACATCCTTCCCTCTATCACAGTCTTCAGCATCCCATTTAAAATCAAAATGCTCTCATCCATCTTTCCTGCCTCTTTTTTATTTCTCCAACAATCCTCTCCCTTCCCTCACCATGCCTAGGACTTTCTCGTTGGTTTTCCTTTCAGTCTACTTAACCTTTTCTATCCTTCTCCACATCCACATTTCAAAACCTTCAATCTATGCCTATCATCCAACTTCAGTGACCTTGTTTCCACACCGTACAACAGTCCACATATAAGTTTTGACAAGCTTTTTCTAAACATCCTTACTCAACGTCCCTGCCATCAATTCCCTCCTCCTTATGGAAGCCTCTTAGCCGAGTACAATTCTTCTTACCTACCTACTAATTTGACCATTTTGAACCAAAACACTTCCGAGGTACTAACTGTTCCACCAGCTCAAGTGTTTGCCCTCCTATTTAATGTTCATCAATTTCCTTCTCCTTGCGAAAGCTTCTTTGCCAAAAGCAATTCTTCATCTACATCTACATCTAAATAATACCCCGCAAGCCGCCGCAAGGGCGTGTGGCGGGGGGTGTTAGGTCACCAACCGTAAAAAAGAAAAATACCACATGCAAAAAAAAAAAACAACACGGAAAATTACACCCACAGCAGCGCACACACTCATGCAAAAATCCCTTCATCCAATACTCATGCAAACACATACTATATACCGCTAAACAACTAAAAAACTGCACCCCATGATGCAGCACGAAAGACATCCTACAACACGGAAGCCAGGACACAACAAGCAAGAAATTGAAACACCACATGAAAATGCACCACGAAACACTCTGCCCCCAGAGTCTTTAAAAGGCAGGGAATGCGACCCAACGTTGCAGGTAGCAGGAATTTCCCCCCGCGGAGAGGGACGAGGGATTGAAAGGGAAACTTAAAAACAGATGAACAGAACATGAATGAGGTCATTCGGGAAGAATGTGTTATTATAACAAAACACATAAGGTTAGTGGAAGAGCATGCATTTAAATACAACTAATTATTTATTAGACGCTGAGGGTGGCAAGTGGAATTTTTGCTATCTATAACCCTGCAGTTGCTATCCCGTATTGTCCGTGGGAAGAAGGAGTCCTTGAGTCGGCTAGTTCTGGCATCTATTTCCCGAATTTTATATGCATGATCCAAGCGACTAATGTATGTAGGAGTACGAATAATTTGCGAGACCTCGGTGCTGAAACATGCGGATCTAAATTTATTTAATAATTTCAATCTTGCATTGAATCGTCTCTCAGCCAATGATTCCCACCCCAAATCCATGAGCATTTCGGTGACGCTTTGCGTTTTATCGTAGGAATTTTTTACAAAACGGGCTGCCCGGCGTTGAACCTTCTCAATTTCCCGAATGAGACCTTTTTCACTCGGATCCCACACGCTGCATGCGTATTCTAAATGAGGCCTAACAAGAGCGTGGTAACAACGTTCCTTGACCTTCGAGTCACTTTTGCCGACAGGTAGGTAGCCTTACGGCGAAATGTAACGATAATTGTAGTCATAAGCAAAGGGGGGCCCCCTCAAGGCGATATTAAGATGCGTGTGGCTTCGGACCAACAATTCTTGATCTTATGTCCCTACTAATTTGACCATTTTGGTCCCGAACGCTTCCAAGATAGGTAAACAATAAGAACTCAATAATGATGAGATTCTTAAGAAACATAAAGACTAAAAACTATGAAGCAGGAGAACACAAATGATCAGGTGAAACAATTCGTGTATTTAGCCTACAATTTGGATGGAAATAGGGGTAGCAGCAAGGGCATTAAAGGAGGATCAAGTTTAAAAAATATTAAGAATGCTGGATTCCATTTCTTGAAGCTCTAAGTCAATTCACAAGTTCTTACATGTGGTTCATTGGTTCCTACATTGCCTTTTTATGAATCAAATCTTCCAAAATGTTCACACACAGATTTCATGTGATGCGTGCCATACTGAAATGCATATGAGGAGAAAGAGAATATGAACTTGGAATAGCATTAAAGTAGTAGGAGTGAGGAACTAAGGAGGGAGATATGTTAACAACATTACCAGCCTTGGTGTATTTCCATTACATTTATGCAGCTTTGCCCAAGAAAGTCATGAGTTTTTTTTTCAAAAAAGTTGCCCAAATGCTGAGATTTTATTTCATGAAAATATAACTCTTATAAAATTTTTATTATAAAATTATGCATTTTATAAAACTCAATAACAGCATTAAATATCAATATTCTATTGTTTCCGCTTATCATACTGAGCAAAGAGTAAGGTAAGAATCTTATGGTATATTTCTATCTTGCCCTCAAATGATTCAAATTACCTGAAGTTCCCCTTAGCTAAACAGTCACATGGAAGTTGAGTATTTGTTATGATTTCATCATTTCATTACTTGGAGTAAGGTTTAGTTATTTGCAATGGTATAAAATTACAAAATATGTGGGTGGAAAAATGAGCGTGAAATGCAATGCTATTACATAAAATGGTGTAAGTGCTTTTGAGGCGTAATCATGGATAATTTTGTACCCCTGTCAAAAGGTTAATGGAAAAGAATAAGAAATGAGTTTTAAAATTGTGAGCCACCAGACCAAGCAATGAAAAAATGTTGTATAATCCATAAACAAAGAACGCATTAAATATTTCAAACCTAAAATAAGAGTTCCATAAAGCCCTTATGAAGTCCAAGAAAAAGTCAGGTGGTTTATACAAACATGTCATCAAATGGAAGCAGTAAATGTGATGTAAGTAATGGTTAGCATGAGAATTTTTAGAAGGGATACAAATTTCAAGTAGAAGAGTTCAGGCCAATGGGTTTTGGAAGACCATGTCATTCCGTGTGAGTTTTTTCCACATAATTTGATGAAATTAACTAAAGTGTTACCCAAGAGAGGAAGTCAAACAGTCTTGAGGAAACAAACAATTCATAGAGGAGCCTAAAAAGTGGAGAAAGAGACACCAAAGACCACAACAAAAAAGTATGTTCTTCATCTCTTTTTAAAAAAATAATCATATTTTTTTATTCTGCAGTAAAATAATGCCATAATAAATACGCATATTTAAATTGTTATTTAACAGTCATGTAACAGCACAGTCTTCTGTTACTCTAATTCATTCTCACAGTCAAGAGTTGAGATAGAGCAATTATTTTCATCACCATAATTACAATACTGATGGCGATCACTTTCTTTGCCTTTTGCAAAATGGCTATCAACAATCAAACAAGAACCACTATGAAAATGGGGGAGGGAACAGTTTTACCTTAATTTTCATGGACACTGAGGAAAAGTAAAGTTAGGGAAAATTATTCCAGGGTAATGCAGACCATGAAACCTATCCCCAAACTTCCCATAAACTTGGTCATTTATGCAAGAGTTTTCAGAAACATAACCTCTACAGTTAAGCCCCTGAAACGAGGGATAATTATACGTTTAACAGCTACTCACTTCAACAAGCCATCGTCTAAGACAGTCGTGATGGACTGTACTGACATCCCCTCGACATTGACATGGTTGAATGAGTGGCCCAGCATCTAAGCGATCAGCATCATAACATATCCAGCAGTCTTGTTGAATTTTCTGGTCTTCATCATCTTCATCTCCATCTATAAAAAAATGATTGTGAAGCATAAGGATACCCTTTCAATAAATTTGTATTACATCATATGCATTTTTTTTATTTACCTCCTTCCTTCTCTGCTACTGCACATCCATCATCTTTTGCTTCCCCAGGTGGTTTGGCATCCAAGTCTAACTTCTTCAGAATCTTCTTTGGATTCAATATCCATAGTTGCTCAGGCCTAAACATGATAAAATGTTGACAATATAAGAAACAAATTAAAACATTTTTTAACGCTATTATGATTAAAATGTAGAATGAAGGAGAATTGAAAAAATGTATGAAATATGTAGAAATGAAATGAGTTCCATATGCAATACATAATATTATATATTTTGCTGTGGCATAGTGAGTAGTTTGGAGTGCTTGGAGTGAGGGTCATGGGTTCAAACTAAGGTGATGGCACTAACCATGGGATGTGGATTTTTATGAACATACATTAATGGCAAGTTCTTTTTATGCAAATTTTGCTACCACCAAGAGGCTAACAATTCTGCCACCACCCCTCAACAATCCCAAATTGATGACACAGTAACCTTGATCTCGCCTTTATTCCAATTCACTGGCCAAGCAAAAAAGAATAGGTCAGAATAAAATGCCCACACCCAGATGACTAGCAGATTGATCGGTCAGTATTTGGCTATGATGTTTCTTCAAATCTCCTCACAGGAGACTTGCATTCACTTACATTGCCCACAGCTTGTGCAATCAGAATGGTAAAGTCATGAAATGGACACTGGTCCGCTTTTCCAATTATCCATGTCTATGATACATAGAATGCCATGCTCCATATGAGCAATTTGACAAACTGTTCCTTGGTTGCAACCCTAGGTCCTTTGAACACAGTAGTTGCCACTATTATGTTCAAAGCATCTTAAGCTCAAAACAAGGAAGCACTTCATCAAAAAATTCACATGAAGCATGGGCATTTTTGGAAAGTGAGACCTTTTGAACCTCCTCAATATTTTCAATCTAGTTTGTATGATGTAATAATAACAAATATCTACCAAATAAATTGACATCAAACTCACCTCATGCAATTCCAGAGCACACAGGGAAACCACAATGCAACTCCTATTTCAACAATCCGGAAAACAATGTCATGAAAATTCCTACTTTGAAGCGGCACCCTGCAACAAAAAACAAGCATTTTATGATCATTGCTGCTGCTAAATCATTAAAATCCAGCAAGAACTATAACCATATGGTCCAAATATACACCAAGGCCAAATTTATAACAATTTCCTGCAGCTATACACGCAAAACTTTCATTCAAGTAATTATCATTGGTCATGAAAAATTTTATAAGATACCAAATGTTATGATATATATCTACACCAGCCTTTTTGACCTAAAAAATATTTTAAATCACAGTCCTGTTTTAAACATATCTTTTTATTGTACATGAAAATATTTATTCATGCAACATTTATGGTTATGTTTCTCATGATTTTTTATGAGATCAGTTAGAAATCCTCTAATCGAATGTAACAGAACTAATGTTCAGTTGTCATTTAAATATCCCTTGAACAATTTCAATGTTCTCTATTCTATAAAAAAAATTAAATCCACCATAAGCAGTGTTTAAGTGTACAGAATTATTTCAATCAATTGTAATAGGAAAATGTTGGCGCACATTTTATTCTAACAACTACTTGTACTTGGAAAAAAACATCTTCAGAGATTTCCTGCTGCCTGCAATGTTTAAATCATTTTAACTAACTCAAATGCTTAATTGAATTGTTCCAGCTTATGATAATATATTTTCTTTTTTGCATATGATTTGATGATTTTGTGTTAAGCATTACTTTTAAACAAAAGTTTAACCTGTATCTTCATGGAAACTGACTCTATGACAACCAAAGCACTTGACGTTTTTTAAAATACTGAATTCGTCTGAATAAGTGGGTACATATGAGTATGAGATTAATTCCTAGTGAAGGCAATAAAAAAATATGCACCGAAGTCATTGGTACCAAAACTTCATCCAAGCAGCTAAAAACAAAATTTGGTAAAAATGATGTTTCAGAAGTAATCTCACCACTGAAATACGCTAATTCTTATCACTGCATGCTTTATTTTATGAAGACTTGGAACTTTCTACGGCAGTAAAATGTTTGCTCCATAAATTCATCCAGGGACAATTTTTTTTAACTTTATTAGGAGCTATTTTTCCATAAAAAGAGAGGCCATGACCTTATTATTTAGATATTGTAATAATTAAGTATGTCTTTTGTTTAAAGAGTACAATTTGGCAAGCATCCCACTACACTTCCCAAAAATATTGGCACACAGAGAAAGTTGTGATCTGGCTATATCATCAAGGCTATTCTGCTTGCTTAAACATCATCTGCGGTGCTCAGCACATTGTACAAACAACTGGTGAGAAAGAGAATTGAATTTGGTTCGGTTTTAAAGCATTGGAGAACCAAAATATACTTCCAAGCCAAGTATAAGCTCCAAGCTCCACTTGGAGCATCCCTTTGGACTCACTGATTTAATCCTTTATGAAGATGACAGAACTACATTTCATATTTAAATGTGAGGAATACGAATATCCAAAGTTAAAATGGGAAAGCTAAGCTGGACCATTAGTTCCCAACATGAATCAATACTTATAGTCATGAGTCACTTTATCAGCAAGAAAATTTGTATATTATTTTTCAAGCAAAATCAAATTGAAAAATTTTTATGCAAAAAGTTAGAATTAACAAAGTCACAAGTTTTCAGAAGAAGACAAAGGTGGGTAAATATTCAGAGGGCTAGAATAATCTAATATTTCGTAAGGAATATAAGATTATTTTAGCTCTCTGGTTATAGCAGTGACATTGTATTACAGTGAGTTGTGTTTAGGTACTGATGAATTTGAGGGTCTCAGGTTCAAACCTTTGTAATGCCTCAGGATACCTCAGGTTAAGAGGCATAATTTCCCGGGCAGGACATTTTTCTAGGATATCAAATGCTGCAATGGGAAAGGAGCTGCCCTCCCTAACCAAATATGCAAATTTCAAGTATAGGAAGGTCCATTACAAGGTGGGCTTTATCTTAACGTAGCAATCTAACATCTGTGAGTACGCAATGTGATGACTGGGGCACACTAGACTGATTTTTTTTAAAGCCTTTGGTAAAACATTACTTTCTTAATTCAGCCTAAATAGGGTAGTTCATGAAACAACTGTTAAATTCACATGCATCACAGAAAAAGTAAAATGCATATCCCTCAAAGTCTTAACAGATTAAGGACAAAGAATGTGTCAAACTTTCAAGCTATTTTGGAAGTACGGGCCTTAATGAACATCGACAGAAAGTTTCCATCCAAAAACATCCTTTAGCCATGCTCAATATACGCATATTCCATAAACACATATGTTTACACAATTTGTAGAATTAATTATGAAATAGGATTGATCTCATGATAAAATTATCAAACAAAACCTTTTATGTGAAACACTTACTTTGTTTTCCAGAATTTACTTAATGTTTCACTGCAAAGGAATCCAACAATGATTATCAGCATAAATGCCTGAGCTAACAGACCAAATCGTGACTGATGAAGTTGAGATGTATCAACTCTTTTTGGAGGCCCATCGGTAAATCCACCTCTCAACTGCAAAAATTTTTTACAAAAAAGTCATGAATATCTCATGTAAATATCAACAGCAACAAGAGTACACAGTGTGACATGAATTTAATGAACTATTAGCATGAATTGTGGAAGTTAGGATAAAGAAGTAATGGATGAAAGTAAATGAAATGAAATATTGAGCATTTTGACAAATAGTTATAATTCTCTTAAATACATAATAGACCAGTTTATGCTTCAGTAGACTTAAAAAATTCATTAAGCATACATAACTCCCTTACATTTTACTTATGTGTTAGTCTTCGAATACATTTTATGATCAAAACAATATTCAAACAAAATATTTTTTTGTTTTAAGTATATGATTTTCAGATAACTATCCAAGTCAAAAATACTACACATACTTGAACATGCTGGATGAAATTCCAATTACAATTTTGTTTACTTTTTAAAGTTTCTTTTCCTCAAGTTATTAATTTGACAGAGACTTTTCATTTATTTTATCTAATTTGTGAAACTTAGGAATATGACAATCGGATCCCCTATTACAGTGAAATATCACTGCAACCTATATGTAATACTGTGTGTGTTACAATGTGTTACAATCTTATTCCACTTATAACTCAAGAATCATAACAGGCATAGAAATGTGAATTTCATGAAACATTTTTAAATTTTGCATGCCCGCTTTGGTTCAAATTTTCACGAAATCTGAGGTTATGACACCAGGGAGCAATTTTCCATTAAAAACATACAGAGGTTTTCAATGCAATAGCCATGAGAGAAGAGATAGAAATTTTCTTAACTGTAACCATATTTAAATTTGCTCTGGGTTCATTGAAAGAAACACTATCTATACAAGGAAGGCTTAACAATTTATCATATGAAATGGTATGATACAACAATCTGATACGTTCTGTAGTAAATTCGATGATCCTAATAAATATTTTCATTAAATTATTCACTTCCTGGAATATTTAATACACAACATGGGTTTAAATAATATCCAATTATTTGCTCGAGTCCAGATTTTTTATTAGAATTAATTTTATTTTTATTATTTATTAATCATAATTAGACAATTCCTTTTATCAATTTTGAAATAATCACTTCCCAGATAATGGCGGAATATAATATGCTCTACAGTAAATAGTCTTATTCTCAGGGGACAGTAGGTATGCAAAATTAGTTGTGTGTACACATGCAAATTTTTAAAAAAATTGTTAAACTAAAATAAAATTTGAGGCAATGTATGTAACCTTTAACGTCATTGAGAATACATAACAGTTTCGTAGATATTCACGTCATTCTATCTGAAGCATCTACCTCCTAAATTATGTCCTAGCATTATTAGTTTTTTAGAGGAGACAACCAACAGGTGACGTCATTTACGCAATTGGGGATGGATGGGAAAGGATGAAGGGTGGAGAGAAACTTGGAATTAGCCTACTCTTGATGCAAGGCGCCAAGGGGTCTGCAGTTTCATGTTCCATCCAACAGATGGCGTATTCACTCGAAGTACTCTCTACAAAGCACTTCAAGTAGGGATTGGGATACCATAGAAAAAGATCTACCATCTGCAGGATTCGAACCCAAGCCCTCATGGTGGGAAACCAGTGCGTTAGCCACTGTACCACACCAATTCCCCAGTTGCCTTTGTTCTTGAAGAAGAAGCAAATCATTGATGTCAACCAATTGTTGATATGCATACTGGATCAGCGGCACTCACACCTTGTTCCCAATTTTCAATGACTGTAATTTTCAATGCTAGTTATTTTTTTTTAATTCTCTTATGGCTTCTTCTAATGGATTTTTCTTCGGGTCAATTTTAAAACTATGCACAAAATATTATTAAACTTAGCACAAAAAATCACTAATAATATGTTTGAACACAAGTCTGGGAAAATGCGTGATCACTAGCAGTGCTTCGATGCCAGTGGAACGAGTGATGGAGACAAACGGCAATAGCAATGAATCTGAGAATTCCCTCCTCCTCATCACATATTATGCGAGAAGTTGTGTATCTATTTATTTGGTACAATCAACTTTTATTATAGTAACTTAAAAAAATCACTCAGTGGGTAAAACTTAGCGGTTTCCTGAGACTTACTAACCACACATATAATTTTCAATAAGGTGTCAATTTTTGCAAGGTCATTGGGTTTTTCCTTACTATTATAATGATTGATAGCGCTACACCTATCCATTCACTACTAGTATCACAACAAAAACTAAAAATTATTTAAAAATCAAACCATCACTACAATAAAAATACTGGTACTGACCAATCACTGAATTTCAGTGTCATGTTTCATGGAAAAGTTTTGTGAAATGATCAGGTTCAATCCTGAAATTTGCTGAAAGCAGAAAGTTCCGGGTAAACATATAGGTGACCATGGATTTAAAAGATTTTTTTGGGCGGGTGAGATATGTTCCATTTGATGTACTATCGTACTAGGCTAATATGTCAAAAGGGAACTTTTGCATTTGGAAAACACAGCACGCGTAACCTTTTATGTCATCTTGTGAATCAATTTGCTTCCAGTTAGGTTATCATTATTATTCATTCAAGGCCTTACAGAACAATCCAGGTTTTTGGTCAGCCCTTAATGTCTATTATCTTCTATGCATCGTGAGAGACTCATTTGACCTACATTATTTATTTCTACATTTTTTTGTAACTTTGACCTGCCTTCCCATCTGTCTTCCTTCTTTCACATCCGTCATTAAAACACTACTTTTCAATATTACTTACACAAACTTTTTCATTCTTGTCGAGTTTTCCCCAACAAACTTTCTGTCCGTACCTAACATTAATTAACTTCAGCATTTATCTCCCCATCTAACCAACCTCTTTTTTCCCCTTCTTTGTCACACCCAACATTTTAAAAGCCTCCAATATATTCTCTTTTTCTGGCTTTTCTTATTGGGTAGTCCAATAATTTGAATTTTCCAAAATCTAAACTTTTTCTTTATCTCATTTAAAAAGTGCATAAGTAGGATTTCACATACCAAGAATCTTAATCAATAGAACCGATATCGGACTGCACATAACGGAAAACACTATTACAATGAGATCACACAACAGCAAAGAAATTCAACATTTGCTTCAAATGATTACAATCAAAAGAAAACATTATAATTAAGATGTAAGTGACAAAACTACAATGCATAGAAATTTCATTTAAATGGAGTAATGAACGTCATACTAAATTATATTTTGGCATTCTCACTACTATATACAAGTGTAAGTAATCCATAACAGTAATCATTATGAATTGAACGTATGCTAAGGCGCTGATATTGCTTTGTTTATTCGAGTCTTCGGTGGAAAATTATTTTATTTTCATAAAACTATATTCTAAACTGCACACTTTTAAAAGGCTAAACAATAAATTAGTATGATTTGTGGTATTTCATTTAAGATCTTGGTTTTGCCTTAGTTTTTTGTGTAGCAGTAACTCTAATCAACTAAGCAATTCATCTTTAAAAAGCAACATTGTAATGGGAAATCATAGTAAATATTCCAAAGCTTATTGCATGTCAAGCTAATCAAACAGCAGGGAGAAGTGAATATATAATTTAGGAGCATGCTCTGAGCATGACAAAACATATAAATGCTGGTATAAAAATGAGCAAAACACTAATTAGTCTTACACACTCAACATAAACTTAAGAAAGGCTCTCACGCATTCAATGAGTTGACACTACACTGCACACATTTAAGAAGAAATAAGTTATAGAAAGAGGAGATATTAGGGAAAGAAATGTACGGGTGTTACTTATACATACCTGATTGGTTCCAACGAGTGGAGCAGTGGCACAACCTGGCACAGGTATGCCTTTAGCTTCCTCAAGATGGAGACTGGACTCTTTGGGGTCACTGACTGAGGACTTCCTCAATGGATCAAGCTGCTCATCTCGAGGAGTCCGACTGCTCGTAGCAATGCCAGTCACAGTGGACTCGTGGTCACACAAGAAACCTCCTCGCACCTGTGTTGTTATTTTGGATCATGGGACTGTGTTGTCATGCATTTCAGAGCATTCTTGCTTTCAAAACATGCCTCAAGTACATCCAAATGGCAGACTACTAATGCATGGTCAGTAAATCGGTAACTCGGTAGTAGTTTTGAGGGGAGGCGACCGACAGCTAAGGTCATTTGCGCCATAGGGGAAGGACAGGAAAGGATGAAGGGTGGAGAGAAACCCGGCGTCGGCATTAGCCTACTCTTTACGAAAGGCGCCAAGGGGTCCGCGGCTTAACGTCCCATCCGACGGACGGCGTACTCACTCAAAGTGCCCTCCACAAAGCACCTCTAGTAGGGATCGAGATACCTCTGAAAAATATTCAACACCGCCGGGATTTGAACCTGCGCCCTCAGGGTGGGAAGCCAGTACGTTAGCCCCCGCACCATCTCGATCCCCATCGGTAACTCATGCACAAGTTTTTCCTAGATAAGAATCTCCACGCACCATTTTCTACTTACTCCAATTCACTCATATATTACTAATGGTTTACACCATTGTAACAATTTTGATAATCAATTTGAAAAATTAAGATAGAGAATAATATAGGAAGTTGCATTAAATGTCTATGGAAAAAATATCTCACTCATTGAGATATTCTATGCAGTGTGGGAATTATGAATAGTCACACATCGTAACACACACTGCAATTGGCCCTGGTTCTAGTGGAAATTACAATTAGAATTTCATTTAGCCTGAGAGAAAAATCAATTATTCACTGCCATAAAGCACTTACGTATTAGTCTCATTCAATTTACGGCACACAATTGTTTTAAACTTAAATCAATATATTTTGTCATTTACAAAAATTAACCTAATTAAATCAAAGTGACTTGTTATAATACATAGTGCAATGAGAGAGGCCTCTTTAAGTGTACCATAAATTCACATTGTTAGGAAATTAAATTTGGGATGTAATAAACAATACATTACACATTTCATTTCTTTAAAATCCAGAACATTACCTTTGCAATGAGTGCCTCTAAAATATAATTAGCCACACAAGAATTATATGATCGAGTACTATCTTTACATTGTCATTTTTTATAGCACAAACAATAAAACTATCTGTGTATTAGAGCTTATGAGATTAAACAAAAATTTTAATATTAGAATGCATGGGTCTTGCTACATCATGAAATTCTTACAAGATGGCATTTTCATTCTTCAATTAATAAATATAGTGGGATTAAGTAGTGCAGTTTGTCTATTCATTTTTAAACATGATTAGTCCTAGTTTTTTTTAATGGATGTAATTTTGAAGATTTAATGGCAAGACTGCTATTCAGAACATTCTTCATTATGTCTTGCTTGAAATGATAAATCCACTCAATATTTCTATAATCTATGTCATTGCTTAAGCAAGGGACATAGAAATTCAAGATATCTAGCCACAATGAACGTTATGGAATGAATGAAAAATTCAATTACATATATACTTTCACTTGCTATGATATTTTAGAGTTTTCATGCCTATGGAAATGGATGTACACTTGAGCATGATGGCCTCAACATTCAAACAAAATAAATTACCACTCAAAGCAACTGCTTATTTTATTAATGCTGTATTGAATAAATACAAGGTATCATAAATACCCATAACCATGCAAGTGAAGGTAAAAAATAACTTTGAAATAAAATTCACCATGTATTACAAAATGTAATGGATAGAATCTGTAGAATCCTGACCCAAAATGAAAATTATGAAAAACAAATACACATGTATTGAGTAGAAACTATTTTTAACATAATTAATCAGCATTACATAGAGCAATGTACCTATGCAAGAACATATAGTAAATGAAATGACTTTGTCATTGGAAACACTTTCATATGTAATAGCTGTGTTAGGCCAATTATTATAATTGAAATAAAATTTATCTGGTAACCATAAATATATTGTAATAAGTTGATTGATGTGTGGTGTATGGTATTATATGTAATAGCTTATTTTTTTTAATTTATCTTTTTTTTCTTGCTGATTAATGGTTGTAAATGGGATGGGGATTCACTTGTTTTGTTAAAGAGATTTGTGTTTTGAAGTCTGGTTTTATGTATTATCTTTTGCAATTACTTGGGACTTGTGTGCCACCTGACAATGTCTATAAGCACATGTGTATTTTTAATAATAATAATAAAAAAACTTATACTCACAAGCTAGCAAATTAAAATTCAATTACATCAGCACATGCTATGAGATGCAAATGAAAATACCTCTCAGCCATTAAAATTAGTAATTATTTAAGCTAGTCCACAAAAATAATGTTACTAAGGAAATAAAAAAAACATACCTTAAAGTAAACTTCCACGCCATAAATAAGGAAAAAGATCACATTGATAAAGAGGAGCACAGCATAGCACCCATTGAAGACATGAGTATAAAAACTCTGAAAAAAAAACAAAGACCATTAATAAATACAGCTATGCACACCTTTATTGAATATGTTTCAAGTAATCTTGGGCATGGTATAATTATAATGAAGCCACATTATATACAATTTTTGGGGGAATATACAAAATAGCATAAGCAGGGAATATAAAGAGTAATTAAGGCAGTAAATTATTGCCCATGCTTTCCCTTAATTTAATATAAAGTTTGACAAACTGAATACATATATATTAAGTTTTGGTAAAAATTGGAAATCCTTATGCAAGACAGTGACTATGGTCATAAACATGTATTAGTACATCTACTGAAATACTAGAGTTAAGGGTGTTTGAGCATTGGAAAAATTGATTAAGAGAATATAGAGTAAAATTTAAATAATTGAAGATGAAATACTTTCCATGATGAATATGAACCAAGTCCTTCTACCACGCTTTGTGTATGAGTGATTTTCAATGACACATTAAATGAATACTCTTTATCCTGTAGTTTAAATTAGTTAAGGTTTACTAAATTTCCACATAATTCAACCATTTTCACCTAATAAACACAGTAATCATAGAATAAATCACCGTGGACAAATGAACATTAACATAAAAAAATTGTTTTTTTTATAAGATGAAATATCACCCTCTTATCCATGGAATTAACATTTTCCCTTAATTTATTCATTTTCTTCATGCCATTAGAGTTTCTTCACCTACACAGAAATTTCATCCCATTTAATTATGTACTCAAACGTTAATTAACTTATGACAATTGGTGGAAAGAATGGCAGATGGCATGCTATTCATGGCTAAGTTAAAAACATACGAATATAATTCAATGGTGAATATGAATGTGATATTTACAGGTTTACATAAACTATTTTACCAATTCATTATAATACTTTCAGCCACTAGTAACTATTTCCGGATTGCATGCAAGTAAACATAATATTTATTATGCTGGTATTCTGTTTCTCAACATAAAATTTTGCCATACAATTGAATTATTTAATCATATTAATGACTTGACAGTGGCTCAACAATCCCCATTAATTTGCTGCCAAGACTGCCATATAAGAAACAAGTTAAAAGGAACACTATTTTTTTATTCCTCACTGGAACTCTCACTCTCACTTTTTTTTAAGCTTCACCTAATCATCATTGATAATATTAATGTTCCTATGCACAACAACAGTAGGTAATCTGTTTTTTCCAACAAAAGCAAAAAATACCAGTTGCATCTTTAGAATATTTCATAAACGTTTAGGAATTAGCTGACTTTCACATTGGCCTTCAGCATAAAATTCCTGAAAATAACAGAAAATATCCAATTTTCCTAGAGTACAACATTGAAGAGGGGTCGAATGGATAAATAATCAAAGTAAGATGAACTTGAGTAGACAGTGAGAGATTGGTTCCATTCTGTCACATGAAGCTCCAATTCAAGAAAAAACTGAGAAAACAATATTGGACACACAAACTAGCATTGATAATCTCTAAAGTATTGCAAAGATATTCAATGCTTGGGATGCTACACATATAGAAAACTCTTTGAAAGAGTGGTTTAATATAAGGAGACAGCTTGGCATAAATAAGTTGATGCCTTTAAGAGATTTTTACTGTGGATGAGACACTTCCTTTCTTCAGTGGTCTTTTACTCAAAATCCTAGTTTCTAAGTGGAGTTTTACCACTGGGAATTACAGAGAAAGAATATCCTTAGGTAATCCTTAAAGCCTTTATGCTTGCAGTACCTAAAAATTATACATTTCCAAAATTTACACTTTCTTTTGTGCCCAATAAAAGTTAAAATGGAAGTTTTATCATATGCACTTTAAATAGTTGCAATATTACTATCTTAGATCGTTGAAAGGTAAAATAACAACTTCATTATAAATGAATTGACACTTGAACCAAACTGGAAGTGAGCAAAATAAATTGACATCATATTTCCATCCGTCTAATTTTGTATTTTACCAAGAGATAAAAGTGAATCCAAATCAAATTAAACTCTTGATTATTGAACTATCAGAAATTTAAAAATGCACCCTTCAGGGTCATAAAACATCAACCACAACATTTCTCTTGGGAATCAAAAATTAATAGCATTATAATACATTTACGACAATGAATTGCCTCTCAATTGCCTGAATGAAATTACCTAAATGAGAAAATATCTCAAGCATATTTTAACCTAAGTACAATTATAGAGAAAATATAAAGCTGAAGTCTTATTTTTAAGCTAAATAAAGTGAGAGCAAAATAAGTAAGCACTAATCCTACAACAAATGTGCAGTGGCCAGTGTAAGTACCACATTTAAAACTCAAAAAATATGCATTCATACATCTATTTTCTTAACTTAACTTTAGTTTTTATAAAATACACAACAAATTAGCCATGGCCATGATCTCCTATACTTATTTGCTTTACTATTTTTTAACATAAAATCAATGCTACCTGTCTTTTACATTTAAAATTAAGAAAGTTATGACTTCTTTACTTACCTTGTCTTCAAGACTGGCATTTGCCACATTTGTAGTTATGAATTCCCCCAAAAGCAGAGAGTAATTAATTATGTTGAAGGTGACAAAACCAAGGAAAGACTTTGAAAGGAACTGTGGTTTCTCCCACCTGATATCTCTCAGATGGAATACCTATAAGACAAAATTTAAAACAGTGAAATTTGGGTTAACAAACATACACTTTAATATTTAATTAGCAATGCAATGAGCAGGCTGACTGAGTTGGAGATACTATATAATTTAGGTATCCAGCCAAAAATGAGATAATGGTTAAAAACTGATGAAACATTTTAGTACATATCATTTCCGAGGTTTCAATAAAGGTCATTTGACGAGAGTCACATTTAAATTTAAACATTAAGTGTGGAATCAAATACTTCTGGAAATGAGTTACCATACACCTACTAAATAACTTTTCCACTGGAAAAATGGTCTCTTGGTTGGGGAAGATATAACCAATCGAATACTTTGAATTACATTTACAAAAGAGGATTTTTCAAGAAGAGTTTTGGGAATCACATCTTATTACAAGTTGAACGTCATAACTCGTGGTTGCTATTTTGGTTATGAATATATATGAATCTATGGACAAGGAATTTACTTAATAAATACATAATTTCAAATTGTACATGGAATTAATTCACAATTAACTAACCTGGGGATAATAGTCAAATCAAGAGTAAATATTTAGCTAGGATTTTAATTTGCCTTTCCATTTTATGCTCAGCAAATACGGGAACATAACCACATAGCAACTCTATAGAACCAGCACATGTAGGTCCTTACAAAGAATCACAACACTGAATAAATAAACAAAATTGACACAAAGTCCACAGAAGGAGTTGGAATAGATTAACACTATTATTTATTTCATCCTTTATTTATTTCATAGTAATCCAAAAACAGGACGACCTCTGGGTTGGCAGGTGAGAATGTTACCCCATCAGGGCTGGCAATAAAATAAATCATAAACACTGTAATCAACCCCAAGGTTGGTTTGGTAAGTGATGGTGGAGTTAACCCAATAGTAAGCCCAATGGCATGTGAAATTCACAGATCAGGTAAGAGGGGCCAGTTCCTTTCCCTGTGCAGGTTATGGTTTCCCAGGAAGATCTGGTACTCCAAAGATCATGCAACTTGGTTGAAGCCGAGGATTGCTAGAGGCATGCTCAGGAAATGAACTTTGCCCCTCTAATCAGAATTCCTATCTAATAGGGATCTAGAATACCACGTCCATGAACAATGATATGTACTACTGAAATTGAATAGGTATATAAAATATAGTGATATTTTTCTAAGCCTTTTGAAATGAAACAATTGGAATACACTTATCGTATATCATACTTGGCAATCATGTGAATTCTAACATTTGAATATGGCCTTCGTGCTATCTCATGACTGATCATTTACAACTTCAGCATGAACAAAAGAATGCCCAATGGAAACGGAGAAAATACAAGACTTAAATTATAATTTATCATTACAAATATTTTTATTTTTTACATTAAGAAAATTATACACACAAATCATTAATAACATGAACAAGACTGCTAATAAAAGACATTCTTGTAGTGTAACCAAAACCAAATAAATTAAAATAAGGACAACTTCATTAACATAATATCAAAGATTATGCTTAACATGTGGGTTCAGTTAGCCAAGTCAATTTCAGGATAGGAAGAACGAAGCCAATCGACAGTAACAACAATGCTCATTATTTTACTTACAACCACAGCAATCCACCCGGAAATTGGTCTGATTAATTTATTTACTAATACGCAGCATTTATAGTTTTGAAATTAAAATCTTACATATATTATTTCAATACACTGTAGATGTTATTCTGAAAATGTTAATATCTCAAATCTTATGATTGCAGGATTTATTTCACATTAATCCAAAAACAGCACTTTGGTCTTCACATCAGAGGTTTTAACAATGAAACAATACATCTACATCAATACCCTGAGAGCCACCAAAAAGGTGTGTGGCAGGGGGTGCAGCATCAATAGAAACAATTACAAGCATCTAAGCCCTTGGCTGAGAAAAACCCACCTAGGCAGGAATCAAACCTGCAACCTCTGGGTTGGCAGGCAAGGACATCACCCCACCGCCACCGGGGCTGATGAATTAAAAAAATTAAATAAATTTTGAGTTCAGAAAATATCTTTCTCTTACAATCATTTATGCGGTTCATTTTTGCGAAGTAAATTTCTAGTTTCCAAATAGATGCAGGGTCTCCTTCCTAATTTTAAAGAAATAATTAAGGAGAATTGACTTGAAGTTTAAACTTTAAGAATACTATATATGCAATCCTCTCGATCTTTCCATTCCCGAGCTTTGTTGCTTACAGATATAAAATGAAAAGAATGGCTAACACCTAATATCACAATTTTGAATTCGAAAATTTCTTAAATAGAAATTATCGAACAACAAAACTGGATAATCCTCGACAGCACATTTATTTCTCACACTTAGCAGCAATATGAAATAAAACGATAAATATATTAGGCCTTACAAAAACGCATTTTTTTAATTATGTTACTTTCCGTTCCAAAATGAGACATTGCTATCACAAAATTCGTTTGCTCTTAACTTTGCCACCACCCAAAGAATGATGTCTACGAATGACTTGCCCATGTCGCTATGCAAAACTTCTGATATCCTGATTTGAAAGAAAGTTACGTTTTCATGTTTCCATTGACGCCGTAGACTGTTCAACCAAACAGAAAATAAATCGCTACTGCTGGCTGTGATAGCGCGGGAGTTACCCATCTCTCGCTCCCACCGCGGGCTGAACTGCCTCAGTTGCTGTTCGGCTCGGCAGTGACGTAACGAAGATAATGCGTGATATAGCCCAACGACGACCACGAAATCATTATCGGCTGGCCCATGGGAAAAAAAGAACTTGTGTTTCGTGTTCTCCATACTCCATGGGCAGCACGCCTAGCATTCACGAATACATGAACGGGTAAACGTCGGCTAATTAATCCCAGGAGAAAAACCTCAAAGGCAAGTGTTGAGTCGAATCAACTCACCAACAGATCCTTCGACTACGTCCAACTAACGCCAGTGAAATGCCCTACACAACTGACGATATCACACATCCACTTGCCACGGTACATCAAACGCCATCTCAGATATACAATACAAATTCTGGCGAAGCTGTTTAACTGAATTGCACATTGGAAAATGTCTATTTCAAATAATGGCAACTGATAACCCAGTGCAGCATTAAATGCCCGTTTAAATGTCATTTCAATTCACCTCAAGTCTCCTATCTCCATTAAAAGCTTAACGAAGTTATCTTCCGAGGTACGACGATGGCTTGCCTAATTGTCTTCAATGACTAACTTCCAGCGTACGTGTCGAGGTTCCTCGTCACGAAAAAAATGCAGAGTAATTCGCAGAATTGGAGGCTCCTCAACCGTTAACCTTGTACACATCAATCGCTAAAAAAACATATTGATTGGCGACTTTAAACGTAATGCACGCCTAGAATTACCTTGAGGTTACGTGTGCAAACGATAATGATTTTATACTACAATAAATATTGAAAGAGCATGGAATGTAATTTGTAACTGATCAACCTTCAGAAATAATTGCCACTTACTATGAGTAAAAGGTAAGAGACTTGGGTTCACAACCAACATCGCAATACGCAAAACTATAATATCCCAGGAGAATACCAGCTAAAAGGTCGAAGTATGTCTTCTTGATCATTCCCAGCCGCATCAATGGCCCGAGAAATTGCCATTGGGCCTTGTGGATCGCCATTCGAGTTACTTGGAAGGTGCGACTTTTTTCACAATTTCAAAGTTTCACAGTTACGGAACTTCATGCAACGGATGATTTTTTTAAAGTCCTAGGCGTCCACAGATAGTATTTGCTTGAAGTTATCCTAATATATTAATTAATTCATATAATTATATTATAAAATAATAATGTTTAAATATGCACCACAAAAACACTTCGAATCATAAACACAGCGGTTAACAAACCGATGTCTGTAATCACAGGAAATGCCACCACGATGTCCCAGCCAACAGTAACACGCCAAAAAATCTACTATGATATATAGACGAAAATTACTAGCTTAGTCGAAGGCTAATGTGCGATACTGTTTACAAGAAATCACAAAATGGTACTCTGGAATGCAATTTTGGAGACTCCTTACATTGCACGTGAGATTTTTCTCTTCGCAGAGAATTTGTAGCTCATGGGAAACAGTGTACCATAAAAATATTTTTTAGACGCTTGCATCCATCATATACACGAACCTATGCATCCGTCTGAAATAGTCTCACGGTAAATTCTGCCCCGAGTCCAAAAAGTTTCCTTTTTGTCGATGGATATTCTGAAGGGGTAACAAACTAATGTAAAACAAGATATGAACAACCAAATATGCTTTTCACAAAGACGAGTGACACCGGTGAATTGAATAATGGATATTGAACACCTAAATAACGTATCTCCGGGAAGATAAAATACTCCTTTTTCAATGACTAAACGGCTCGCCAAAAGTAAACGTACATTCGGTCGACGGGGTGCTCCTTATTACTTGCGTTTTGCCACTTATATAAATTGTCCATTATACATGTACTTATTTGCGCGATCTCGAACTCTGAATGAAAGTACACTAGACTTCTGTCCTAGTGCATTGAAAATTGGCACACGGTAGTTAAATTCAAAATAACTTACCGACCAGGATAAGTTCAGCGCTTAAAATTATTGCATGAACCCACTGAAAAAGAATTCCGCTGCTCACTGACGCTCGTCCCTTGGCTCTTTAAGGATCGCGCAATATTCAAAATTAACTGATCAGCAGGACGAAATTTTATAATGAATAAATTTGACTGCCCATTGAAGGAAGGGCCATTGATGCCCAAAATACTATGACGCAACATTACGATTTTGACCCATTGAAATGTCCTCTAGCCATGCTTGAAGACGATTCATCAGAAATGTGCTCATCGGAGGGAAAGCCATGGATAATCATAATTGCGTCTTCATTTCGAAACGGTCTTGTGAATCTAAAGCAGATTCGATAATGGTCACGCACATTTAACTTGATCCGTTGGAGTCTACTCGAAGGGTTTTCTTGGGCTGATCTTTTTATTCAGTATTTGAATGGAGACACATTGCGCCAAAAGAGCCCAGCGCGATATTTAACGCGAATGAGATTCATACGCGCTACTCATACTTCAGAACTGAAAAATTAAGCCTTTATTTAGCACAGGGCAGAGTAAAATGCATTAAAAAACATTACGGCAATGATATAATAGCGCGATATGCCGAATATTCTTAACCGCCCGGACAAGACCTTAGGTCACTCTGAAATACATCATTTCCTCAAGCAATGGCATTAAGGATGTATACTTTAAAGCATTGGGCCTATAGACACTATATTAAATCATATTTCCTTAAGCCGTAAAGGGTTACACACGGACGCTATACACAAACTGTCCGCAAGCACTTGCATGACAATCGTGCCAGGGATCTTTTTTTAACAGTCACAACTTTAGACTCCAGTCACAACCTCCTCCAGAAGATGAATAAATGTATATAAAACAACTTTTGGATAATAAACTCTTTTCAAAAATACCAATTTATCGGGCGGCAAAAATACGTCGCGATTTTAGGACCGAAATATTACCAGCAATTCACTTTGCTATCTCATATAACCTCTCTCTATAAAAGCGGCGATAGGGAAGAACCCCATAATTATAGGCCGATTTTCTTAACATCGATTTCCTGCAAAATCTTACAACATAACATTGTTATGCCATAAAGGCCTTTCTCGACAGTAGGAATACATTCTGCCGTAACCAGCACGGGTTTAAGAAAAACAGATCATGCGAAACGCAATTGGGCATCTTCATGTACAATTTCTTGAATCAGGGGAATACGCATGTAAGTACGGTATTTGTAGATTTCAAGAAAGCCAACGCCGAGTTCCCTCACAGCAAAATTTACACTAAAAACTAAGATATTATGGTACTTAGGCGAAGGGAACTGGATTTTGGAGAAGGGTTGAGTTTATTAGAGGTAGACGTAACTTCAGGAGTGCCGCAGGGTAGTGGTATAGGGCCCATACACCCCTTGTTATACATTAATGACCTCAGCTTCCAAGTTGGCAGAAATCTTAGATTTGCAGACGACACAGCGATTTACAGAGAAGTAGGGACACCGGAAAATAGGGCGCTAGACTACAAAGATTTCGATCAGATTAGCACTAAATATCAGAAAATGTACACCGGTGAAGTTTTTGAAAAAAAAGACAAATAATAAAATAAATGGGATCGAGCAAAACATTTCAGAGCAAGACAAATCCTTAGTGACATCAAAATTTTCATGAACCCACACACTAGAAGAATATGAGGGTCGGCCTAAAAAAAACCTAGGTTTCATTAATCGGGTTGTAGGAAAATTTAATTTAATAGTAATACTGCTACTTCGTCTTAGTTAGGTTACTATTAAAATACGCGGCAAGTAGCTAGGATCCATGGGATCCAAAAATTAATTTCAGAATTGGAAATATTTCAGAGAAAATTCGCTTCATCAGTCGGAAATTACTACGAGGAGGGAGTGAGCTTAACTGGTATGGTGGAGAACGCTTTAGGCTGGGGGTCTCTTAATTCACGAAGAGGGCAGGCAAGACTTCGAAAAAGATCCAAGGCCCCTAGCGACATCGAGGAAATTTAATGGAAGCAAATAATAATGGTCGATCTGTCCATCGGGATAAAATAAGGCAGCAAACCAACGTCAGAGACTGACTCTAGTACTCGTTCTTTTCTTGCACCATAAGCAAACAAAATCGAACTTACGAGCCCGAAAAAATGCACAAAAAGAAAATTGGACTGCGTTAATGCGCTATAACTCAAGTGCAATTTTAATATCGTTCGGTAAATTTAAATAACCTATTTTCACTAATTAAAATAACTTCGTATCGTGATGCCCGCATTTGCGCCAGCCAAGCTATCAGTGAATCCTGCACGTAAATGATTTCTTTAACAGGGACTTCAAAGGTTGTCTATTCCTTGGGGATTTTTTGCATCTTAAACTTTTCAGCCATTTTTATAATTCAGTTGTCATCAAGATTGTTCGGTTTGTGTCTTTTAACTCTTTCCCATGCACGCACAATGCAACAAAACATTATCTTTCCACAAAATAACTTCATGGCTGGTATCTACAGCTATGAGGCGTGTCATCTTCCGAGACTTTTTGAACGGGTGGGATGTTCTAATCGTTAAAATGGAGCTTGAGGTTAGGGGATGGGATGGGTGCCAGGTGGTGTGGGCTCAGAAGGTAGAAATCGTAGTAATAATCTAAGGGCGACAACCCGAGGGGGAGGAGGAAGAAAGATGCGGGCGCTTCGGGCAGGTAGGCTAGGGGATGACCTCGGATGGGTAGACGGAGACGAAGGTGGCTTGCATTTGGAATGCTAATTTATAGTCAGACGACCAGGGAAAACAATAATCACCAGTCGACCTAACTGCTATAAATGGAGAAAACTAGGGCTTCATTTAATAAAAGAAGTGCTTTGAGTAGTCTTTACGATACAGCCAGCGAATTAAAAAAGATAAATATGTAGGGTTAAATACATTGATTGATAACACGGGAGCATCGGTCGAAACATTCAAATAAGGCTCAAAAGCAAGTCTGTCTGATACTCCTAAGTAATGAACACCCGTAAGAAAGTATTCTATAATTACAACTGCAGTTTCACAATGTGCCCTTTAATGATCGAAAAAATGCACGCATTTGTTTCCACAGTTCAAAATTGACACAAATAAAGTGCAAAAAATATAATGTTTAAATTTTAGTATACACGTGTTGTAATAAGTGTAACATGGCACCGTCGTCGCTGTATACTCTATTCTGCTCTTTTGTTACGCAGTCGTAGGATCGCTCCATCGATCACCTCAACGAATGGGTGACTTATTCATAATCGTGGGTCACTTCCCAATCAACCCGAATTCCGGGGCCAAAAAAATGCGACCCTAACGGGAGGCCACTTGTGTGCGACCAGACAAATCCCGAGGGATGATGACCCATCGCGAACCAACTGCGCAGGTCTCCAAGCGTATTTCTGCTCCATCGATGGCCGGCAATGAACAAATAAAGATAAGATTTCACCATTTGACTTTGCCTGACCCCTCTCCAAACAAAGGCTCAAAAATGCCGACTGTCTCAAAGTATGCTGACAGATTTGCGTACTAAAATTATATAACGCTCAATATAAGTTTTAAATTGATTAAGCTGCACGTACCAAAACATTTATAGATGGGACCTCGTATTCTTCATTTGTCTTTTTAAAAATTCATTGCCTGCCTTGGATTTTCCTTGAATTCGGCCATGAACAATCAATTGAAATTTCGTCTCCGGGGAAATCTGGCGACAGACGATTTCTAGATCTCCCCCAAGGACATTTTTGCCTCAAGAGTCCAAAAATTCTGAAAAATTACATTAACTAAACTCTTAGAAAGTCGGAGCACTTCTAGGAAACCATTAAGTTCAAATGACTAGACAAAGTAGGTGGGTAACCCGGTGACTAGTTTTCTTCTATTGATTCAGGCAGTGATGTTCCGGAGAATCCAGATCATTAGCAAATATCAATCAAAATGCTACATGAACCACCAGAGGCGTTCGGAAGACAAAACATAATTACGAAAGTGACAGATATGCGCCATGGAGAATCTTTTTGGCCTCCCAAAGCGTCTCCAACTTTGTCTATCTACAAGTCTTGTTCGATAAAGAATAATCATTTTTTATTCGCATACATTATTGAGCAAAAAATTAATTTTATACTCCGTTGCTAACTTAATGGGTGATAAAACTAGAACAAGTTTCACTAGCATACAATTTAGATTCTTCAAAATAGTTATGACAGACTGAGTGGCGTATTAAGATTATTGGGAAACTAGGTTGAGAATCGCTTAAGGAGCGAAGGTTAAATTACAGATAAAAATCTCTTGCACAAATTGAATAGAGACCTCTTAGGCGATGGTTTTGAAAATGTATTATTTGCCCGATCGTACTACGCTAGGGGAGAAATATTATATTCGCCCACGGCAACAATGGAGGCAATACTATTTTTGCTTTCCCCTGAACAAAACGTCAGTCTAGAATCTCAGCCGGCTATGGGGAGTCTGCTCTTCTCTACGGCTCCGTGAGAATGGTGTTTTAAATATTTAACGAAGCGAAACATTCCAAAAAAGGTGAGCCCCAAGTCGCTGCTCTTACGGATGTAAAATTAAAACTGCTGCTGTTTCCGTAGTGCGAGAAGATCGTTGAATAACGTTAAAAGCAGTCAGAAATACTGAACTTTTCAATCGGAGCCACCTCAACGGGGTAACATGAAAAATGCACATGAGATATAAATTTGCGCGGCGGGTTCCTCGAACCAATCGTGAAAATGCTATTATCTCGCTGACATCAACGTGCCTCATCCTCCCTATTGTCCAGATATAGCCCAACATGACATATTCATCTTACCCAATGAGAAGAATGAAAGCGGAAAGCCTCTTTCATCATCAGAAGCAGGGGTAAAATGAACATCTTTCAACTTGCAACTGCTGCCGCAATACTGGAGTCATATCAATTAAGCTTATGCCGCATATAAATGATACACGAAGTTTACAAACAACAAAAAATTATAACTCAATAACATCTTTGCAGAATAAAGTATACGAATAAAGAAAGGTAATATCACTCTTTACGAAACAGACATCGTACATGCTTTCCTGCAAACGGTTCTGCTGTGGTATTTCTAGCGTAATAATTGTAAAAAAAATACGCGCAGGGGTGATTGTCCGAGATCACGGAAGTTTTAAGGACCCCCAGTTTCTAGTCAAAGCTTACAACACAATTCAAGGAACTCAATTCATGGCAATGCGATAAATTATTCTAAATCGCACCTTCATTATCGCAATGGATCGCGGCAGTCTTCCGTACGCTTTCCGATAAAAACCGAATAAATGAAAAATTCGCGGTAAAAAAAACGAAAAGCGGACTTGAGACAGAGACGCTCTCTCAAGCGGAACGAAGACTAAAAATATGAGTCTCCTGGCTTTCGGACGCTTTCACTGCTTCTGTGGATTCCTTTTGACTACCGTCGCCTCGTTTTTATAGACATCAATCTGGTGCCCGTAGGAAGTCTTGCGTATCGTTAAACAAGTTATCGGGCGAGAAATGACACGAAGAATGAGGGATCAGCACATCCTTCACATACGGCAACCCTACAGTGCGTATAGTATCGTTATAAAGCGTTGTTCCCCCAAAGTTGAGTGAAATGGGGTTGACGATAATTTTCAGCCGGGTTAAATAAACGCGTTTACTTGCGCTCATTAAATCCAATGGGGAGCACTCCATTACCCGTAGATTAATCAATCGATCCCAGATTACCATGTAAAGACCTAATGCAATAGGGGGACTAATTAGGTATGCAGTTATTCCGGAAGACAATTGACCAATAATATAATTCTTAATATTTCACATAAATGGGGCCTTGCTGACATTAATGCCACCATTATTTCTTTGAGAGGAGCCTTACACGTCAATTATTGAAAGATCCATGCGATGGATGGTGTGTTTGTGTACATGTATGTTTTTTTCATGTTATTTCCTATGACACTTTATAGGTCGATTTCCCAAAAAAATAATGCTTCCTCAAAATGGTGAACTTTTGATATTGTTTACAATTCAACTACATTGTTGTACTCAGAGGATGTGGTAGTTGAGAAGAAAGAGCAATGGGCTAATACTTGAAGGGCCCAGGTTGAATTCTGGGTGATGCCTCAGGGCACCCTCATCTTCACCAAAACTTGATTTTTCTGAAATCAGATCTCCCAGGGAAGCCATAGGCACCACACAGATCTCCCAACCCTGATGTGGGAATTTCACATGCCATTGGGCCTAGTTTTACACAAGCTCTCACCTATGGAACCTTTAGGTTGATGACTGTGGTTAGGTAGGTCTAAAAGTACTACTACTATATAGAGGTACATAGGTATATATATGTACTACTACATCCAGTATATGGATGGATGTACGACTGCTATTAAAATGAAATCTAATTGGATTTTGTAGGTAGCCGAGCAAACCTATGTGAACTGATTGGTTTACAAGGAGGGTTATCAATCTCTAACTAATTAGGGTAATATAAATCAAATACTTACCTCTGCCCAGAAGCAAACAATAAGTGATGAACCGCTCAACACAAGTGGGTAATATGCACTCAAAAGACTACTTGACCAGCCTTCCATAAATGCAGCCTAAATTATTTAAGAAAGATGTACCAAAGATTAGCTAAAATGACACACAAAGCATTTCTTCAAAACTAATCCCACAAGAGTAACAAAAACTCACCGGAGATGTGAAATATGCTCCCCTAATGACTGCTGCCAAAAACACAATAAAATAGAGAACTTTCTGTGTGGTAACACGACAGGCTCTCGTAAAAGATGGTGCTTTCATCCGCTGAAACTCTGCAGCAATGCACATCACCAGTTGCACTAGACAAATAAATGCCACAAGGAAGAAAACAGTGGCAAATGCTACAAAGTAGCTCATATTTGGAGAATGACACTCTTCTCCATCAAACTGAATCTGAAATCAGAATTTGAAACTGTGGCAATAAGGGTTCACACAAAATATCTACCCATAACGTCATTCAAATCACTAAACATGGGTCAGTAACAGCAGACTCCTTATAAAATTAACATGGAGTCCTCTCTATTCAACTTCTCTCATTTGCCATCACATTTATCATTTTCAGAGTTCACTATGCATAAAAAATTTAAAGGTCCCTAAGGCAGTGACAAAATAGGGAAGTCTAATCTCAATGAATTGGAACTAATAATTAATACAATTACAACAAAGTCACCTTTTAAAAGTCCAAAAATTAGTGTAAATAAGTGAGTCATTCAAAGTAATACCTAGGAGATCAAAGATTGTTTCATTTGCCAATGAGTTACCATCATCACAGCTAAACAATTCTTTCAATATGGTCTTTGGTGGATAACTATTGTGCATCATAATGCATCTATTTAGTTTTCCTTTGACATCACTCTCCACCCACTATTCAAAGGAATTACTTTAAACCCTGCCCTGATGGTTTTCATCAAGGTACCACAATGTCATTACTTAAAACCTAATTTTCTATTCTGCTGCCAAGGTTTATGTCACATTTGAAGAAAAGTATGGCTCATGCAGGCTCATCTTACAGTAACTGATCTCCATGTTGGTGTTACTTAGCAGTAGAAAATTTTTAATCCAGTAGAACATTTATGCATAATATGTAGAACGTTACTCTACCCATGAAATCAGCAATGGCCTTGGGTTAACCCAAATATTACATGGTAATTACCTCACTATCTCCTCTCTTCTTCACCACTGATCCTGCTTTCGATACATTCATCCCTTGGTTCAAATGTTTTCCTCAACAGTTTTACCAAGTCAATTGCCAACTTCAGCAATACACTTTTTATTTTGCAATAGTGTATTTTTAATGTTTATCTATACACTCCCATTTCTATATAAAAGTGTACTAACCTCAAATGTCCTTCATTATTTCAGTCTAGCCGTATCATTAAATGAAGACTACAATGTATTTTTTCACAGTTTTTTATTTTCGTATTACTGGTTCCAACTACTGGTACTTTCGTACTATTTTCGTATTACCACCCCGTCCCCCACATAAATGGACCGCAACTTGACTAATTTGTACCAGATGAAGATGCCTAAGCCTTGAAACTAGCAGTGCAAAAATAAAGAACAGTGGAAAAATGCAATGTGTTCTTCATTTAATGATCATGAACTTCCACAAAGTTGAGCCAGAAACAATTGAATCTTGCCATATCTTTTGTCCATGATTTCTAGCATGCTATTCCTATCTCTTTATGGAATTACACTGCTTTTTACAAGTTATCTACAAAAATGTGAGTCACTCTTATTACCATAAAAGTTACAATCCTACGAATGTTAAGTTATTTTAAACCAAATGAAATTCAGTTCACGACATTTTTGACAAAATTGATTTCAAAATGTCAGCATAAAATAATGGAGAAATGCCAATAGCACTAAATACAACCCAGAAAATTAATATTGCATTTCCATAACTCCACCCAATTATTTCTGACCATCAAACCACATATTAATTTGATTTGTATTTCCTTTACATTTTTCAAAAATCTATATTACCGCATCCACCAGTTAAAATTATCTCCATCTTCACGAACACACAAAAATATATGATATATACATGCTACTCTTGCTAAAAAATATATGCTGCACTGATTGAGCTCAAATTTGCTAAAGGGATATGGGGAGATCTAACCAACTCAAACGCATTGAAAATTTTAGTTATGGGCTATCAGGGTTAAAAGGAAGAAACTATTCAAATGACAAAAATTAACAAGTACAGCCAAGCACTGTCAAAAAAAATGATTCGGCAATTCAAGGGTAATTCCATATTAAAGAAATGGGCCAAGGCATATTTTTTGACAGAAAATTTACCTTTAAACCGCAAAATTTACATTATCTACATCAAGAATGACATGGTTCATTACACAACCACTAATGTATAACATGATTAAAAAGAATAGATACACACATACTTAATAGATCTTAGGTTTCACCACATACATTTTTTCTGAACTGGCTACAGTTTTGCCAGTGTTCTGGTACCTTCAAGTTTAAGTGTCAGTTTTGGCCTTCTTTATATGTATAGGCAGCTTGACGGCAAAACTAGATTCTGACTGTATGGGTCTAGAAATATTCTATTCCATGCTTTTTAGTGCTGGCAGCTATTTACCATGCTGAAATTTGCTGGTGTTTTGTAACATAAAGGCATCAAAAATAAAAAAAGGTGGTAGTGTGACTCTTTAAAGATCACCTTAGCCTTCTCTCAAGTTTATCTTGTGCCCTTGCACTACCCAGGCATTTTAGACAATGACTGGCAGGTGGAAATGCTTGTTCTTCAGAGCTCCTGGGTCAGCTTTCAATAGCTTTACCCATTTGTCCTAAGTAGGATTTTCCACAGGTGCACTTTATTATTAGAGACTTCTACATAGTCTGTGGACAGAGTGGGGTCCTTTGGTTTGGATGGATGTTGGATTGGATTTTCTACACAAAGTTAAAAAGTGTGCAATGACATTATGCCTTCAAAGTGCCCTGCCAACCATCTCTGTTCCATTCAAGGTAACATGCCGTACATTGTAAATTTTCAGAACAATCTTTTGGTAGATACCCATCTGATATTTTGCTTACCCCATTTTAATGTAAGACAAAAGTAAAGGCCCACTCTAACATAAGCACAAAGTGGACAGCCATTCAGGATATTAATTGACAAGAATGAATGCTGTTCCTTCTTAAGTAAAAGATTTCATAATATGTCAAAATCAAATTTAAAAAAATAGCAGTTAGAAATTTAATTATTAGGTCAAATGCTGAACAAAAGTGATATTGCTAGGGAAATGAAGTACTCTTTACATGCTCATTTGAATGAGATACCCTCTATCACATTGGGCAAGACTTGCAAATAACCTGGGACCAGTAATAACATAGAACAATATTTCAAATTAGACATCAAATGTAACTATGCAACAATCTTAAATCTGCCATCCCAGCTGGGAAGTTATTCTAGCCCACTAACCCATAGAACTTATTGTAACAAATATTTTCCTCCACCTAGAGCTTTATCTAAGGTTGTTTATCCCTAGCTGTTATTTTTATGTTTTTTGTCCAAAATATTGGGGCCAAAACTTGGCAGTTTTCAGATTGGTGCAAAACAAAATAAAATGCTTATTGTGTGGGATGGTTTGTATCAATTGAGATGACTTTAAATCTAATTACACCTAGGTGATCATCGACGAGGTAAACATAGCGAAAGTTCAAGCCATAGAAAAGAAGTGGATGTAAAAACTTTGACTTTGTGACTTTGGAAAAACATTAGGCTGCTTTCTAAAAATGATCAGTTAAAAACCCATTTGAATTCATTTGAAAATGTACTATATTATTGGCCCATGTCTGTGACACTAGACAGTTTGAATTACTTAAATCACAAAAAATTGGTTAATTACTTCTAACAGTGCACTTGCTATTTGAGATGCTAAAAACCTTAAGCTACACACTGCATTTTAAATTATCAAAAATCGAGGAGGGGACATAGTTCTAACATTACAAAACACCGGAAGTATGTTGCAGCAAGTTTAAACACACTTAGGAACACGATAAAACATAAAAATTTCTTGCCGTAGGATGATGATATATTTCGTGTACCTTCTCTAAGAATGTTGCAATCGGTGGTATACTGAGTCCTTGTAATACTAACCACTGGGACATAAAGATTTATTCTATTCACACAGGTTATTTTGATATAATCGTTGACCCCAGTTGGTTTCGTTACAGTTAGAAGATCGTTTACTCGAGGATGATCTTTTCAGTTGCATTGTTTAACTTGTCTGAACACTTACTTCGCACAAGCAAGTCCCGTTGTGGCACTCTCCGTGACCCGAACAATTTTCTGCACAAGTCCCATTCCATCCCATTATTCCGTACTTCATCAGCAGCGACAGAGGATTTTGTGTCGATAGCTTCATCAAATGCTCCATGCTCTCACTCATGAGTTCTCTGAAACTGTAATAAAACGTTTTCCATCTTCGAAACTAATTTCATCATCGTCGAGCTTTACTTAAAAATGCTGTGACATTATACTATCCATGAATTTATAAATCAAACAAAAATTAACGATACATAATATACAACAATTACCGAAGCACGAAGGCCATGGCAACAGCTGAAAAAGCTGTAGACCACAAACTATGTATGATTATTAATGCAAACAGGAGTAAGGCAGCTCATGCAAACTCAAATTCAAGTTGTTTTTTGCCAATTAAGAAGGCGCCTGCAACTAGTTAATCATATGCTTGCTCCATTTCGAAGCCATTGTTTCGTCTTTGACAGACGAAATGGCGTTACTTCATTTAGAAGATGTCAAAATACGGGAACAGATCGATTTTTACGGAATTTTTTCACTTGTATATGGAAAAAAAATTAAAAAATGACATCCGGATGTTCATTACGAAACGTAATTACTAAAGGAATACTCTTTTTTAGGACGTAAACAGCCAAGGCTCAAGGAACATTCGTATCAGAATGGCAGTTCGGAAAATAAACCTTTGGATATCTCGATTAAATGACGTCATTACATGTTATATACCGTGAGAAAATATTTCAACAAACGATATGAAATTCAATGATTAAATCAGTCAAAGTCATAAACATGAACGACAGGAGACCTTGTCTGCTATCGAGACCTTCATTACGGATATCTGGGTTATAACACACAATAGTACGTACTTACAACAGCTTTTAAGCTCCAGAGAGCTTAATTTATCTTCATCCAAGGCCTAAATTTAATAAAGGCCTAGTTGACACCAATTTTCACAATTTCTTCTACAACAGCCATAAACACAAAATCCACCATTGTGCGAAATGGTGCAATTACTCTTCACTGAAACTCCTCCGCAACTTGTTCCATAGAAAAATAGTTCCCATGATTAATTCAAGGTTCTTAAAACTATACATTCTTTAAAGTTGTTTTTAACCGATAAATCATGTCTAAAAGATAATTAAGCACTTCTAGAACGTTATTTACAACATATTGTCTATGTAGCCATCAATTATTTATCAGCTGTTTGGACTCATAATACTGTTGTTTCCGGGAGCTAATTCGCGGAGATACCAAATGACGAAAGAAAGTCAATTTTCTCTGACAGGAAATGACTTGTTCGTTCGTTATTCACATTTAGCCAATCTAACGGAACTTCTTTTAAGAGGTTACACAGACTTTAACATGAGATGAACGGAATTTTCTATGATTATGGTGCAATGTTTTACATACTTTATCGAATGTGATATTATTAGTCAGTTTATTTTATGATTATAAGTACGTGTCACCCCGTTGCATTTATTGCAAAAATATGTATTACACATCCACTTTTCCATGTACTGTAAAAGTTGATTCTGCTACGAATTAAAGAAATGGATTAGTGAATAAATTTGAACTATCATAATGGCGAGGTTAGGCAATGGATAGACACCCAAGGTTGGCGTGAGGAAGTCTACCTAAAAAAACAGTTTCTATGCGTTCCTGCTAAGATGTTAAATCCTTATTGCAACAACCCCAAATGTATATTATTAAAAGCAAGTCATTCATCTGTGCGGAAATAACTTTTAGCTATTTGCCTCAACACTATTGCAATGGCAGGCATTTTTAAAATTTTCATATTTAAAAACATTCCTTTCCTTAGATAAAGATAAAACGCAATACAAAATTCGATTTATTGGAACTGTTTATGATATTCAAGTATATAATTTTACGACAACCCCGTCAAAAAGTAACGATATTAATGGCTTTTTTAATAACCTCATGAGGTCGACAATGTTCGTGCCCACCGATTGCAGTTATTAATTAACAATGAATGCAGATTTCCTTCCCTGAAAAGAGAGGATCGTGACCAACAGCCATGACCTTAGCTTCTTATTGCCCACCGGCTGCGGCCATCGATCAGCAATTAATGCAGATTTCCTTCCCTGAAAGGGAAGGCTCGTAGCCATCAACCATGATCTTAGGTTCTATTTTGGCTTTGTTTTCGAGTGTAATTAAGAAGCAAATGAATATTGTGGAAATCAGATAGGGCTTTTGGTCAGGAAAATTAATAGCAGTAGCCTTATTCTTGATGTAATATATGAGACCTTTGAAGAATTCGATTACGTACACATCTGTACTACTGAATGATCTGTCAAAGGCCTTTGAATGTGTTGTACTATTTATTACTTGAAAGCAATTTTGCTTTGGTAATAAAGACTGCCCCCAAGAACTTATCAAATCATCATGCCTTACGAACCGCTGTTTACTCAGAGGGCAATGGAAATAAATGTGTGATCAAACAATTGGCATTGTACCCTTTTCTGGTACTAATATACCTGTATGACCTCTCATGTAATATGCAATAACTTCCAAATAGTTTGCAAAGAATGTCACTTTAATGAACAGGGGAATGGACATCAACCCAGTCAAATAAGGGTAATAATTCTCTCAATTGAGGCAGGCAGAGTAAATTATCTTTTCTAGGATGAATGTCAGCAGATTTCAACAGGATAACCACTTTTCTTTTAATACAAGAAAAGTATCATACTTTCAAAAAAATACAATTCGACTAATTTATCTTAGATAATCTATCTTATAATATTATTTACATATTTTATTGAACACATTGCTAAGCAGTCTTCAACCGAGCAGAATATAGTAAACTTTGACGTAGGCAATCATCAGACTAAAAACCACAGCCTATTCAGATATATAACCATTTTTTCACATGTAGGAATAGGTGTGGCCATACATCCCACCCTAAATGCATATCCAACTAATGTTATTTACTTGGAGCACATTGTAGCTATCCTAGTCTTTCATAACTACTAAAGGAGCTAAAACTAACATACCCTTCAAAGTAAACCCTGATGTTAAGTGATTTCAGGGACTAAATTTCTGTCTCCAATTTCCTTCATACGAAGTATGAAGGAAATCATCTTCATACTTAGATACTCTTCATCTTCATACTAAGATAAGTAGTTCTTGTACACTCCTTGAATTCTCTTTCATATATTGTTTCACATATTCTTTAGAATAAGAGACTCCTAATGTTCCTCAAGACTCAGTCTCACTACATTCACAGGTGACTTCCTCCGTCTACTCTTCCTCAAACCAATCACTGTACTCTCTCTTCACATATTTGGTTGTCATCCATTACCAACAACATGACCAAACCAGAGAAATGCACTTATTTTGCAATTGCCAAGTACACTCAATCCATGTTTTTTCATTACCAAACATTCCTTACCATTTTTTCCTATTTTTACAGCAAATAGAAAGTAAGCAATACTTAGCCAGTTCATTAGGTGATACTTCTTATCTTATCTTAACATAATTAATGGTTTCTGGCGTAACTTTATGGAACCGATTCATTTATTTATAATTATCTTAACATATCAGGTTTTACTGCCATATAATAATATTGGAAGGCATACACTTTTATAAAACGACTTTTGATGAGCATTTATTTTTTTGAGACTCCCAATACTGACATCCCTATTTCTAACGATATACATACATCTTAGTCTCTTTGTCTATTGCCATTTTCCACGAACATTCTGCCATGATACACAAAATCATCTGCTTATTCAATAATTTTACCATTATAAATTTATAAATAATAATTCTCGCCATCAAGCACAGCAACATTCTTTTTAGATGCATTTAACCTCAATTTCAATACCTCCGTTTGCTAGCTACAGCAAATTAGTGCCTCCTGCAATATAGGTATCTCAATCAGCAATACTGCATTGCTCAAAATCAGCTGATAACAAAACTGAAATTTTAAATCTAAGGGAAGATCTATTTCCTTTGTTGGATTCCCTTTTATCCTCTTGAAGGTATGTTTTCATTTGAATATATCTATTAATTATTTTTGCTCTACAACCAATTAATTGCTTCTGTATGCTCCATGGATGTGGAGAATGCATTCCACCGAGTATTGTAGATAAAGCCGATTTAATTTTGCCAAGTAATGGAGTAGACTGGAAAGAGGACTTGGATGATCAGTGATAGGTAGGGGAGAAAGATAGGGTTATTCATTATTAAAGGCACTTTTTAAAATATGCTAGGTGGCATAGAAGGATGGCGTAGGAAGTAAGGAATAAATTTAGTTGGCATGGTTATTTAAATCCATCTGCTGTGCAGATGATCAAGCAATTAGACAGCCAAGGGTTGCAGTTATTATTGAGGGATTAATGGAATCAATGAAAAAAGTATGGAATGATTATCCAAAAAAACAAAATAATGAGATTCCCAGGGAGTAAGAAGGCTAATTTTAGCAAAAAATGAGGGAATAAGCTAGAACAGCTGTCGTATTTAAAGTGTTAGAATAGTGCTTTTAAGGAAAATAGGCATAGTACTAGCAATATGAATATTAAAAGAACAGCAGCGGTGAAAGAAAACTTTACAAAACGTATTGAGGACATTAAAATTCAATAATAATCGATGAAAATTGAGAGGTATGCTAAGACATACTAATGACAAAGTTTAAAACATTCTGAGAGAAGAGAAGAAGGTGCTTGGTGAAACATGAGGGGGGCGTATAAAGTGGGCACAGGAAATATTGGGAGGTAGAGGGATATTTATGGGGAAACAAATGGTGAAGAGGTAAGCAGGGTAGAATTAAGTAGAGATACGGCATTAAAGACTACAAGAAGATACAGATATTTACAGGAAATACTGTGGAACAAACAAAGAGGCATTCCAGACAAAACATGATACTTGTTAGAGACTCTCCAAAACCTAACTTTAATAAGTATATACACAAGTACAGAACCAATAATGATATTGATTTCAGTTATAAGCATGAAAGATTTTAAGAGTTCTGATACTTTATACAAAGGCAATAATGTTAGTACTGAGGCACAAATGAGCATATGAAATTCATCTGGGTTAACTATGATTTACAAGAAAAAAAAATGTATTTTCTAAATATTAATTAAATACAATTTGGAATGTACATATTGGAAATATTTTTATCAAAAACTTTTTATTCAATAAAAAACAATTCATGAAAACAATACAAAAAATTGGTCAATTCTCATATAACATACTGTCTGGCCATTGCTCTTAAAAAACGTGACTTTCTAATATTGGCTGCTTCTCTCTGTATTTCTTCATTGTTGTTTGAATTCAACTCCAACAATCCAATTACTTTAATCTGTAACAGTAGGAAGTTAGTTTAATTAGTGCTCTTTGAAATCCCTTAAGAGAATAAAAACAGTGTTTTTATTACCCCTTTTATCCATCCATATTCAATGAATATTAGGACAAGGACTTTGACAGATCTCATTTATAGCATCATATTTATAATTAGAAAGCAAGATTAGAGCTAAACGTGGTATTGTAGATTTCTATTTCTGTGGTTTTGTTCAATTAAATAAAAAGGACTTTATTGACTGTGGACTGCAAATAATATTCATAATTTTAAATGTAATATTTTATTTGGTATATTATAATTAGGATATTAATTTCCCCAGCATGAAAGCTTAATGAGGGCACCTTCTACTCTATTAGCTGCTAATTAAGGAGAGTAAAAACAATAGATAATTGAATTTTACAATAAAAACCTATACAATCTTGAGCAGTGGGGTAGTTAGGACATTTAGGTAAATTCAGCAAATTCAGAGACCTATAAAATCACTAGAAAACAACACTTTATATTATGATTGGTGAGACTAAAAAAGAGGAAAAGTAAGAGAAATTGAAATCATGATTTTACTGTGTTTTCTTTGATTCAAATACTTTTCAAGTTGAGCTCGGTTTTCCATCTGATTAATTCATGTTTCCACGTATTGATGCATGTACCTATATGTCTTTATGTTTCTAAGTAATTTATAAAGGCTCACCAATTTCGGAGTTGAAAGATAAGGCCACCAATAAACATTTATATTCATTGTCAATAACTAAATCTTTGAACAATCAGATCTTGAGATACACCTTGAAGTAATAATCTATGGATATACATACAATCAACAATATACATAGATATACAATACAAGAACAACCTGCTCAGCCATGAGCTTTGATTCAATTTGAAAATCAGTTGAATGATTCAATTTGTTCTAAGATCATTTCAATGAATTTAAATATCCCATATCCCACACCCATTGGCACATGAAATAATTTGAATCCTACCCACATTTATGCTAAAATTGCTAATCTTTAATTATCACTCATGGAAAAACATAAGTTAATGCAAAAATTTGGCACTATTTTTTTCTTAATTTTCGATTTGCAATCGTAATCTTTAACTTTTTTGTCAGACAGCCTAGAGGTCAGTTCTAATAATTATGGATCTTAATTAAATGATTTTTTTTGGTATTCTACCGGTTAAGGTTTGGAAGGACACAGCCTATACAATTACATAACAATATATTTACTTTCCTCTCCTAACCGAAAATAATAGCCTCAAATTGGACACTACATTAAGTCCCTCTTCAAATATACATACTTCTTTCTTCCCTGAATTTAATCCAATATGCCTATCATATTCATTCTTTTCTCTCATTTGCCCAATATCCTCCCCTCTATCATGGCCTTTAATCCTTCAATTTGTCTTCAATGACCCATTCCCAATAAAAATTATCTGAATCAATCTTTCTTACCTCCTTTAGATTTCTCCCAAAAATCCTTTCTTCCCCAGCATGCCTATCACTTCCTCATATGCTTTCCTTTCAGTCCACTTTACTTTTTCCATCTTTCTCCACACTCACATTTCAAAAGCCTCCAATCTATGCCTATCATCCTGCTTCAATCACCACGGTTTCATGCCAAACAAAACCATCTTCCACATCAAAGTTTTGATGAGCCTTTTCTTAACATTCTTACTCAAGGTGCCTATCATCAACTCTTTCCTCCTCTGTCTAATACAATACTTCATCTAAGGTCCCAATCACTTTGACCATTTTGGTCCAAAACACTTCCGAGATAGGTAAACTGTTCCACCTGCACATTGTAGTAGTAGTAGTTTCATGAGTGATGTGGTAGAATTAGAACATATTAAAGAACAGATAGTGGCAATCTTCCACTAGATAAGATTTATTGTATGACCAGGTTTTGATGTATTACATCTTCAGGTGAAGATAATGTAGTATATTGAAACCCCAAATTTTTTTTATACACCACCCTCCTCTCCTTAGATCCCATTTCCAAAGCAAACATTGAAATTCCCTCTCTCCAACTGACTCAACCCTTAAGTGTATCTTCCCACCCCCTACCCTCCACTCTCAGTACATGTCGAACAACCCTTCCCTGATAATGACTTCCTTAGAATTACTTATACCTCATCCCTCAACCTGCCTCTATCCCTTCGATGTCCCCTTCCCGCTTAACCCTTCTTTATTCTTCCCTCCTTCCTACCGCCAGGATACCAGCTACCTGCCACCATCCTCTCAATAATGACCACAAGTTCTTATCTTCCCACCCATCCTTTAACCTCTCCATTTCTTTAGTTTCTCTGGGTTTTCCATATTTCCCTTCTTTGTCCCCACCTACCTTACTCCTCACTCTTTTCTCCCCCCCTCCTCCTCAAACAGGTATAAATATGATGCATCACAATTTGAATCTTGTCTTGAATGTGAAGATGATTCGATGAACTAAAACACATTGTACACTACAAAGAAATCTATGGAAAAGTGCAAAATTTGTTTTTATCATTATAACTAATATTACATTTAATAAGGCACTTGTCCTCAAACAGCTGTATTCAATGCTATGCAATAAGGTGTATGGTGTCAATGGATAGTAAAATGTTCCACTGGATATCTAACACATAAGTGAACTCCTTTCAGGTTGGTACAAAATATTTTTTGGCCAGTCTCATGCAGAGAAATGTGGTATTATTTTGGACCATGCTCCTAGAATGCTACATAATTAATTGTTCTGCTTTGAACTTACAGTTAAGGAAGTGCATTTAATTCATATTACTTACTGCTTGTTGTTTTCTGTGAATTTCCCCACGTTTTGCATGTAAATGCACAATAAATTCAAGAAGAGTGATATCCCAGATGCACGATGATAAATGTGCATCAGCAGCATCTGCAGTTAAGCCACCTCGCTCTCCAAGACTTTTAAATGCAGTAATATAATCAACTTCTTCCAAAAACTGGCAGAGAACCGCTGCCTATAGCAAAGATAGTATGCTGTATTATTCATTCTAAAAGATCACACAAAACAAATTGATGGATATTAATGACATAAAGGTCATTCAAACTGAACATTTATTTGAACACATTATCCATCATGTCATTTTAGTTTTGATTAGGGAAAGGTTAGGGTAGATGTCTCTGACTTTAATGACTTTACTACGAATGGTTGGGCTTTGACAAAGGCATTGGTTTAAAAGGTACATGCTAACATATTATTTATAGTAGTTGGTTGGCTGACTATATTTATTTCATCCTTTTGAAAGATAAGGTACAAAAAATTTTCATTTTCCACTTACTTTTATCAATGCTTAATTTGCAATGTGTCTTTAAGTACATTAAAGCCATCACAGCAAGCATTTTACCCAATTGATAAAAAATGGCAAACTTATTTCAAATGAAAACGATGATTAATCATGTTTCACTGGCTTAATAGCAAAGTTGTGTAACTATCACATTAGGCATTTTACTCAAAAAGATACCAATTGATCAAGGGATTTTAACTGATTTTAATAATGAATTATTGTCTATTTTCAATAACATGTAGTGGAATAATTTGTTTCCATCTACACACAAGTTTTCAAAATAGCTGGCAGCAAAGCATATGTTGCCCAGTTACTTTAATACATAGTTACTCTCCATGGATAGTCATGATGTTTACTGAGAAAATGCTATCCAATTTGAAGTGAACATAGCTAAAGCAAATCTTTTCCCAAAATAATGGACTATAATGTTCATAATAGCCAGCACAAAATTGCTTGCTATCTACATACATTACCATGATGTTATTAAGTCCCATGCAAATCAAAAGACCTATATTGAACTATTAAGGAATTCTTCCATTAATTACAGATTCTAACTCTGTCATAAACAAGATTCTGAGCATATGAATTTAAGCAATAATAAAAACTCTTTCCAAAAAGTAATGATTATCTTTTTGAAGACAAGAGTAGAAGTTTTACACAAAGGATATCACATTCCTGTTACGTTGGAAATTTATATATCATGAAAGCACAATTACCTGAGTGTGACATTGTAATTGTGTGCAGCATTTGATCATTCTCTTGAAAATGGTGTCATCTATCACCGATCTTGGGATTGGCTGACCAAAGAAGTCACTCACTACAATTGCAGCCTGAAGGTAGTACTTGATGGAAGCTGCATAGTGATTCATCACTAAAAAAGGTGTACGAACATGACATGAATTATTATAGTCAACATGATACAATTGTATTCTTATGAAAAAATGCCTGATATTGCAGTTAACTTTATGGTTTATCCCACATCAAGGATAGTATGTATGTACATGACCAAATTCTAAAAATAATATATAATTCCAAGTCAACTTCAAATAAAATCACCCAGCATAGATTCAAGAAAGTTTAGAGAATGAGTGTGAAACAAATGATTTGCAAAGTGGTAGTATACTTGTAAATGGCCAGGAAATCAATTCGGAACGGGAATATAAAGAACAATTAAGCATTAGATACTACATATGTATTTCCATGTATATTTAAAAGAATAGTTTATTACCAAAATTGAGGTCCCCCATTAGTTTAAGATAGCCAACATTAGTAGGATAAATTGAGAGTGCTTGGCTCAGAAGCTGCCACAGCATTTCCGCTACAGCACGTGTATGATAGGAATTGGTGCTGAAATCAGATTAAGAAATAATATAATCAAAATCACAAAAAAACGAGTATTAAACCATATTATTTCTTGTACATCAACACAACTGCTACATTAAAGTCAATCCCAGTTGCTGTTTCAGAAATGCAATCTACACTCATTAAGTTTAGTGATAATCTTAAATCACATATTTCTCATTAATGAAAAGAATTAACATCCCTATGGGTTAAAAAAACATATAAAAACTTATTTACATTGATGCTTGGCTGTTCTTTTGGAGCTCATTTTAACATTGCCTTAATATGATGAAAGAAGACACTTTGCTTTTCAACATGAAAAATTTTATGCACGATATCTTTTATTTACTAAAAACTTATTATGTGGAGAAGCTAAGGGTCTTCTTTCAACATGAATGATTTCCACCATGTCATGCCAGAAACTGTGTAATTACTAATGTCTTACTGTGAAATTTTCAATGAATTATATTCAAGAATTTCCATAGAAATAAAATTCCACGACAAAGTTCAATCTCAATTCACCAAACCAAAAATGTCCATATTCTGTTCCTTATGATGAATGCTACCTTCATATTCCACTATTTCTCGTAAGCATAGTTAGTTTAATATCAGTCAACTTGGACCTCAGCTTTCTTAATTTATTCAAATACTTATAACTTTCAAGATAAAATTTATGAACTTTTGATTGGAATGGGATTAAAAAATTTGAAAAACTATCATCGCTCTCAAGATTCAACTTTTTCAAAGAATTGGAAATTTTTCCCTGTGTGAAAAAATCTAAAATATCTTACTGGGCGAGCTTAGCTTGTGTCGTCATACAGCTGTTGTAGTTGATAGTATGCTAATATTTGAATGAATTTTCTCAAAAATATATATGGTAGATAACTTTTGAGAAAGTTAGCATTCAAAATTGTATTTACTCTTTTTGTAAACCTTCCTTAAGGAAAGTAATTAATATTAAGACTCATTTTAGTTTGAGAAGTTTTACTATTGACATTACAGTAAATCTTTTCCTCATGAAGCCACAACTGAGATGCTTTTCTAATTTACATTTTCAATTCTGCACTCAATTCCACATAGAAGGGAAAGACCTGAAGAAGGGGCAAGATAAAATAAATGGGAGAAATAGTCTAGGCAATTGAATGTTAAAGATCTCACAAAGAATAATGAAAAGCAAATATCATAATTTAAGACTGAGGAGAATTTAGAGAAGAGTATAACGCCAACCAGCACAAAGCAAACAATGACTGAAAGATATCAAGAGTATTGAACCTTAACTCTTAAATTGCACAAGTATAAAACATTAAGACAAATATTTAGCAGAAGAATCAAATGAAAAATTTAAGAAAACCTTCATTAAACTAGAAAATTTTGATCAGCAAAAAGCACAGGAACAGGGAATAAATTTTCTGGCAGAAAAAATGATTCGCGAGAAAGCAAGATGCATTCAAGGGCTTGGAACTATCTAACCTCAATTAATTAAAAATAGCAATTTTCCACAAAAATAAAATTTAATGCGACCGGTTTCAATGTTACTACATCATCATCAGGTCACGCCTGAAACGTCTCTTTTTATCTAACCTCAATATTCAGTGAGAGTGTTTCAATCAGTCAACAACTGTGACAATATTGAGGGCAACACTATTTTCAAATTGTTGGGAAAACTCAAAGGATAACAATAACGGAAGTATTATATATCAACTCTACAAGAGCAAACCTGCATAAATGTAAATGACCTCAGTCATCAGGGCAGCTTAAACAGTAAATTATTACTATCAAGCTGCATACTTTGGAAAAATAATTAAACATGAAAAACTGATTTCCAAGAAAAGTATGGGCGCAAACTACAATCAGAGTATGTCGACGACTGAAATGAAGATGGATGTTGCACAATGAGTAATTAAAATGAAGAATATTTGTTCTAATGCAGAAGCTACATATAATAAAAAAATTAAAAATTAAGAGATACATCTCAAACACCAACAAGGTGTTCATGATGACGAGTCAATAAATGTACTGAACAAACTTGGCTAAAAGAAAAAAGCATTATAATTATGAGTTTTCATGAGAATCATCCATTTTCTCTCTGCACCAGACTCAGTAGTAGTAGTATTTAGGGGAGGCGACTAGCAGCTGAGGTCATTTGCACCATAGAGGATGGACAGGAAAGGATGAAGGGTGGAGAGAAACCTGGCGTCGGCATAAGCCTACTCTTTACGAAAGGTGCCAAGGGGTCTGCAGCTTAACGTCCCATCCGACGGACGGCGTACTAACTTAAAGTGCCCTCCACAAGGCATCTCAAGTAGGGATCCAGACACCTCTGAAAAATATTCAACACCACTGGGATTAGATCCAGGGCCCCCGGGGTGGGAAGCCAGTACGTTAGCCCCCGCACCATCTCCATCCCCTACCAGACTCAGGCAACACTGCCGTCAGTTTGGTTTTCGTTAGTATTCTAGTATGTGAAGACCTATAATAAGGATGACACAACTCGTGAAATAAAAAAAATGTCATTATCAACTTGTTTCCCTCTTTCATTTCAGGTTGTTTCTCATTATTTGTAGAAATAGCCTACTTCTCGACTTTTTCCCAACTGATAGGCCACACTATATTTTTTTTTTTAAGGTAATCTGCCGGTTAAGGTAGGTTTTTGGATGGACACAACTACCAAACCAACATTTTATTACTCCTAATAAAACACAAAATCCATCATCCTACTCTATATCAGGTCCCTCTTCATCTCTGAGTATTTTCTTCCTCCTTCCATCCCATCCAACATCCCTATCCTGTTCCTTCCCTTTCCTCTTTTGCCCAACATTCTCCCCTCTATCACAGTCTTCAACATCCTACTGCCGGTCAACACCCCCTTCATCCACTTTTCCTGCCTCCATAGGATTGCTCCCAAAAAAACCCCTCTCTTCGCCCACCATACCAAGTACTTCCTCATTTGTTTTCTTCTCTGTCCATTTCACCATCTCCATTCTTGATGAGGTCTCAGGCGTGATATGGTGGAAGCGAAAAATATTAAAACCACAGGTATTGCAATTTTCCACTAGATATTTTATTTCAACACTACCGGTTTCGATGTTTTCACATCATCATCAGGTGTGGGATGATGATGATGACCTGATGATGATGTGAAAACATCGAAACCGGTAGTGTTGAAATAAAATATCTAGTGGAAAATTGCAATACCTGTGGTTTTAATAATCTCCATTCTTCTCCAGACCCACATTTCAAAAGCCTCCAATCTACGTCTATCCTCCTGCTTCAATGACCACGTTTCCGTGCCGTACATGGCTACGCTCCATATCAAAGTTTTTACGAGTCTTTTCTTAACATCCATACTCAACGTCCCCGTCATCAACTCCCTCCTCCTTAGGAAAGCCTCTTTTCCCAGGGCAATTCTTCTCCTTACGTCCTAAGTAAACTGTTCTACCTGCTCTAGTTTTTGCCCTCCTATTCTAATGTTAAGCTTGGCCTTTTTCTTCCTAGAAAATCGCATAACCTTTGTTTTATTAATATTGATTCTCATCCCATACCTGTCGCACTGAATTTCCAATTCACTCAGCAATGCTTGCAACCCCTTGGCTGACTGACAAACTAAAGCTTGGTCATCAGCAAACCTAACTGATTTTACGAATTCCCCACCAACTTTCATTCCTACCTCCAGTTCTTACCATGCCTCTTTGATCATTTCCTCTGCATACAGGTTGAACAGCAATGATGATAATGGGCAACCCTGCCTTACAACCCTTCCTAACACTGCCCATCCGGACTCCACGTTTCCCACCCGCACCTGAGCAGTCTGAGACATGTACAGGTTGCGGATTAGCCTCCTTTCCCTCCAATCTATTCCTATTTTCTGCAGAATACTCATTAGTTTTTCCCAATTCACTCTATCAAACGCTTTTTCAAAATCTACGAAACAGGCATATACCTCCTGGTTGTGTTCTATATTCCTCTCGATTAATAATCTCATTACTGCAATGGCATCACGCGTACCTCTCCCCTTCCTAAACCCAAACTGATCATCCCCTAAGTAAACATTAGCCCTACTCTCTATCCTTTTGTTTATGATCCTGAGAACAACTTTAGCTGCGTGGGATATCAAACTTATCGTCCTGTAGTCCTCACAAGATGTAACCTTTACCTTTTTCGGAATAGGAACTAAAACTGATCTCACAAAGTCTTCCGGCCAGATACCTTCCTCATAAATACTACGAATCAGCCCATATAGCCTCTTCCCACATTATATATGTTGGCCAAAAAAAAAATCATTAGTTTAAAGTTGTAAAGGGAAAGAAATCTCTGGGCAGTTCATAGAAGTGTAAATTGAGTAGCTTCAGGCGTGATGTGTTAGAAGTCGAACATGTTTAACTGATTGTAGCACTTTTCTACTTGATTATCAAGCGGACAAGAGCTAGAATCACTTATTTATCATAGAAGTGTATTTGAATGGACTGAATTGCCGTTATTTAATTAGATCTTTATCCTATTATAACAACAATACTCTCTCCATTTACAGGAAAACCTACTCATTTTGACATGGTGTAGTTTTACGTCTTGATGCCTAGAAATAAACCACAGTAAGGATGCCACTTATTTCTGACTTTAATATTTCCCAATTCCTTCCCATCACATTATTTCACTTTGTTCACTATTCTAAGAGATAAAAATTTTATGACAGCTAAGTCAATGACAAGTTATAACAAAATTCACAGAATTAAAAAATTGCTAACAAATACTATAAAAATTAGTAAAATGACACAGGAAATTGTTTCTGAAATCCAAGGCATTCTTAGATACTTCAACAATACTTTTAGTCATTTTATCAGATCGATAAGGATCATACATGTCCAATCCTACATGTCCAATCCTACATGGAATGATGACAAGAAACTATTGTCTAAAAATATATAAAGAATAAGATGGGACACTTTTTTCTTAATTTGGTACAATAGAAAGACCATTAGGAAAATTCCAAAATTAAAAAAAAGATTATGTGTATCGCTAACATACTTGCTCAAAACAGCTGGCCACAGCGCTGTATATTCAGCATTCAGTTCAAGACTAGGTTCATCACGGAGAACATTATGAAGTCGAGCAAGCAAAGAAGCCAAAACTGATAGGACTGTGGATTCTCTCAAACGCTCAATCCACAGTATTAAATGGGATCTTGTCAACCCACCTAAATAAAAACAATGGTACATAACGATAAGTAAAAAGCTATACATCAAACTCTTAAAAGATAAAGCAGACTGATATTACTCTATTCAATATGGAATGAATTCATATCTTCCACACAGAAAACTTGTAGAAGATTATTCCTAATAATAGACCTATTCCTAAGAGACTAAAGTTAATCACTGAGCTTTCCTTTTGAGTTGAATGAAAAATAGATACAAGGGTTTCCGAAAAAAATGAAATTCCCATATATTACCATATTTTCCCATTAATAACATGCACCTTATGTATAACACACACCCAGAACTTGGTAGTTATCATGAATTTGTATAGATTCCGTGCGCCCAGGGCTTCATAGTTATCTTGAACATGTATAGCTGCCGAGATGGTAACAAACAATTAATACATGAAATCATAATTGCCTGGGGTTATATCTACCGTAAGTAAACAGAAGATGAGACCCAGGTGATTGAAATCAATTCCAAACAACAGAAGGATCAAAAAATAAACAATATTTACAAGCCAACACAATATGTCGCCTTATTGCTTTTCGCTGATTCATAAGTTGAAACCAGACATAGGTTTGTGTGCCCTTTCACTTGCTAAATAAATTAAATTTCATCAAATCTAATATACAAAAATAATATCATGAATGAAATAGAATTGTGTTGCTTTGTTAGCTTTACTTCACTTTGTTAGTATCAGCAATCAGCTGTTGCAGACACACTCCAAGTTCTATGAAAGTGCCGCCTACATGGTAATTGTTTCAAACCTGAATTGAGCTAAGCTTTTGTACTTTAGAATTTTCTCTAGAAAATTACCCATGGAGAAGAAAATCGTATACAGCGATGTTAAAGCTAGAGTTTATCAATTTTGCGAAAGAAAAAATAAATCCCTAGACTGCCACGATTTATCCCATAATAAATGTTTTAAATTAAAGTTACATTCTAGTTGGGAAAAGTGGATGATGTCAGGTAAGAAAGACTACACACAATCGGGAAGGATTAAAAGAGTCTTATGAAGAAATAAGCCAGTGGATCTTGGAAATTTGGCAGGGTGTCAGAGCAAGACTCTGGTTAAAAAATGGATTTGAAAAAGCGTTAGGCAATATTTCAACGCCAGCGCTAAAAGATGAGGAAGAGTTAAATTTGGAGAGTGAACTCGGTGATGTGCCTGAAGAGATAATAAATGCACTTAACTCATTTAATCGTGATTCAGGTGACCAATTTCTTGGATTTGAGTGATCTACCTATCCTATCATATATTTATACGTTCATGCATATTATGTGACATACTTTACTTACATGTGAAATGCTATGTATTAGAATAAAGAAGTACAACGTATTAGACTAATTGAAGTATAGAAACTATATGTTTCTTCTTTTTCTCATTGATTTATGAGATGAAATAACTGTAAAAGTAGCAGATCTGTATAAAATAGTATGCAATTAGAAAGGCATGCTTCCAGACTAATTTATTTTTGCGAGAATTTTCTTCAAATTATTGTATACGTAGGGATGTAAATGTTTTGATTTTTTCAATTTTCATTACATAATGCGCATCGTCATTTTTTTCGATCATATGAACATTTTTGCACAAAAACGCACTCGTTATTGATGGGAAAATACGGTGTTTATAAAACCACTCAATAGTGATGCATTCAATGCTCTTCTGCTATAAATGACAACTTATTTTGATCAGAACAACAACGGTAGAAATTGAGAGTTAATAAGGCTAAAAACAGTATACGTACAACAATTTGCATTATTTTTTAACCCATCTGCTGTTATTGAAATACTGCACTGGCACTACAAAGTCTTATTTGATGAAAATGTTTACCTCAAGGTTTACTTTTAAAATTTAATTTGTACATTTTTACTCCCTGTACCTAAATTTCATTACATTATCCTCTTTCTTTAGAGAACCAGATGCCGGAAGACTTATGGCAACTGAAATACTCATTTTCATACATTTACAAAGCTTTTATTTGAATGAAGACAGATATTTTTGTAAAGCTATTTTGATGAATTCCAAATCAGGTATGCACTTCAAACTCATGTTACTTGAAGCCTCTTTGAATTCCTTTATCAAAGATAAACAGAGGGTGTAATTGTTTTCAAATACCTTTTAAACACACAAAACACACCAACACTTATAATAAAGCTATGCACTTACTACTGATAAATGCATCTATTGAGACTAAAATATTTATAAATCTTAAGAGGATACATGCTGATTGCATATTCAAAAGTACATTATTACACTAGTTAACATGTACGAAGTATATATATTCCTATTTATAACTGCATATTTGCAATAAGGTTCAGTATAGTATATAGTATGACAAAAAACAGCAATGAAATATTAGAAATTTACCAGGAGTTGAACTACCAGAACTCATATTACTCGGAGATGATGATCGATGAACAACGGATATAGTACTTCCAGCATAGGACCTTTTGTGCTGATGGCCATGAAATGACCCACCACCAGAACCATGATGATGATGGTGATGATGTGGTCCACTACTGCTGGAACTTCCCTGAGATGAAGATGACACATTGGAGGTTGGGCCAAATGCAGGAATGACTAGAAGGGATGCGAATTGAGGAATTATAAAATATGAAAATGAAATATACCTTTTTCAATAAAAATTAAATTCAGCTCATTTCCACAAAAACATTTTATGAAACTATTTCTGGCTAAAATAGGTATAAACCATTCATTATGAAAGGGCAAGGGGGAAAATGGTAATCCAACATTTAAACTTCATTAACTATGACAATGGCTCCGGTACAATGCAGCATCAACAGATGAAGCATTCAATGTATGTATACATGTTTAGCTACACACAAGTGACTGTTGGTTTCACATTCTTTCGGTTCCGGTTTGGTTCTTGGTTTCAGTTCTAACAGTTCTATTTAGCAGATAAGTAAGCATAAGCAGGAAACTTGATTTCTACCACTGTATTCAGGGATATAGGAAACCTAATGATAGTAGTATTTAGGGGAGGAGACCGACAGCTGAGATCATTTAGGAAACTTAATGATACATACAAAACCATCCTATATCAGAATTTAATACTTCAAAATTTTCAGTAATGGGTCTTTTTTATTTACATTTAATGCAATTAATTTTTGTTTTATGTATCATATCAATGTATAAGGGCAGTGGAAAGATACATTGTATTCTTCATTTAATAAGCAACTAATTGTATTGACAAATTGATGTTTTTTATATTGTTTATTATATCTTAGTCCAAGTTATTCACTTTTCAAAAAAAATTGAAAATAGAACTTTAATTTTTCTTCCCAAACATCAATTTTACATAAACCTTGAATTTACATATTTTATCATACACCCCTTCAAAAATGTAAATTGAGGTTTTAATGAATGACAGCAGGCATTGGACCACTAATGGCTACCCTATCTTTTCATCAAATTTAGCGCCTGCCACATTAAAAAGTTGAAAGCTTACCAAATTTGGTAACTGGAACGTGTGGCCAGAAAAGTAACCCAAAATATAGTCAAATAATGACAAAAAATTTTCAATTATGTAAACTTACACTACATACCTTTGCAATAATTGCTGAGAAAGGTACTACAGCACCACATCATTACCATGGCAAAAATATGAACAAATGATTTTCTGAAACATGTTAATGCATTTCTCTTGTGCACAATTTAGTAATCTGTGCAGGAGGGGGCTTTTCTGAAGTTAGGTAGTAAAGAAGAACAAAAGTGGTCAGTTTCATCCAAATACATCACTCTTAAACCTCGTTCTCCCTCGTTAATGCCTAAAAATGAACAGCAACGTCAAAACATAACTGATCAATTTATGATGACTTCCACCATTGCTGTTGAGTCAATAGAATTATTAAAAATCATGATTGGCACCAGTACGAGCTATTTTTCTATCTAAATGATTACAGTAATGAATTCCATCAGTCGTCTTGAGAGAATTGTTTGAGAATCATTATTACAAATAATTTTCCCATTTCCATCCAATAAATTTTACTGTGCACAAAAAAATACTGACCATATTAAAAACAATTTCTGAAAAAAAATCACCAACACATTTATTCCATAGAGCTACCTTAATTAAAAAATACTTGCCTAAATCCCATGTGTCCCGTGAAACTTTCTTGCCACCTTTAAACTTAAGCAGGTGGCGAGACGCTATAGCCAATGCACATGGAAACTCCAGATTTGGACATCGGCGCACATCAAGGGAGCAGAGGTAATCCCAATCATGTAAGTTGAGTAAGGTGGCCGCACATAACTCTGCCAACTCGAGCCGTGGCTGAACATTTCCATCAGGACCCCCCCCATTGTACCCACTCCCACCACTCAATTCTCTCAGGCAAGTTCTACAGAGAGCTGCCAATTCTTGAGGGTCTGGTGAAAAAATAAAAACAAGTGTTTAAAAAGTCCTTACAATTGAAAGTTCTATGCTGACATTGATTCATCCCATACTCTTTCTCTCTACTAGCACCTGGATGTACATTAATCCGCAAAATTCAAGTGTGGTGGAGCACAGGTCCACTGACAATCGAAGAGCTAATGGCCACTCATTTAATGAATTCCCTATCTTGAGTTTTCCTAATTAACATACCAGCATTTTACCCTATTGTTCTCCCATGTGTTTAGAAACTGATTTGGGCACCTTTAGCGGCTCATCACCTAATTGCTTCCCAAACTACTGGTATCAACAAAGGCTGCTCTAATTAGAATTTTGAAATGTGGATGAGACAAAGGATGGAGAAGTTGAAATGGACAGAGAAGAAAACAAACGAGGAAGTACTTGGTATGGTGGTTGAGGAGAGGGGTTCGTTGGGAGCAATCCTATGGAGGCAGGAAAAATGGATGAAGGGCGTATCGATCGGCAGTGGGGTGTTGAAGATTATAATAGAGGAGAGAATGTTAGGCAAATGAAGAGAGGGCAGGAGTAGGATTGGGATGCTGGATGGGATAAAGGGAGGAAGGAAGTACACAGAGATGAAGGACTTCATGAAGAGTAGATTGCTGGATTGTGTTTTGTTAGGAGTCACAAAAATTTATTTAGTAGTTGTGTCCATGCAAAACCTACTTTAACTAGTAGATAACTTAATAATAATAATAATGGAATAAAAATCATCATACCCTATACATGATTCAGAAAATCTTTAAAGATATTGAACACCTCTAAGATGATTCAGCTGGGTTTGATTTCCCATTCCACCAAGACCACAAGGCAAAATTTGCACAAGAAATAACAAATAATGGGGAAACTGAAATTAATGAAGCCACAGGTCACACTCAAATCATACCATTCCTTTCATTTAATTTTAATTTAACTCAGGAACTGTATTTGGAGGAAGAAAACTAATTAAAAGGAAAGCCATCAAACTGGTAATGTTCTAAAATCTAGAATGACCAATGAGATAGAGACTAATACTTTGCAAGGATGCTTATGAAGACCAAAGCTACTAAAATTACCAAGATTAATATTTGTTACAGTCCATCCCATATATTGTTTTTTATACATACCTAAGTCCTATCAAGAATAAATTTTAATTATAATTTCATGGAGTGGGATTAAAGTGACTGATTTTAAATCCAAAAATGACAAAAATTCTAATGCACGCGACAAATTATGAAATACAATCCAAAAGAAATGAATGAACCTTCATCAGCTAAAATATATAAAGGCTATGGAAAATTCATTTGAAATGAATTGTGACAATAAAACCATAGAATTCTCTTTCATGTGTGTTTTGAAAAAATAACCTCTCTAAATAATCCTGTAATGAAAACATATAAATAATTATGAATCAAGATATTCAACTTAAGCATGAGATACTACAATTTTTCTTCTTTTATTAATTCTTGTACTCATTCTGTTTGTATAATGTATAACTACAGTATTCTTAACATCATCCATTAAATATCTGATTTTAACTTGGGTTTGTGACCCATAAAAGCATGAACATTTTTCAATAAACTCCTCTGACGCACTATTTTGCCTTGAAATATTATCTAAAAAACCTATTTTTTACGGGCTTCACAGAATTAAGGCAACCCTATAACCTACAGAATCGATATTTTATTAATTAAAACCAAGAAACACTTGACACTCACTGTCCACATGAGGCCACTGCTCCAATGACTGAGGGATTCGAACCAAGAGAGCCTCCCAAGACACAAGGCGAAGGAACTTAAGCGCAACATTGCCAAATGGACCAGCATTCCCCATGCCACTGCCCATTCCAATGTGCTGTTGAACTTCACTCTGAACAGTCAGGAGCAGCCCAAGAGCATCATCATAATTCTGGAAACAAGGTACAAGTTTTGAAATGGTAAATACTCAGCCACAACTGCCCTCTCATCTAATGTACTTCACACTAGTTATCCTATTAAATTTAACAGAGAAGAATAATTCTTAGAAAGAAAACTAATTACCTTCATTTCAGTAAGTTCCCGAGCTTTGGCAAGGAGAATAAAGCAGAAGTCCTGCATGAAACCTCGTGATATACTCATGACAACACTATGCAAAGGTATTGGCAGCTCCCACTTAAAAAAAAATTACATTACAGTTATCCATCATTAGGGATTCAAAATAATTCATTTTACTTATGATTTTAATATCAAATAATGAATTTAGATTCTCTTACCTTCGCGTTTATTCTTATAAGAGATTTTACTGAATTTATTGATAGCAGGGCATGAAGATGTTGCCTAATTTCCTCTGGATTATAGCTTAGAATTACTTGCTGTTCCAATCTTCCTGCCACAAGCTTCATGTTACCTTAGGAGATAAATGACATAGCTGGTAATCTCTTAAATAAATCATGCAAACATATTTTTTACAAAATAGTTCAGAAGATGAAAAATTATTTTGAAAAATATACAAGTAAAAAGTATTAAATGTAGGTATTCCAAACGTCGGCAAACCTACAAACGTGGACCCGGTGGAAGACCCGAATAATCTTGGAAAACATTATTCGCCGGGAAAATACCAGATCATTCTTCACAAACCTCTACGGGGAGGAAATTCACCACAGCATCCGGAAACTGGAAGCTTTGCGTAAGGAGAAGGCGAGACTCCTAAGTTCTCTCACCTTTCTCCTGCGATGTCGTGACGAAGAGGCCATCCCTACTTTCGCCGCAGTCCGATCGTCAATCAACACACCGGCTGCAAAGCGAATCCTGAAGCGGGCAAGCCTGGCGTTAGTCCGTGAACGCCTCCATGACAAGAGGAAACACCTAGACCAGTTCGCAAGGAGGTTGATGACGCTTCACTTACGCCTGGCAACCATGCTCTCACCTTTGGACTGGGAGTACATCCACCGCTCCACAACAGCCAGTAGGGAGTTACTGCTCCACAAAGACACCGAAAGGCAGAAAAAGAAGTTCAGCAGTCTTCCTACTAAAAAATCGGTGATTTCACCGCTGGACCCAAAAAGGTTGGTGATCAACCTGACGAAAGAGAAGCTTGATGGACCTACGATGTCGGTCCTGTCGAAAGGACTCAACTTCGCTCCAGCTCCCAGTATCGTACCACTCAGTGACTTCGTAGCCGGAATAGAACCTGCCGTCAGAAAGCTACCCAGGGACCTGGCTGAGGAAGTGAGGGCAGAGATCGCCTTGGTCCTAAAAAGGGCCGTTCCACCAAAGCCCAACACCACGAGAGAGGGAAAGGCTGCCGTCCGTGCACTACGCGACAACAAGGCCGTCACGGTTCTACCAGTGGACAAAGGCAACGCCACGGTACTGATGACCACCGAGGACTACCGCCATAAGATGCAGGACATCCTACGGGACCAAGCGTACCAGAAACTCACCAGAGATCCCACTGACTCCATCACTAGGAAAACGAACGCTTTGATCAAGAAGACAGGCCTTCCCACAGATGCGGCCAGAAAACTGTCTCCTCCAGCACCTGCTCCTCCTAGACTCTATGGATTACCCAAGATTCATAAAGACGGCGTGCCCCTGAGACCCATCGTGAGTGCCATTGGGTCACCCACCTACAATTTGGCCAAACACCTCACCGGAATCCTGTCACCTCACGTCGGACTGTGTGAACACCACATCAAGAACTCAGTGAACTTCGTTAAAACTTTGGCTGAATTTCGCCTCGAAGAAGGAGACCTCATGATCAGCCTCGATGTGGTGTCGTTATTCACTCGCGTGCCTCTCAAAGACACTCTCAGACAACTGGAAGCCATGTTTGATCGTGACACGGTGAATCTCTTTCACCACGCACTGACTTCCACGTACTTCAAATACGATGGCGAGTTCTTCGAGCAGACCGATGGGGTGGCAATGGGGTCTCCCCTGTCTCCTGTGATCGCCAACTTCTTCATGGAAGATTTAGAAGAAAAGGCCCTAATATCAGCCCCTCTCAAACCTAAATGTTTCTTCCGGTACGTGGATGACACATTTATTATCTGGCCGCATGGATCGGAGACCCTCAAGCAGTTCCTGGAGCACATGAATAGCCTGCACCCAAATATACAGTTCACCATGGAGGTGGAGGTCAACAATAGCCTTCCATTTCTCGATATACTCGTCCACCGGAAAGCAGACGGGTCATTGGGACACAGCGTCTACCGCAAACTGACGCACACAGACCTTTACCTCAACGGAAGAAGTCACCATCACCCCTACCAGAGAATGGTGGTTCTATCAACGCTTATACACCGAGCAAGAGCAATATCTGACACAGAAAGTCTTCACAAGGAGCTGCTGCACCTTAAGAAGACTTTCAGGCAAAATGGCTACAGCGAGACGGAAATTGTGTTGGTGCTAAAAAGGACTGTCAAGCCTCAGGCCTCCACACCGAAGGAAGCCGAACCAAAACCACTGGCAAGGGCGGGTCTACCCTTTGTCTCCACGGTCTCGGGCAAGGTCACGAGAATACTGAAGAGGTACAACATCGACACCTACTTCCGTCCCTGTAACAAACTCAGGGACGAATTAGCAAGGGCAAAGGACTCCTGTGGCCTCATAACCCCTGGAGTATACTGGATACCCTGCGAGTGCGGCCAAGTCTACGTGGGAGAGACCGGAAGGACCATTGCTAAAAGGTTAAAAGAACACCGGAGACATTTCAAACTGTGCCAACCTGAGAAGTCGGCCATTGCAGAGCACAGCATCATCTCCGACCATAGCATTCGGTGGGAGGAGACAAGGATCCTGTGCCGAGAAGAGAAATTTTAGGAAAGATTGACTAAGGAAGCAATAGCGATCCAGCTCGAAAACAAATCCATTAACCGAGACAGCGGATACTCCCTCAGTAATGCGTGGAAACCCATTTTGAGGAACATCAAGGAAAACAAGAGGCGGAAAGCGTCTGACCAATCAGTCGTGACCTGACCTCCTGACCAAACTATATAAGGCGGCCAAATACCTGAGTAACGACATGCCCTGAAGACGATGGACGACTCGGCCATCGAAACGTCGGCAAACCTACGAATGTGGACCCGGTGGGAGACCCGAATAATCTTGGAAAACAGTATACAGAATACTATGGAGTATTTGCTGTATAAACAAAGAGTACAGTTCGTTGTAGTATTTTGGGGAGGCAACCGCCAGCTGAGGTCATTTGCACCATTAGGGATGGACAGGAAAGGATGAAGGGTGGAGAGAAACCCGGTGTCGGCATTAGCCTACTCTTTACGAAAGGCGCCAAGGGGTCCACCACTTAACATCCCATCCAACAGATGGCATACTCATTTTAAGTGCCCTCCACAAAGCACCTCAAGAAGGGATCGAGATACCAATGAAAAATGCTCAACACTGCCGGGATTTGAACCCGGGCCCTCAGGGTGGGAAGCCAGTACGATAGCCACCACACCATCTCGATCCCCAAGAGTACAGTTATGTAGTTTAGATGTGCCAATTGCTGTACAACTATGTAGGTATTCAGTCTTCTCACATATCTGGAAATTGGTCCTTTACTGTCAAAATATGTATTCCCCTAGAACCCAAGCATCTGTACGCCACTTACTTCCCTGGAAGTCTGATGATGTGTACCATGGAATGGCATCCAGTGCTGCCAAGGATGGTAAGGCTCGCCCTTTTGAATCAATTTGTGTTGAGGGTTGCATCTTCCACCGCATCTCCATTGGTACTAATTCATCCTCTGTAAAGAGGCTCCGAACTTCACCAGATGACAACAGTGTTTGCTGCAAGCCCCACCTGCTGCTACCATCACTTTTTGCTTCTCCTTCCACCACCACTTCCCCTTCTTCCTCCTCCTCATCTTCAGAGTCATCTTTCTCTGGTGTATCATCCCCACCCCATTCCATAATCCATAAGAGCATCTGCTTCAAGCGCTTTTTCATATCTGGGCTCCCATCCTTCAACATTGGCTTCAATGACTATAGTGCAGAAGAGAAAGAAGTACACCATTTCTGAGTAACAATGATGAATGACTGATCAGTTTCCTCACTTAATAACTAATATACAATAACATGTAAAATTAAGGACAGGGAGTTTGTGCCTTATATATAATTAATATGAAAACTTAATATTAAAATTGCATATTTTTATTGTATCCAGAGTATTAAATCTGAGGGTTAGTTTGACTTTGATTATATGCAGCAAAAGTTCAAAAACATGACCCCATGATATCAAAAGATATGCTTTCATAGAAAAACCTTGGTTTTTAAGTATTCCTTTATCGATACCTCCTACCCAGTTTTAATGCCATCTAATTGTTTTGTACTAATTTGCAGGTGAAGTTACACCTTTTCCATATCCCCTAACTACTCTCCTAGCCCCCTGTGACCACATCCTTATCACAATAAATGGGCTATCTCCTGACAGTTCAGTAAATTCAGACTTGGGCCCCACTATCTCCTCTTCCTTCCAACTAACCCCACATACTTTAAGTGTTTACAATTTCCACCTCCCTCCACTTTTTAACTGATCTCCCGTTCCTCCATTACACCCTTCTCTGCCAAACGTCCCTACAGTCATTTCTGCAGACGTTTTGCATAAATGCCTTTTTTGATGAGCATGGTACCATCTCTACCCCTCACTTGAGCCCTCTCTCTACCCTCATATCTCTTTACATCACATTCCTATGCCAGGGAACACCTGTTATTTTGAGCCACTCCAAAACGAAAGCAAGCATTTAAATTCATACAACATGTACACACAAAATTTTTGACTAATGGGACACAGGAAAATTAAACACTTGAGTGTTCATGGTACTGATAATTGTCAATGGAAGTAAATACATTTATTCAAACATTTAAGTCTTGGAAAAAAATCAACAACAGCATCATAAAGTGCCTGACAAATAAATCATATCATGGCCCATTCTATTTTGAAATTAATGTGTATTCTAATAAATAAGTGCTTTGGATATTAACATATTACACAGTCCATAAGATGAACCCTGATTTTTCAGGTCGGATCAGATAGAAAAGACAAAAAATTTAATGTTAACACTAAATAAAAAGAAAAAATTGTTAAAATTGTCACATAAAAAAATTAGCAGCAACACACATATATCAAGATTTATTCATCATAGGATCCTGAAATTCGTCATCACTGGGCCAAAATAAACATGATTATCATGAATTTCATTATTAATAAAAGAATTCTGTTTGATTAAAAAAAAGTCATGTACTTGAAAATGATATTCATTCTACCATCCAAAATCTCACAAGTCATGGTCACACAGTTTTAAATATTCACCTTTCAATGCTCAATGCAACTTTATTCACTTAATAAGCCACTATTGATAGAGAACAACGTTACAGCTTCCTATCACTATCATTTCTAACTCCATTTCAAACAGAGAGGTCGTAAGGTAAGCATCAAATGGGGGTTATTTATTTTTGTACAAATATGAATCCATGGAATAAGTATGCAAAATATCATTTTGCTACATGGGCATTATTTTCTGGGAGTTTACTGTGCCATGGACATAACAGCTATGCAAAAAGATTAATGAATTACAATAAGCAAAGGTCCATGCTCTGAATCCTTTCCTTGTGGCAACCCACTTCTGCTTTAACATGGCTTGTTTATGTAACTCCAAAACATATATTTGTCAATATGTCTTCTTCTTTTTCATGTCTTAACATACATAGGATCACTAAATTAGATAAAGAATAAGATATCTACTTACACTTATCATTAACTCAGCAGCCTTAATAGGGCTCTGTTGAACTGATTGCAAGTAGTCTCCTGTTGTAGCAGCAAAATGGACAGAAGATCCAGTAGAACCATCTCCTATTGCTCTTCGTATCACATTTAGTGTTTGAATCTTGAAAATAGGGTTAAAATCAATGGTAAAAATGTTTTATTTTGCTGAGGCAACTACGAACACAGTGACTCAGCCAGACAATGTAATTTTGGAGTGATTACTATTGCATAGTTGGGATTAACTATCCCAGGCAATAAATAAATCAATTAAATAATTCAAAATATAATTATGGTGTAAGCTGATATGCTTTTTATTATTTTTAGCCATGTTTGTACTTTCCACTTTCAATCCACAAGGACATCTTATAATGTGAAATATGTTTTGAGGATTGAACTGAAATATGCTATGATTGCAGTTTTTCTCATGCATGCTTATTTACGCAATAAAGAAATCAATGAAATATTATTGCTATGCATGATCAATATATTAGGGTTCAATCAGTTTTTATGACAATTTAGTTCATAATCACATCACATACTGTTTGGAAGACTTGAATCACAACTGGTGCCATACCTGGGTATACTCAATACCACATGTTTTCTAACAAGCATGAATAACTTCATATGTTTCCAAAATGTAGTTTTTCAGATTTTATTTTATTTTCAGATTTTTGTATTTAAACACTTTAAAATCTTAGGATGTGCCAAAAAACAGACAAAAAATTTAAATTTTCCTGATTTTGAATTCAATCTTATGTAATTCATTGTTCCTCGATTGTATTCTATTCAAGGGTAGGTTTTGGATGGTTTCTAACCACTGATTACTTCTAAGTAACGACAGAGGTTCCAATTCCATTAATCTAAATTAAATTTGTTGCACTGCGCTATATTGAACTTGTTTTTTCCCCTGGCCAACTTCATAATGCACCAAGAATTTCTGTTGTAGTTTTGTATGAACATAAACTCAAAGTGTTAGGCATTTTACAGATTATGTATGCATTACTATTATTTACAATCTACCAGTTGGGGTAGGTTTTGGATGGTCACAAGCTAGCAAACAGTACAGTGACAATTTCCTAGTCTCCCTTAACAAAACACAACCAGACATCCAACATTACAATAACCACTTCTTCAATTCTCATTTGCCTCACATTTTCCCCTCTTTCACAGCCTTCAACATCCTATTGCCAATTAAAATACTCATTTAATGCTCTCCTGCCTCTATTGGCTTTCTCCCAACAATCCTCTCTCCTTCCTCACCATGACCTGCACTTCTCGCTTGTTTGGCTATCTGTCCACTTCACCTTTTCCATTCTTCTGCACACCCACATTCATGCATGTATATTAAAAAAAGTTAACTGAGAAAATGTATCTCATTACACTGCATAATAAAATTACAGTTCATTGTGTTATACACACAACTCAAAAAAAATTGTTGTAAAAAAGGTCAAGAAACCAGTTTGATAGACATGAAACATGTGTATCTCATCAGCTGGTACAGAAGATGGTTATTGAATGATTGGAGACTACATTCTCAAGTGGTCTGATATAATCTCTCAGGAATAGCATCAATTCCGGGTATATACTGGCATTCATGGTGAAAGTTACATTATATTTCCATTACATGATGGTCACGGAACTATTTTGTTTTCTCAATTTAAAGGTTCAAATTTATTTTTCTATTAAAAATTAATTATAATATATCTATGGTGAATTTACACATCTAAGTGCACGATTACATCATATTTTTATGAATTACAACTTGATTAAATACACAGTTTCAGGCATACCATGGTGGAAATTCTTGAAAATGAAAGAAGACACTTTGCTTTTCCACATAGAATATTTTACTATGACCTAGGTTTCGTTACAGCATAACATCTGTAAGTCCTGAAGATTCTACACTATAATGAAACCTAGGTCGTAGTACAAATATATTTTATGTGGAAAAGCCGTGTCTTCTTTCATCATTACAACTTGATTGTTCAAGTATCAACAAACCTGCAATGGTAAACCCCGGGCCACTGTAAAATTTCCACTGGAAGCTGCTCCTACAATATCCAGCTCCAAAAGGTCTCTGTGAACCATTGGAATTTCTTTCTTAAAGTTGTCTTGTTGTAGAATGGGAACAATTCCCTAAACAATACAAAATGCCATAATTACAAAATGTTACAGTGGCTTACAAGCATTTTTTACCTGCCATCCTTTAATGTAAGTCATAACACACATAACTCAACACACACTGTAAATAATAAAAGAAGTAAAATAAGTAAATTGTGAAGCATATCAGCAGTTCACATGTAATGTCAGATTTAAATTGATAGATCAGTGGAATTTGATAGTGTAATTGAGTTAACCTTTACAATTGGGCAAGGTAGGCACATTCAGATTATGAAAGAGCCAAGTACTATGCATTAAATTCATAGCATAATATAATCAACACCATTTTTACGTTAATAGCCATAACAAGAGAATACCAAGTACAACGATGAAAAAACAAGGTAAAATGGTCCTGAAAATTTCCTAACAAACAAAATCACTATAAACTTATAGCCACAACTCAATTCATGACATTCACATTACATAGAAAACTCTCACATGATGTATAATGAATGTGTCAGAGGGGTTTTACAAATTAAAGGTTCATATTTTCTGGTCATATTCATCCAATAAAAATATTGTAGAGAATCAAAGATACAGTCAATTTTAATCTATATTTATGCCACATAAAATTGTCATGATTATGGCCAAATAAATATAAATAATGGCCATGTAACCTGAACGAATATCTTCAACATATAGCATGATATTTTTAATTGTTTTTACAATGATTATTAGAAAAGTCTGAAGTATTTTACTGATTTATTCATTTAAACAAAAGCCAGTCATGGAGTACTCCCAGGCTTTTGCTCCAAGGAGGTGCAAATGGAGGATTAGTAAGAACAGAGAGCAAGCTGGGAGAACAAGTAGCTAATTTCCCACCACCTTTAGAAAAGAAGTATTCCCTCCTTACTATTTGTATTTTAGTTTTCCTTACCACAAGTATGACAGAAAAATCATATACAAAAAATGCAACACTAAATTTGTCTGCTGGTACCAAAGTGATGTTGTCCACACTTCTAGGAAACTTTTCTGTCCCATAATATGAGCAGCATGTAGTTTCTACCAATTAATAAGCCAGCTAGCTCTACACATAAAACAATACGAGGGTACAACTGTGAACTGAATTGGTTGAAATGTTCAAGACTAGTTACTCCATATGCAAATGTCTTTAAAAATGAGATATTAGTCCTAAATGCCCCCAGTTTGATCCTTGAACTCTTTTAAATTCTTTCTTTATATAATAATTATGGAGAAATTTCAAAAAATACCCATGAAGTACACTTCTTAACATTAGGTCATAGTTTTTAGTAATTTTAAAAATATGCATTCCACAAGTCTACCACACAACAGCCGCCAAGATACATACGCACCCAGTTCTACTTTTAAAAATTCAAGACTTGACTTGATCCTATTCAAAATTGTTTTCTATATGATACATAACACTAACAGGATAAAATCCTTAAAAATGAGCTGTTGTACAGCTAATAATAAAACTAGATCGAAAACAAATTTTTAACTTCAAATTTTTCAGTGAGTTTCATTCAAAAATGCTGAAAATTAACACACTAAAAAATTGAAATACCTTAATCTAATTTTGATTTAGGCCTGGCAAGTTTCCTTGGACCATATATGCTTTTAAAATAGCATTTCGGCCCTATTATGCATATAGTATGTATAAATGTCAATTTGTGAGATTCTAAAGAACTTTAAGACAAATATTTTTGTAATTCTAAATTAACTGAATTAAAATGGAGAGAAAGGATATAATAACTTGTTACAGTGGAATAAATGCAATAAATGAATCGGTTAAGGATAAGTGGATTAATAATTATTTGTAATAAAAAAGGCATTGACTGGGTTGATTAATCACATCTTTATGAATCTGTTCACTTCTGGATTATTTATTTTTAAGTAATTGCATCATAAGGTTTTCTCATTGACTATATTTCAACAAAATGGGTTTTTAGTTGATTATTATCTTTATTAATAGATAAAAATGTCATTAATTAGTGGATATCAGAGGATATCAATAACATACCATTTTAAATTCTAACTTTCATTTGATGTTCACACTCACCATGTACATGTTTTTTGAGGAATGGAAAAATTGGTCCAATAAGCTACCTCCAGGCTGTGCTGAGAGTGGACTTGTAACAGCCAAACCAGTGGATGCAGAGTCCAATTTGCAAGCACTGATATAACCCCTTAACACATCTTCTGCAACAGTGCAGAATGACATTGGGGCACCAATCGCGTTTGCAGATGATGATAATAGACTAAATAACTCTGAAGCTCCTTGGATATGTTCTTTAGCGGAAGCATATTTCTCTCGAAAAAAGAAATATGATCCCAAGTCATAACGAATCTGAAAAATAATGAAAAGGTTGAGTAAATATTTAAGATTTCACATAGTAATGCAAACATACTATTACTCTATGCAAACAGTGCAAGCTGAGAGGTACATAAAGGTATCACCAAAGGGGCACAAGGGAAATGTTTCTCCTGAAACACCTCCATCCCATGGACAGGAGTCATATTGATTGGGATGAAGGGCCAAAGGTAGATATTAACAGAGAGGTCAAGAAACTCGATTAAGCTAACTTTTTGAACTTGTCACCTACATAACTGACAGTAAATCAGACTTCTTTTACATTTGATATATGTAATTTCCCTGCCCATGGACTAAAACTTTGATGCGGTGAAAGGGCTTGTGGATTCCGATGACCTTCAGAGCTGTGCTGACAGGAGCAATGATAATTATTCCAGGTGGGGTCACCCATGCCAGATAGGTTGAAGGTTAGGAGTCAGATGAAAGGTAGTACACCCAGCATCTGTTTATCAGCTGCAGAGGCATCTGACCCCAGTGGAAAAATCGACAACCTGTACATGTCCCAGGTTGATCAGGAGTGAGTGGGGGGCAGAGAGTCCTGATAGGCAGTGTTAGGGAAGAGGAGTAAGGCAGGGTTGTCGATTATTACCTGTGCTGTTGAATGCATATGCAGAGGAAATGATTAAAGAGGCATGGGAAGAACTGGAGATAGAAATGAAATTCAGCTGGGAATTTGCTAAATCAGATAGGTTTGCTGATGACCAAGCTCCAGTTTGTCAGTCAGTCAAGGGGTTGCAAGCATTGCTGAGTGAATTGGAAATTCATTGCGATAGGTATGGGATGAGAGTGAATATTAACAAAACTAAGGTTATACGATTTTCCAAAAAGAGAAAGGCTAAGTTAAACATTAAAATAGGAGAGTAAAAACTAGAGCAGGCGGAACAGTTTTTAGACGTAAAAACCTAATCCAAGTGTTAGGGACATAAGGAGTAGAATTGCATTCGGCAAAGAAACTTTCTCTAGTTTTTTTATATAATGCTCTTCATACTTCAATGAATATAAAAGTTTGTATATTGGATGATTTTATGAGTATCTGAACAATTGCACTGTGGATTCAGCCAACCTTGTTTACAACTACCATTACACCAACCTGGGTGCTTAGCTCAAAGGAATGATAGTTACATACTCACAAACCTTTAACTGAAAAAGCCAATAGTATCAAATGATCAAGACTTAAATCCCCACATCTAGAACTATGAAGGAGATGACGAGAGATTTGATGTGAAATAATACATTTTTGTACCAAATGAAATTCAACAGCAATTGTAATTCTATCCGCTAGACTTCCTTAAGACTTGAGCTGGTGGCAGCTTCAAGAACGTCAGCTGTTGCTTTCAAAAAGTTAAAATGTATTTATTAGAAACTATGCCTACCATTTATTAGGAACTATGCCTACCGTTTATTAGAAACTATGCCTACCAAACCCTGCACTGAGCTCTAATTTTTTAAGGCCCTTGATGACTTTTAGCTAACATGAAGATTGAATGCATTTATGTGTAACCTATGGCTATCACAAAACTCAATCTATGAGACAAATGTATGGTGTTTCTAAAATGGTTGAATGTGAGAATGCACCATTTTTTGCAAGACACTATATAACTGCATTTAAATCGGAAAGTACGATGTACACTGGGATTACTTAGAGTTCATGAGCAACACTGTTATTCAGAGAATGAATTGTATCAAGCGACACTCGACAGGTGAGCTAAAAATATCATGACAAAGATCTGCCTCATGTTTCACAGATTGTTGAACATTGACAAATTTGGATGGAGTTGAATACAAAAGTAAACCTAGGAGTCAAATACTTCTCCCTTGACAGCCCAGCTCTTGTTAATCCCAAAACGACACCATTTACATAAAATATATTACCTGACAATGGAATTCCTGAGGTGAGAGCACAATGCTCTGATTCCAATCATGTATAACGGCTTCATCACTACTGTCCTCAGTGGGGAGAGCAAAAGAGTTATAGACGGGGATTAATGGAGTAGGGGCATTGGTGGGCTGAGCTCCAGGGAGAGTGGCCACTCTTTCCAGAACAGCTATTGACTCTAGAATGAGGTTCTCTAAACCTCTAATCACATCTTCGACAATGTTTGGAGCTATATACCAAGCATCCTGCAAGCCAGGTCTGTAAAACAAGATAGAAGACACGTTCACTCTAAAATTCCTTACACACAGCCATTTACAATTTAATGCAGCAACTATTTTTTATAAATATTGTTGTTAATTATTATATTTCAAATATTAAATTAGCACATATTACAATTTGAGATATTTTCTTGGGTTTAAAGAAGTGGGTAAAAATTTCCAATGCAACAATTTCAAAGTGTAAAAATCATTCGCCTTGACTGGGATTCGAACCCAGATCCCTCAATATCCGGTCGAGTGCTTTAGCCACTTAAGCTACCGAGGCGTCCTCTTAAACTCGGAAATTTTGAACACTTGACGAATGCACAGGATGTTCCAATGTATAATAAATTCAAGTGAAATATTAAAAGGTAAAATATGGGTAGAGTGGATACGAATTATTTCTTGAAGCATTTTTTCGCCATGCAGAATATAAAATGTGATCACTTTTCAAATTAGATTTACGGATTCGGCTGAGAATAAGATCCAAATAAAAATTAAGGACATGGCAATGTTCTATGTTTTAGAAAAATGTACTCATGAAAGTATTCCAAAAGTTATAATGGCAGATTTCATCGCTTCTGTTAATTGAGTCATTTGGGACCAAAGCATCATTGAAAATTAAGTCTTACAAATCCTGAAATAAGTAAAACTCATGTGTACACCGTACACATGAGTTTTACTTATTGGAGAAGGTTATCCAGAATGTAAATGCAAATAAATGACACACTGTCCATAAAATAAATAGTTACAAAAACCCCGGATAAATAATTAAGCAGTTATATACCGATGCGAAATTATCACCTGTCCTCGCCCGAACCGAATCAAAAAGCAAAAACTTAAATTGAGTAAAATTAAACAAAAACCAAACATCACTTTTGCATGAACATGCATTGTACCAAGGTTCAAGTAAAAAATTAAATGCTTCAACTCACATTGGAATGTATGGTAGGCGAGCCTGCTTGGTTGGAATACGGTTGTGGCGAACAGCTCGAACGACCCAACGATGACACAAGGTCAGCGCAAAAAGGGCTACACCAGCATCTCCTTCACTTTTACCTTTTGTTCGACTTTTTTCCAACATACTAGCAGTTTCTTTTGCTAAAGCACCTAATAACTCAACGGAGCCACTATATTTCTCCTCTCGGTTTGTCATTATTTCCTCAACAACAGATCTGTTCAAACACATTATGAGTAGTTCCTGAATCAAGGTTACCTGCATTGTCAGGGGGAGCCTGTAAAGGAAGCACCAAAAAATTGAATACACCGTATGTGTCACGAGAAAATGTCACCCGATAGTTTACTTGAAAGTATAAGTTCAATAAAACACAAAATTCCAGAGCCACTAACTTTGTCTCCAGTATAGCTAAGTCCCATTTTAAAAATGCGGCTACTTTTAGGGACAGCAACCTCAGAGCTTGGACCTTTTTGCTGACCCTGTATCCCTCCTCGGGTTTTACATCGGCAAATTTTAATTCACCATCGCTAGGTTTGGGTTCTGTTTTTTCCGCTTCCTTTTGATCGGCCGCAACAGCCAAAAATTTTATTATTAGCTCTGTAGCAGACGGATCTACGAAAAAGACACTCATGAATAATGAAAACTCAACAACCTTATGATATTCAACTAAATTATTATCTACCTGGAGATGGCTTCTGTAAATGCTCTACTAAAAGGGTAGGGTTCAGGAGAAATTCAAACCAGAACATTGTGACCGGTTACTTTTTTATAATTTACAGGAACTTATTTGATGAGGTCATCCTTCTTCACAACTAAATCATTCCTCAGGTCACAAATTAGCTTTAAAATTCGAATCTATTCGGCAACTTGTAATTAAATCGTATGAAATAGGATGAATTGTATTCTGTAAACATACAGTCGCCGCTGCCTATTGCCTCGTACCTTGGAGCGCTCATCTCCATGATAGAACAAAAGAATAACGAAACTATGGGGCTAAATACCGGTTATATGAATGCAAGTTGCATGTCTTCAACACTTTCATTTTACCATCTTGCGAAGACCCCTGCATTCTCTACTATTTGCGTTTTCCTAACCTCCATATCAACAGAATATTGTTTCGTCAATTAAGGCATTTATTAGGTTCTACTTTTGTATCCATATATTTTGTGTTCTTTGGCAGTCACATTTATTTTTGTGAGTAATTTTGAATATTAAGTCATCAAGTATTGATGTTTGTTCAAGTACAAATTTGGAGCGATTTAAAAGTTTTGAATTCCACACAGAAAGGCAAAAGTGCAGTCATTAATTTCTTGTGCTGTTCTGTGATAGTTAATCGTTAATTATTAGCCACGACAACACTCGCCTGTCCTAAAGTTACCAAACATGCCTCCGCATGTTCATTTCATAATTGTTTTAACATTTCAAGTATGGTCTCGTTTACCACCTCAGAAATATCATTAAAGCTCAAAACCATTTAAAGCAGCATGGATTTGGTTCTCGCCCATAGGAGCATGCTACGATCTGGACCTTGTTCACAATTGAACTTCCTCCCCTTCCCATCGACTTCCCCTCCTAACACTCACTCTGCAAACCACCTCCCTCTCTCCTCCCCACCTGCCACACCTACCCTCCCCTCTCATCTATCAATCTCAGTCTCCTTCCTGTCGTGAAACATTAGTGGTGCCCCTGAAATATCCAAGTAATTAAATTGTTCATCCTTTTTATTTTTTTCATTTTCACAGTTTAACCATATACATTACGAGGTCTGTCCAGAAGGTATCTAGTCATGCAATATTTTGAGAATAATAGCCTACCTAGAACAATGAGGCCTTAGTCTCCTTGGAAGTACTCCCCTTGAGATCTCACACACTTATCCCAGCATCTCTTCCATTTTTATAAAACAATTGGCAAAGCTTGTTTTTGGCATGGTCATCAGCTGCCTTGCCACATTCTCTTTTATAATGTCAACTGACTGAAGGGAAGACTGGACTTTAGTTTTAGGCTCATCTTGCATGAAATTCTTGATGTTGACAAGATAAAAGAGAAAGCAGCGAATGTGAATTTCTAATTCAGACTGCTAGCATACAACAAAAGCTTTTCCATCAAATTAGGGCAATCAATAGAATTGTTACATAGGTTTAACACTGCTTGATGACGATTATTAAATAACTCTCCCACAATTGAATATTCCAGAAAATAATGGATAAAAAGAACCAGGCCATAAGTAGGCTAAGACTGGAAAATCAACGGATGCTCTGAATGTATCTGTAGAGGCCTTTAACTTTCATGACATAACCTGAGAGTTTTTTAACCACTCATAGGTATTGGCCTTATTTTGGAAGCATTCTGTCACATAAATTACCATTTTACACACTCTTTTCTTCACTTTTTTATTCTTTGTTTTGAATTCTGGTTTTTAGTTACTCAAAAACATTCCACCATATTATCATAAAAGTGTTTCTATAGTTTAGAAACGGGTTAGGTAAGTATGCTTTAATAGCAGTGATGAGGTCTAGCAGTGGAAAGGGACAGTGTAGCCAAGATGTATTTGTATGCCTTTGTAGACTTTGAGAAAGCATTTGAATGAGTAAACTAGGCATAAATGAACACTTTCCAGAAGGTAGGAGAGGGAATGAAGTGACAGACCACTCATCAGGAACCTTTACGTGTCACAGACTGTACAAAATTTGTATAGTGGACGGAGATTCGGGATGGGCAATGCTACTCTAGGGAGTAAGATAGGGATGTTAATTGCCATTACATTTCATTCTTTTCAGTATATGTGCAGAAAAAATGGTAATAGAAGCATTGGAGGGACTGGAGAGAAAGTAGATGGGAAAATCAAATCAGATTTATGGATGATAAAGCTTCAGTTAGTCAGTCATCCAAAGAGTTGCAATTATTGCTAAGTACATTATGGAATCAGTGTAATAGGTATGGAATTTGAATAAATCATAAGAAAACAAAGGTGTTGAGGTTCTCAAGAAATATGAAAGCTAAGATAGACATTAAAGTTGGGGGACATAAACAATAACAGGAAGAATAGCTCACCTAATTAGGAAGTGTTTAAGCAAAAGGTGGGCAAAGTAGGTGGGAAATTGCCTTATCTAATAAGGCTTTTACAAAGAGATGGACATAGAGACTTAAGTAGATATGTAAAAAAAGAGAAGTAAAAACTTTAACGTGGAGCATAGTACTGTATGGATATGAAACTTGGTTGTTGAGACAAAAGGATAAGCATATATTCGAGGCTTTTGAGATATGAGAGCGGAAAAAAATGGGAAAAATAAAACGGACAGAAAGGCAAACAAACAAAAAAATTCTAGGAATTGTAGGGGAGGAGAGAAGGTTGCTGTGAAAAATTCAAACAAGGCAGTGCGACTGGATGGAAGAGTTACTGAAATGGATTGGAAGTGAAGGCTCTAATGGATGGCTTTCAGGGAGGTAGAAAGTATGCAAAGCTAGAGAAAGAGTTAACACTAGTTAATATCTAAGATGGAGTTTCAGGATATTTTATGTCGCCCGAGTCAGGACTTAGAAGCACAGTAAGTGTGTGGTGTCAGAGGTCCATCAAAATCTACCCTCAGGCGGGTAGATTTCATAAAGGTACTTTTGGAAAATTGCTCAGTTAACTATTTTAAGCAATTATCCACAAGGATTGGAGTAGTTCAGTAGAATTCATTAGAGTATATCAATTAAAGATTTATTCGAAAGGAATCACCAATTACAATCCCATATAAACATTTCATTCTGACTAAAAAGCCACTTTAGCAACAACTGTTAAATGTTAGTTACAGCTTTAAATCATAAATTTCACTAAGTTCTTTCTTCACCATACATACAATGAATAAAAAAAATATTGATTGATTTTTTTCCAAAAATAAATAGTTGTTATTTTTATAAAATATATTACCTGTGACCTACTATATTTGGAAAATAAATTATTGGGCCTTCTACAATAATCTTGAAAGAGAATAAAATCTTAATGCATCATGGAGTGTTTCCTGACACAATATTATGGTACTTAATAAATTACATAATCATAAATGTACATTTTTCTACAAAGAACACCATGGAACACTAACCTTTATTATCAATTGATGTGGACCCCATTCCATTCATGACTATGAATGAATATTCAAGGACTTCCAAAGAAACTGCGGGAGATGCCGCAACAGTAACTTTTAACGGAGTCATCCGCTAATGTGCATTTTAATGCAACAATTTCAGAGCGTAAAAATCATTCGCCTTGACTGGGACTCGAACCCAGATCCCTCAATATCCGGTCGAGTGCTTTAGCCACTTAAGCTACCGAGGCGTCCTCTTAAACTCTGAAATTTTGGGGCTTTTAAAGGAACTAGATGTTATGACGAAATGCCGTACATACAATGTCACATGCATTCGTAGTCGTGCGCGAGGCGCCACTGTCCACGAGGTTAAAAGCCAACTTTAAACACGTATGGTGTTTTCCCTTTGACAAATTCCAAAGAAACTGCGGGAGATGCCGCAACAGTAACTTTTAACGGAGTCATCCGCTAATGTGCATTTTAATGCAACAATTTCAGAGCGTAAAAATCATTCGCCTTGACTGGGACTCGAACCCAGATCCCTCAATATCCGGTCGAGTGCTTTAGCCACTTAAGCTACCGAGGCGTCCTCTTAAACTCTGAAATTTTGGGGCTTTTAAAGGAACTAGATGTTATGACGAAATGCCGTACATACAATGTCACATGCATTCGTAGTCGTGCGCGAGGCGCCACTGTCCACGAGGTTAAAAGCCAACTTTAAACACGTATGGTGTTTTCCCTTTGACAAATTCCAAAGAAACTGCGGGAGATGCCGCAACAGTAACTTTTAACGGAGTCATCCGCTAATGTGCATTTTAATGCAACAATTTCAGAGCGTAAAAATCATTCGCCTTGACTGGGACTCGAACCCAGATCCCTCAATATCCGGTCGAGTGCTTTAGCCACTTAAGCTACCGAGGCGTCCTCTTAAACTCTGAAATTTTGGGGCTTTTAAAGGAACTAGATGTTATGACGAAATGCCGTACATACAATGTCACATGCATTCGTAGTCGTGCGCGAGGCGCCACTGTCCACGAGGTTAAAAGCCAACTTTAAACACGTATGGTGTTTTCCCTTTGACAAATTCCAAAGAAACTGCGGGAGATGCCGCAACAGTAACTTTTAACGGAGTCATCCGCTAATGTGCATTTTAATGCAACAATTTCAGAGCGTAAAAATCATTCGCCTTGACTGGGACTCGAACCCAGATCCCTCAATATCCGGTCGAGTGCTTTAGCCACTTAAGCTACCGAGGCGTCCTCTTAAACTCTGAAATTTTGGGGCTTTTAAAGGAACTAGATGTTATGACGAAATGCCGTACATACAATGTCACATGCATTCGTAGTCGTGCGCGAGGCGCCACTGTCCACGAGGTTAAAAGCCAACTTTAAACACGTATGGTGTTTTCCCTTTGACAAATTCCAAAGAAACTGCGGGAGATGCCGCAACAGTAACTTTTAACGGAGTCATCCGCTAATGTGCATTTTAATGCAACAATTTCAGAGCGTAAAAATCATTCGCCTTGACTGGGACTCGAACCCAGATCCCTCAATATCCGGTCGAGTGCTTTAGCCACTTAAGCTACCGAGGCGTCCTCTTAAACTCTGAAATTTTGGGGCTTTTAAAGGAACTAGATGTTATGACGAAATGCCGTACATACAATGTCACATGCATTCGTAGTCGTGCGCGAGGCGCCACTGTCCACGAGGTTAAAAGCCAACTTTAAACACGTATGGTGTTTTCCCTTTGACAAATTCCAAAGAAACTGCGGGAGATGCCGCAACAGTAACTTTTAACGGAGTCATCCGCTAATGTGCATTTTAATGCAACAATTTCAGAGCGTAAAAATCATTCGCCTTGACTGGGACTCGAACCCAGATCCCTCAATATCCGGTCGAGTGCTTTAGCCACTTAAGCTACCGAGGCGTCCTCTTAAACTCTGAAATTTTGGGGCTTTTAAAGGAACTAGATGTTATGACGAAATGCGGAAAACACCATACGTGTTTAAAGTTGGCTTTTAACCTCGTGGACAGTGGCGCCTCGCGCACGACTACGAATGCATGTGACATTGTATGTACGGCATTTCGTCATAACATCTAGTTCCTTTAAAAGCCCCAAAATTTCAGAGTTTAAGAGGACGCCTCGGTAGCTTAAGTGGCTAAAGCACTCGACCGGATATTGAGGGATCTGGGTTCGAGTCCCAGTCAAGGCGAATGATTTTTACGCTCTGAAATTGTTGCATTAAAATGCACATTAGCGGATGACTCCGTTAAAAGTTACTGTTGCGGCATCTCCCGCAGTTTCTTTGGAATTTGTCAAAGGGAAAACACCATACGTGTTTAAAGTTGGCTTTTAACCTCGTGGACAGTGGCGCCTCGCGCACGACTACGAATGCATGTGACATTGTATGTACGGCATTTCGTCATAACATCTAGTTCCTTTAAAAGCCCCAAAATTTCAGAGTTTAAGAGGACGCCTCGGTAGCTTAAGTGGCTAAAGCACTCGACCGGATATTGAGGGATCTGGGTTCGAGTCCCAGTCAAGGCGAATGATTTTTACGCTCTGAAATTGTTGCATTAAAATGCACATTAGCGGATGACTCCGTTAAAAGTTACTGTTGCGGCATCTCCCGCAGTTTCTTTGGAATTTGTCAAAGGGAAAACACCATACGTGTTTAAAGTTGGCTTTTAACCTCGTGGACAGTGGCGCCTCGCGCACGACTACGAATGCATGTGACATTGTATGTACGGCATTTCGTCATAACATCTAGTTCCTTTAAAAGCCCCAAAATTTCAGAATTCAAGGACTTTATTGGTGGTTATTCAAGATTATTTGGAAAATTTGCTTGGGTGAGAATAATGTACTCACATAATGTAAATGCACTTGAGAGAAAAAAGGAGTAGATCTATTTAAGTCTAAGTGTTGACATTAGTTTTATGAATAAATAGTTATCAGGGTCGAAATGCACACTCAATGATTAGGTTTTTGCCTTGGTAACTAAGGTGCTGAAAGAATTAAAGGATTGTCTTATCAGCCTCAAAAATTCTCAATTCCCACTTCCCATCATTATCAAGTATTACCATTATTACATTTGATAATATAGTATAATAGGCCGCTTGAGCATCAATCCCTTTCCCTTTACGACTGACTGCCTTTGTGTATGACACAGTTGAATGACCTCTTTCATTGTGTCACCTCTAAATCACAAAACGCTAATTAATCATAAGACTTCCATCAACCTGTAATACAATGATGAAATGCCTCCCTGACTTTGACCTGTTCTATATTCCTTTAGCCATCCATTCCTGCTGTCCTCATCCTCCTTTCTAATTTTATTTGGACCTCCTCCTGCTTCTCTATTCATTTTGTCCACATCATTTACGTAAATCAAACTTCACCTTTTATGTGGTGCCATCATTTATTATCCATTCAGTTTTTATTGAAATCATCTATTTTTCTTGGTTGTTTCTCCATTGTAATTGACATGATGCTGTTTTTAGACTGAATACCTATATAAATATTCCTACTCTCTGTTTTATTTCTTCTTACCATGAAGACTTGAGAGAATTAACACTATATATTGGAATGGTTCATAACATACATAATTGTTAATGATGCCACAATACATTTCAAAAGTAGTACTACAGTCTGGGAATTCATGTTTGATGCTGACCTTCCCAGGAGACCATTGATTTCTAGGTCTGGAATGGAAGTTATAGTCTTCCGCAGTTGATCAACCTCACAGCAATATGAATAGCTTCCATTAATGACTTCTGGGGACCACCTTAACCATTCTAATTTGTCACAAACACTGTCACATAGAATAAGGGAATCAGGAATAACTGTTAGATATGGATTGTTAATACTAGCAAAGGCAACTGCATAACCAGTATTAGGGTCTAATGCTACCCGCCAGAGTAATGCAGGTACATCAATGAGACCAAGACCATTTTCATTAATAAAAATGGACAATTTCTTATGAGTCCCATTCGAATCTGGCAACGTCATTACCCCGTATGTTCCACTCCACACTGATAATTCATGGTTGTATGTTACTGCAAAATCCCTCAAACTGATATCCAAGTCATTCCAATTTTTAGAGTCAACATATTGCCATTGAGGAAAAGAATTGACAAAATAGTAAGTACTATTTTTTTGAGAGCTATATTCGAAGTCGCCGTCGGTGGTAAGAAGTCCGGGAGACAGAAAGCGACCCTCTTTATTGTTTATGTATTTACTTCCCAGTTCTGACGACCCTAGGAGCTCGGAGATGACCTTCCGCTGACTATCAACGGAATACAGAGAATTAAGGTCCAGGTCACCATAAAAACCAGCAGTCGAGAGTGAACCGACGAATGGAAAGCCTCCCTCAAGACTTCTGGACGAAGGTGACATTATAAATCTTGAGTAAACGGTGTTGAATTTCCGTCCGTTAAAGCAGCCATCGTAGAGCTGAACGAACTTTTCATCTTTGGGCAAAGTGAAACCGACCTCAAAGGGAAGGAGGGGTGAGGGGCAATTGAGGTCCTCGTCCCCCTTGTACCGCGCCGTGTTCTTGACGGGGTTAGCACACTTCAGCTCCACGAAGTCGGCTTGCCTGTATCCGTTTGTCGTCGGGACTGTGAATCTTTTATCGATGATACACTCCACGTTAGCATCCGGATAACCAATTATAGGGAGTACGTTCCCGGGTCCGGCACACACCAATCTTATACCACGGCCGGTCGGGAAGCGGAGGACTCCATCCACGTCCGGGAGTACGAAACGGGGATTGTCTTCGATGGTCAGTATCAATGGTAGTGGGTCGGGGAAATCCTCTTTAGCGTTCAAACGACAGTATACGTCAACCACGGACAGAGCTGAAGAATTCCCTAACGATTTCTCCCCGGCTGAGGAAAGTAGGACGAGACCTGAGAAAAAAATGAGACTGATCGCGAGAATGACATCCATGTCACATCAGTCAGAGGAATCAGAGGAAATTCCCGAGACCCACAAGTTTAGACACGATAAAATGCTACGGATACTTATGCCACGGAGAGTAGCACCGCTCTTGCTTCTTCCAAATGGTGAGCATAAAAGGAAAGCAGCAGTCTTGCAAAACGGAATAGTCAATAATCCCAGGGTCTGCCTACGCTTGGAGCAATATTCGATACTGTTACCGTGGTAACAACATTCTCCCGGCGAAACTCCTTTATGTACATTCTACACAATTAACCCTCTCTTCATAGAATTATTTTATTAAAGAATGAGCCTTTGATCAATGGTAACCCAGGGTAAAATATCGTTTCATTCTGTTGTCAAAAAGGACCTCACACATGCTCCAATGATGATTTTCGAAATTTATGTCTCGGCCTTCGTTATCATTTACGTTTATTCAGGTGAAGAAATTCATTTATGGATACAGATGGAGAGCATTGTCCACAGTGGAGACAGGCGATATCTTATTGACAAGCTTTCGATTCATTAAGTTCCCGCGGATGTATTGCCTTTCTCCGACATCCACGTATTCATTATCTTTATTTGCTAATAACTGTACTATTTTATTATTTATTATGCCTCAATATATTATGGACATATTAAATGAATATATAATCAGTGTAGGGATATTCCGCCACCAAAGCTTTAAAGTTATTGCAGGATTCATTATTCAAACAATCCAAAAAATCTCCTTGAGGTAAAAGGAGGCTGGTTAGGTATTGAGGAGTTAAATGGAGGATTTGGTGCAAATGCTAACGCTTTGATACCTTTGGGAATTCTCAACCAAACAATTTTAATTTTGAATCAGATATTTAATAAAACAAAAGGACTAGATTTTTTTTCCTCGAACAACATGCTCCAAAACAAAGGTTACACCAATTAACGTACCAATTTCAGATAACTTTAAGTTCAGAATATTTAAAGAAAAATTACGTGGTAGAAATGAATATTTATTGTTAGAGAATTGATAAAAAACGTATTAATGTACTTATTACTATCTGAAGCGTATTTGGCACAAGAAAAGTACGAGGGTCATCCGGAAAGTAGTACCCGTTCGTGCCGCATGAAGTGCTGACGACGCGAGTAGCCGCTGGACGAGGTCAGATAGCTTCAGTGGCTTGTCTGCCTTCTCTGAGCCAAGTTGCGTGACGCTAGCATTGCCTGTGTTGTTTCTGTGATTGTTTACAATGTTTAAAACAATTGAGAACGCCGCCAGTTGTGAAGTGAGGGCAGTGATTAAATTCCTCAATGCAAGAAACGTTCGCCCATGTGATATTCATCGCCAATTAAAGGAGGTGTATGGAGACAATGTAATGGACGAGTCGTCTGTTCGGCGGTGGTGTCGCAACTTCAACATGGGGAGGGGGAACACACACGACGATGAGCGTTCGGGGAGACTGTCTGTCATTACAGACCAACTGGTGAGCTCAGTTGACGAATTCGTGAGGAACGATCGGCGCGTCACAATTGATGACATCTGTGAGCATTTTCCCAATGTTTCTCGAACAATTGTTCATGAAATTGTTAAACACCATCTGCATTATGCAAAAATTTGTGCAAGATGGGTCCCTCGCGTATCTCAATGAGCTGGCGGCGAAGGACTATGCAGCAGGAATACAGAAACTTGTCACACGTTATGACAAATGCCTTAATTTGCTTGGAGATTATGTTGAGAAGTAGTTTAAAGTATCCTCTTTCAAATAAAATTTTTTATGTTTGTTAATATTTACTTTTGTGTCTTTATTTCACGAACGGGTACTACTTTCCGGATGACCCTCGTAAATAATGTCATCATATTGAATAAAAATATTATATTTTATTTGTGATGGAACTTTTTTGTGCTTTGTAAACCAGATGATCATATTCAAATGGCTTCTTGTTAACTCCACGGAATTATATGGGTAATATAGGTACTTCGAGTATGTCTACTTCGCGTCTTCCAATAAGCTTAAGTAAGTATTTTCGTTGTAAGCATACATATTCCGAACTGTGAGAATTTTGCAAAAGAAAATATAAAGTAAGGAAAATAAATGAAAGTTTTAACATAGTGACATAAATCATAATGACCAATTAAAAGCAGGATCTAGCAATCGATTAAGAATGGAAGAGAGGCTGCAAATTAGTATTTTTTGGCCAATTGAAAAGAACGAGGTTTCCTTAAAATACAGGAATACTGTAATTGAAACAAGTGGAATGAAATTCATGAAGTCGAAGTTTTTCCTTAGCAGCGACCACTGGTTGCTTGAAATGAGGGTATTTTGTACTATGAAAGACAGCTAATCACGAATGTGAGGGCTTAGGTGAAAGGTAGTAGATCGGAAAGGAAAGCAACTTTGGTTAAGTTTAAGGATTCATCCATTGGCATGTTTACTGGTGCACAGTTCAGCATTATGTCCCGGTAAAGGCTCACAAAATTACAATAGCCTTTACAAGACACCCATGAAGGGACCGAAATACTGATCAAATGTATCCGTTTCCAAGAAACGCATTCTTGTCCTACTCATCGATTGTCATCATGTAGTCTGTAATACTGACCATTTTTACCTAACTACAGTATATATTAATAACTAATTTCAGTCGCACAAATGCAGCGAATACAACATGTGAAGCGTTCTGATCCCCAGTTATCCTTGGAACTATGATACACATTCATGGAGGAAATTAAGGGTGGTATCCAAACCTACTAACTTGTCACTAATATCACTAATAACGAAATAAATCGTCTGAAAAGGAGTAGTTCTTTCGGGGGAAATTTGGGTTAGGGGACGGTGTCAAAATCTGCTGGTGTTATATTATCGATTTTTCCAGTTTCACACGCCAATTATTCCTATTCCTCTTTTTAATATCTCGTTCATTTAAATACGTTGGGACACTGTTGACACATACTCTCCATGATATCCTAGGAATATGAGAAGCTGCTCGATAGATTCAATTTCATAATTGCGGTTCCTCAAGTCACACAAGAAGACCTGTCGTCTCAAACTCAGGAATATTTTTCACAACTTTTCTCAATTCTTCCACTTCACAGCAGTAGGAATAACCCTTAATAATGTCCGTAGATCGCCATTTCAACCAGCGAATGCTTTCGCAAACACTCTCGCAGAACACCAAGTCTTCGGGCACAGAGGCAAGGTGAGGGTTGTTGACGCCGACGAACGCAGCGGCTCGTCCGCTTCTCCTATCGAGAGCTACTTTCCAGTAAACAGCTGGGACCTCGATCTGTCCGTTACCGTTATCATCCAGGTGAAGGGAGAGCCTCGTGTCCAGTCCGTTAGCGTCGGGAAGTGAGGAAACTCCGTGGGTTCCGGTCCACACCGAGAGGTCGGTCTGGGAGGTAGAGGCGAAGTCCCGGAGGCTCACCTCGAGACTCGCCCAATTCCCCGCGTTGAACGTGTGCCACTGGGGAGCTGCGTTGACAAAGAAGAAGGTTACCCTTTGGTGTGAGCCGTAGATGAAGTCTCCCTTGGCAGTGAGGTG